>NC_083722.1:92051871-92379683 GCF_028564815.1 Eubalaena glacialis
TGGGACCGCGTCTGGCTAATGAGTTAATTTGAGATTCCCGCAAACCGGCGTTTCTGCTCTTGAAAGAAAGAAATAGGAAGGAAGGGAGGGAGGGACGGTACAGAGAAAGAAAAGAGACAGAGAGACAAAGACAGAGAAAGACACAGAGAGAGGCAGAGACAGATAAAGAAGAGGGAAAAAGAGAAAGCCTATCCAATGCCAGGCAGAACAGTTCTGTGATTCAGGAGTGTTTTGTTGTGCTTTCTTTACAGATGAAGAAAGGGAAGAGAGGGGTTAACTCAAAATCAATAATAAGTGACAGGACAGACCTTCCAACTTGATCTGATGCTGAGTGTACTATAGCAAAGGAGAGAAGGGGTGGAAGAAGGGAGGACCATTGGTGAAGGGGCCATTGAGATTTTCCTATTATCTCCAAATGGGTTGGCAAGTAGAGCCCCAGAGGTACACTGACAGGGCAGAGAGAAGATATTTCCCAGACAGCTTTAAATGTGTGTCCCATTACCACACCCACTACTCTATACAATATGAATGAATTCATTTTTTAAACTAAATCCATTTTGAGAAATAATTTTCTTGTGACTACACAATTATACAGCTCTATATTTTGGTGAACATTTAGTTGATTCATCCTATGTCAGTATTTGAAAGAGACTATAGTTTCTGTAACCCTGGTGTTGGCATTTCTCCTTCTCCTTCTCCTCCTCCTCCTTTTCCTTTTCTTCTTCTTCTCCTTCTTCTTTTCCTTCTCCTTCTTATTCTGACTGATCACCAGCCTACAGAAAAAGATGGGAATGCGGGGGAGAGAGGGCTGTCTTGATTTCCAGGGTCCTGGCATAACTGCTACTGACATGAAACAGAAAGCAAAATCAGTAAAGGCTCGAGATGGAGTGATGTATAATATTGTACCTGTGCAGTGTGAGGTTTAATTAAATTTTCTTCTGGTGTCAAATGGACTGCTTGCTTTTAATTAGAGGATATTGAATGAATAGGTAACATTTACTGAGTGTCTATTACATGCCCCTCTGACCTGAGCTAAGAAAGCACTTCATTTGCTATCATCTCATTTTGTTCTCCTGGGAGAAAGAGGTTGGCCTGGAAGCCTCGTGAGGCCAGGGTCTGTGTTTGCCTAGTTCAGCCCCTGGCACATCGCAACAGACCATTCACTGTCAGCTGAGTGAAAGGGTCCCCATTTTACAGAGGAGGAACCTGAGGCTTAGGGAGGTTAATTGATCTGCCCAAGAATATGAAACTAGTAAGTGGTCATGCCTATCTTTAAACTCAGGTCTGACGACACCCTAACCACCACTCAATACTGTCTATTCAACGTGAACCCCAGGTAAGGGGGCAGTGCAGAAAGTAATGCTTGCTGGGCCCTCCTAAGTGCACAGAATTTCTTTGGAGAGGAAGCCAGTACATGTGAAACAGTCACTAAAGAACCACACAGAGAGTGGAGGGCAAAGCAGAGCCCCGCAGGGGAGATGAAGAGGGTAAGGCTGAGCGTCCAAAAAGTGCTCTGTATATGTTTGGGGAAAAAAACTGGACACAGAGTAGAACATGAAAAATGCAATATAAAATATGTCAGTAAGGTTGATCCGGGTCAGAGGAGTCCTGAAGAATTTTCTGGAAGATGTGGGATGTTTACTGGATTTTCTTGGTGCAGAGGGGCTCTGGCTTGACAATAGGAGCTCCAGGGCTATTCTCTCTGGGTTCAAAGCCCAGCTTTTCTAATTACTCAACCTAAAACAGGGATAATAATAATGCCGACTTTATAAAGTTGTTTTAAGGACTGAATTAGTTAATACATAGAAGGCATTTTTAATAGTGCCTAACCCACGGTAAATGTTTAATAAATATTAGCTCATATTGTTAAAGTGGGGGTGACTTTCTTTCCAACTTTAATCTTCTGATAAATCAATATTTATAAAATACCAAAAACAGCTAAATAAAAGACACAGCAATAGAACAAAGAAAACTTTTAAAATTTATTCTTACCCTAATACAGAATTATCAACTCTGGCTACATATTAGAGTGGAAGGGTTTTGTTTTTGTTTTTAATACTCAAGACAGTTATATACATGAGAATCTCTGAAAGTGGAGTTAGGCTCCATAGGTGAAATTAACTAATTCACAATTGAGAACTATTGTGAAGTTGGTATGCCTGGGAACTACCTGCATAGCTTGATCAAACCTCAGACTCCTGGACCTCAGCTCCAGAAGGCTCATGGACCAGAAATGTGTATTTTTAACAAGCTTTTCTGTTATTGAACGAGAAACACTGCTTTATCCTTCCCCTACAACCTTTGTTGCCCATCCAACCTCACTGGCTCACAGATTTTTTTGCAGCCTAATTTATTAAATTCTTTTTATGAATCCAACTCTCTGTGTGCATTTCTATTTAATTCAATGCACATTTATTAAGCACCAATTTTGTACAGATCACTCATTGGGGTCTAAAGATGAGTAAAACCCTTCACGCAAGCAAGGAGTTTACAATCTGGAAGAAAAGATGCAAACATGAATAGGTGTAATAATAAGGCTGCAATGTTTTGAGTGCTTACTCTGGGCAAGTGCTTTCTTTACCTGTAGGCAAGGTGAAAAGTGATATTTATAGGAGAAATTCAAAGGGTGCCATTGGGTGAGGAAAACCAGAAATGGCTTCATGAAGGAGGCAGCACTTCCAAACCGCTTTCCTGAAAGAAATTGTTCCAGTTATGGGACAGCATGATCAGAAGCCTGAACAGAATATGGACAAAGCAGTAAAGCCCCAGAGACTATAAGTGTGAAAAATCAACCAGAGAACTTCTCAGAAGTGACAAACTCAGGGTCCAAGTAAGTAACAAATCAGTGAACTAGACAGGTGTGAGGCAATGGGGAATGGTGGGAACTGTGGCAAACTGGAGAATGCATTCTCCCCTTCTAAAGGATGCAGCCGCTGTCATTCCTGGCACACTGCTGCCATGTGGGAATGTTGATCTAATTGATCAGATGTTTTGATTTTTCAACCAATACTGGAAATCTGGATTTTGGCATGAAATCTCCCAATGTTTAAAAAATCTTGACACCAACTAAAAATTTCAAAATATTCTGTACACAAAATGAAACCTATCTGCAGGCTAAATCCATTTATGGACAACCCACTTACAATCTCTATTATGGGCTTGGCTGGAACAACCACACCCAGAGAAAAAACAACTAACAACTCCTGAACTTTTTGAATGACTAGTGAATATTTAATGCTGGATTGGGCACTATGTAGAAATACTGCAACAATCGAGATAAAACAAATGGGTCTTGACTTTCAAAAACTCAAAATTTAGTTGATGAGATGAGACAAATACATATGAACAAAATGACAGCAATAAGCAACAAGAGGAAACAGTTCTGTCCTGAAATGGAGACTTTTCAGGTGAAAATGAGGGCCTCACCTATTGCTCTGTACATAATAGAGTGTTGAAGGTTGAGCTTTTTGATGCAAGATGGTGCTAGAAACTCCCTGGACTCCCACTTTCAAGCCCTTTATCTCTGTTCTGTGCAGTATAAAGGAATGTGTTTTGGTATGTATATCATGAGTTTCAGCCTCTGAATTAATAAGAACACGCTTCATAAATATTTTATTTCCAAATTAAAACAGGTTTACGTATGTATGTATGTATGTATGTATTTGTTTGTGACAGAAGTAGATATATACTTATTGGACAAGTTTTTTACAATACAAAAAATACACTATCCCGGCAGTACTCAGTCCTCTTAACTTCAGCAGCTTTGTGCTTTCTAAAGATTTCCTGCTGATAACCCAGATTTGGGAAAAGAACATATATACTGTTTGCATATTTTGTGGCTAAAAGCTTGTGAGTGGGCAAATGTTTATTAATTTATAATAAGAAAAACACGTGTTCATGTTTGTTAAGCACATTATATATGTGGTCTCCTTTAGATAGTAACCCTACGAAGTCAGCATCCAGTTCTCTCCATTGTACACACGAGGAAACTGAGGCCCAGAGAGGTGAAAGGATTTGCTGAAGATCATAGGAGTCAGGAGCTAAGGTTTGATCCCAGGTCTTTCTGACACTGAGAGTGGAGGTCTTACCTACCACGATAGGAGATCCAGCCTTTTTTGATAATTTTGTTATTAATTTAATGACTTGGGTAAATAGCACTATTTTCTGGGTTCTCCATAGGGACTTAAAAAATTAAATCTCAGAAATATTATCCATATCAACAACCAAACTTGTACAGAAGTCTGTTGTTTAAGGACAATTGTCGTGCACTCACTAGACAACCAAGATCCCCATTAATGAGAATAGCAGCCATCTCTTGATACATTCCAAGTTACTTTGCCCCTTTTTAAAAGGTACCGTGTGTCATGCATTTCTGTGTAAGCCCTGGACACACTCTGCCCCTGAAGGCACTTAACACACACGTAAATGACAAAAGGATGATCTGTTACTTCACGCCTCTGTGGGGAGTGCTTATTGTAATTGATGCCTCATCTTTCCATTTAACCTGAGGGCCTTTTCACATACACTGAGATGAAATGAAAGCCTCTCCTTTCCCTAACCTAAGGCTGCGGTGTTTTTACAGTCAAATGTAGCTCAAACATATGAAGTCACTCTCTCCAATCTTTGAATACGTCACATGATGTAAATCAACATAAGCACTTTGTTTTAAATGTGCTAATTATGATGCCCTGAGACTAAAAAATAAGAAAACTTAAATGGTTATATTTAAACACAGGATAATATTAGGTTAAATCATAGGAAATTGCCTTGTTGTGGTTAAAGGTCAAGTATCAGCAATTTCATAGGGTTCAACCTAGTATGAAGCTGTTGCTGATTATTAGTTGTGAATATGAACTTGTGTCATTAGGCTAACTCTACCTGCCCTCGCTTCCAGATTATAGAAGTGATATGCTCGAATAAGAACCTCACAATGATGCATGCGTAACTGTCTTTTGAGGGTATATCACTAAGCCCTTTTATATGTGAAAATGCTTTTAAATAATGCTTTTTAGGCATTTCACTGGCTGAAATACCTTGGAGAGAGGCCAGCCCTGCAGTCCAGCTCCTTAGTGAACAGTGTGAGCACTGGGGTCCAGGGGAAGCTTAAATCAGATTGTTCACAGAATATCATGTTTCCTGCCAGAGGGCAAGGACAGTCCTTGGGAAATAAAACAAGTGTTCTTTAGCAATTTTGCAGCCATGTTACCTAATCACAAAAATCCCAATCTTGTTAGAGTAGATCATTTGGTAATGACTTTGGAAATAACTCTTTTTCACTGGAGAGGTTGCAAACTGGCATGTGTTTTGGCCTGTATGGTGTTTCTAAGTTGCTGGTGGTTAAAACTTGGATATTTTAACATAAACATCTGTATTCGTATGTGGATGTACCTGAGTGTACTTGGAAGCAAGATTAAAAGTCCAGGCTATACAATTTGATGTTGTTCCATTATTTCTAAAAAGGGATTTTAAAAACGTTATTCTGAACATGCTAATTTTGTATAAACTGTCCACTCTTTAATAATTAGGCTTCCTTTTCATGCTGCTAGAATTATGTCATCAAAAATTCGTGATTTCATGATTTCCTTCAAAAATAAATAAAACAGGGAAATAAAATTTCCATTAGCTCAACATGGTTTTCCTCCCCACTCCAGAAATGAATAGAAGGGCTCTTTCAGTTTGGTGGTGGAATTATTTAAGTTTTCCTTATGTCTGTGTCAGTTTGCTGATCCTGTTGTCTTGCTGCAACCCCTTTTTTTTCCTTAGCATCCAGAAATGATAAGATATGAAGGAATTTAGAGAACTTTTGGTCCATAGGTTACAAATCCAAAGCTTTGAGGGGCCAGGCAAGAACATAAATGAGTACAATGGGTCAAGTGTATGACAATAGGGAATAGTGGAGACTGTGGCAAATTGGAAAGTGTATACCCTGTTGACAAACACCCTCACTACTCAGTAACAATCCATTGTTGAGAAATTGTGTTGCCAGATTTGCTTTCCAAGAGAAGCCAGAATTCTGGATTTGTATTAAAATCTCTCAATTACTAAATGTTGACTACTAGTTTGAAACCATTTTAAACACTTTGCCAAACAAAGACATATCTGCAGGCCTGATGTGACTCAAGGGCCTCCAGTTTGTGACTGTTGATCCATTCCAACCCCCGCATTTTGCAGATCAGGAAACTGAGGCTCAGAGAGTGAAGCTGACTTGTCCGAGAACACGTGGCTATTAACAGTGGAACAGGCAGTAGAATCTTGGCTGCTTGGCTTCTAGCCTAGGGCTCTTCCGTTACAAACATCTGCTTCTATTTTCTTGCTAAGATTTAAATGATGTTCCTAATTACGTGATTTCAAATGTACATTGTTAAAAAAAAATTATGATGATGATATTCCCTGCCTTTGGAGCACATAATTAGCAATAAATGGTTTTTCAGTCACATGGTCACATAACCTAATTGGTTCTAACATTTATGAGACCAGCATAAATCTACTTCCAGTCACGTACTAAGAAAACTTTCTGCCTCTCTATTTTCCTATGTGTTCTCTCCTTTCATCTCTTTACTAAACCTGTCCAAATGTAGTGAAAAACTAAAATATGTAAGAGGATCCATGTTGACTTCTCTACCATGAATAAGAACTAGGTGGGCAGGAAAAGAAATATACACTTGTGAATCAGTGACTGTAAAAACGAAGCCATGCATGCAAAGCATTTCAGGGGAGTTTGCTTGTTTTGCCAAAGCAAACATAATACACAGTAAACCTGTAAGGAGCCCAGTATAATTTGAAGAACTGGGGTAATTTTTCTAAGTGTTTCAGTAACTGAAAACCTCCATTATATACCTGAGATGTTTTTTCCTCTTTTAGAAAATTTTTAAAAATACAGAATAATTCAGAATATAATGTAACAAACATCCCTGCAGCTACCCAGCAGGATTGGACACTACCATTTTTTTGCCCACTGTCCTTTTTTTTTTTTAAATTAATTTATTTTATTTTATTTATTTTAGGCTGTGTTGGGTCTTCATTGCTGCGTTCAGGCTTTCTCTAGTTGTGGCGAGCAGGGGCTACTCTTCATTGCGGTGCACAGGCTTCTCATTGCAGTGGCTTCTCTTGTTGCGGAGCATGGGCTCAAGGCGCGCAGGCTTCAGTAGTTGTGGCACACGGGCTTAGGTGCTCCATGGCATGTGGGATCTTCCCAGACCAGGGATTGAACCTGTGTCCCCTGCATTGGCAGGCGGATTCTTAACCACTGTGCCACCAGGGAAGTCCCTGTCCTTTGTTTTTAATCAGAAGAAATAAGCCTTTCCAGAAAAGTTGACATTCCCCTTACCTCCTCTTCCCGGTCTTATTCTTGTCTCTAACTCCCCAGAAGCAACTACCATCCTGAATTTTGTATGAATCCTTCCAAATTTCCATTCAGGTATATGTTTCTATGAATATTATGTAGTACTATTTTATCAGTGTTACCTGTGTTTTTGAATTTATGTACATGATATCACACCATGTGAAAGGTACCATAGCCTGTGTGTTTCATTTAATAAGAAGCTTTTTTTAAAAAAGTTGATCCAAGTTGATGGATATGGATCCAGTTCATTTTTTAAAACACTGTATCATATTCTACATTTTACTTGTTCATCTCATTTGATGGCTCTGTAGGCTATTTCCAATATTTGAATCATTGTATTTTAAAATATTTAAAGTTGGAACCAATTTTCTTGGAAAAAAAGGCAACCAGTATTGAACCAGTAGTTTACCATACTATCCAGACAGCAATGAAGAGTAGAAAATATTCTACATGTTTTTCTAGATCCAGAACCCTTCACCTCTCTAGTATATCATGGCCCTATTGTATGGAAAATGTGTTATGAGTGGTATTTTTAGGAAGAAAGCATCCAAAACTCTCGTGAGATTCTCAAGGTTTATCTGCACTCCCAAAATTATGAAACACCATTATTTTAAAATGTCTCCAACTTACTGTCGGAAGTAATCATTGGCCTGCAGTTCTTCTGTTTCTCATTGCCACTTTTTGAAGGAATTTTCATCTCTCCTGGTCGCTTACAATTAAATTAAATTCAACAATTAAGTATTGAGAATGCAGTGAACGCCAGTAGCCTGGATAAGAGTAAGTCAGGAAAGTCCCAGCTCTCACTGATATGGAAATCTAGTTAGGAAGACAACACCAAAGTCCAGGACAGAGCTTCTCAGATGTGGCACTACTGATGTTCTGGTTGGATGATTCTGTGCTGTGGGAATTTTCCTGCACATTGTAGGATGTTTAGCAGCATCCTTGGCCTCTACCCCCTAGATGCCCAGTAGAGCATTCAACACAGGTTGTGATAACCAAAATGTCTCCAGACATTGCCAAATGTCCCTTGGGGGGGCAAAGTCTACCCAGATAAATAGCACTGGTTTAATGTGATGAGCAGTGCTGAAGGGCAGTATGGATTTAAGTTCGCAAGATGCTTCCTTGAATGAGCAATCTGTGCAAAATGGAGGCGTGAGCTCATGAAAAGCAAGAAACATTGACTGGTATTCTCAGAGAAGGGTGTTCTTGTCTTGGCAATGCTACAAATTATTTTATGATCTTGGGCAAGTCATTCAACTTTCCTGAGCCTCAGATCCTTTCTTTGTAGAATAGGGTGGTTGGATACCACTAACTCTAAAATTCAACAGCATCCTTGACATTTGAATCCTAGGGAAATTATCCAGATTGGGGTAGGGAACTAGCATTTGGAAGCTGCTGCTATTTGGGGGAAAATGAACACAGAGAAAGTGCTCTGCTAAATATTACATGTCATCAAAGAAACCTTTTTATTAGAAAACATAGCCTCTTGGTTTGCCAAGAGGTTTGCCACTTTACTTCTTTTTAAATGATCTTGTCAATTGCCTTCCTCATTATAAAGCAATCTTGTAGACTATTAACAGGAAGTGCAGGCTGTTTATCTCTCTTGTAAATTTCATCTTCAGGATAGGGGGCCAGATTTATAGCCAATGACATTTTAAGAGTTCTTTCTCTTAGCCACAGAATAGATACAATCAATGAAAGCTGCTTGTAGACCACTCAAACAATGGGATCTTGGATGAATTGTCCTGAATACAGTAATATCAGTTCCACTAACAATATATCTTTGATTTCTACTATGCCAGTGGTGATATGGGCACAAGTCTATTTGTATCTAAATGGATGCCAGAAATAGGTATCATTAAAGCAACTTCTTAGCCATTAAACAGCTCTGGCTTTCAGTTTCTTAATCTTACCCTCAGGATTCAAAATGGATGTAAAGGAGATTTGGTACTGGGTATTCTCAAACCCTCCCCTATAGTAACTCTGTGCATGCTTCTATCCTTGCCTGGAATTAATTTCCCCCCAGGGTTTTGCTTGGCTGGCTCCTTCTCATTATTCAGGCACCAGTAAAAAGGTCACCTCCTCAGAGAGTATCTCCTTGCCCACTCTAGATAAAGTAGTCTTCTACACTCTATATTATTTGTTCACCTGTTTATTAACTGTCTTCCTTACTATAAGGGAATCTCCATAAGCATAGGACTTATTTGACTTATTTGTTGCTGTATCACCAGCACCTAGAATAGAACTGGCACATAGCTGGCATTCACTAAGTACTTCTTCTTTTTTAAAAAATCATGCTTTTGGCGTAATGTTTAAAATCTCTTTGCCCAACTCCAGGTCATGAAGATTTGACTCCATGGTTTCTTTTTTTTTTAATTTATTTTTTTTAATCAAAGTATAGCTGATTTGCAATGTTGTGCCCATCTCTGCTGTACAGCAAAGTGACTCAGTTATACACATATAGGCATTCTTTTTTTTAATATTCTTTTCCATTATGGTTTATCACAGGATATTGAATATAGTTCCCTGTGCTCTACAGTAGGACCTTGTTGTTTATCCATCCTATATATACTAGTTTATCTCTGCTGATCTCAAACTCCCAGTCCTTTCCTGTCCTCCCCCCTCCCCCTTGGTAACCACAAGTCTGTTCTCTATGTCTATGTGATTCCATATTTTATTTTAAGTGTTTTATGCTTTTCTACTTAACATTTAGATCCATGATACATTTTGAGTTAATTATTGTATGAAGTATGAGGTTTGGGTAAGATTCATTTTTTTAGCATATGGATATCTAATCGTTCCCATACCACTTATTGAGAAGGCAAACATTTGTCAGTTGAATTGCCTTAGTCCTTTGTAAAAGCTACATGTGTCAGTTTTTAATATTTCTAAACTCTCCATTAGGTTCTGTTGATCTATGTATATATCACTTAGTCAGTACCACACTATCTTGATTACTATAGCTTTATAGTAAATGTTAAAATCAAGTAGTTCCTCCAACTTTGTTTTACTTTTTTAAGACTGAATGCTTCTTGAATGAATGAAAGAATGAATGATGAGTGAATTAAATGCTTTGCCCTCTTTCTTTGATTGTTAGCTCCTATTAATCACTGAGATCTTAGCCCAGACACCATAGCCTCAGGTAAATATCTCCAGGGTGATCCAGGCTGTGTCACATCACCAATTTTATCCTCGGGATAATACCATGAATCTCTCTCCTCTTGGCAGCCTCTTGGTTCTCATTCAGGGGTGACTGTGCCCCCCAGAGGACATTTGGCAATGTCTGGAGACATTTGTGGTGGTCACAACTGAAGAGGAGGGGCATGGAGGTCCCTTAGTGTGTGGAAGCCAGGGACACTACTACACATTTATAGTGCACAGGTCAGCCCCTCAACAAGGAATGACCCAGCCCAAAATGCCAATAGTACTGAGACTGAGAACCCCTGCTCTAAGCAGATTGGTAATTTTACATTTATTTGTGTAATTCTTTTTTTTAATAAATTTTATTTATTTATTTATTTATTTGGCTGCATTGGGTCTTTGCTGCTGTGCGTGGGCTTTCTCTAGTTGCAGCCAGCTGGGGCTAATCTTCATTGCGGTGCTCTGGCTTCTCATTGCAGTGGCTTCTCCTGCTGCGGAGCACGGGCTCTAGGCACGCAGGCTTCAGTAGTTGTGGCTCGCGGGCTCTAGAGCACAGGCTCAGTAGTTGTGGCACACAGGCTTAGTCGCTTCGTGGCATGTGGGATCTTCCCAGACCAGGGCTCAAACCCGTGTCCCCTGCATTGGCAGGCGGATTCTTAACCACTGCGCCACCAGGGAAGCCCTGTATAATTCTTTGCTTAATGTCTGTCTCTCCTACTAGACTATAAAACAATGACTAGAACTTGGAATTTAAAACCCATGAAACCTTATCCAGCCACTTTACAATTAGGACCACCAGGCAGCTCACTTAGCTGTTGACTTTGCCAGTCTCTATATGGAGTTGATAATGGTTTATATTAAAAACAAGCCAAACATTAGTTCTACTTGGTAGGAACAAAGCAGAGTAGATATTTAACCATTCAACAATGCATAACAGAACCTGAGAAGCAAACCCCAAAATACAAAGAGCTGAACACTGGAGAGTATTCAAGTATTAATATATAAAATGGTCAACAACAGAAACACATGAAAGAATTCTGCTGTGGCCTTATAATAAGATGTGCCAGACCTGTGGCTTTGGGTATTGATGGGGGAATAAGTCAACTGACTTCAAAAGGACCTGAGGCATAATATATGTAAAAACAGTATCCTCTCCATTTGAGAGAGGGAAACCTAGGCATCACCTCCATTTGAGAAAAGAATAGAGCTCATCAAAGTAGGAGAATGAATGCTCACATCCACCTACGATGAAGAAAAGGCAGAGAGAAGTGTTAGGTGGTGGTCAAAAGACAGCCTTGTTAGAAATTGGAGATTTTTAAAATTTATTTATTTATTTTCTTGGCTGCACTGAGTCTTTGTTGCTGCGTGCGGGCTTTCTCTAGTTGCAGCGAGCGGGGGCTACTCTTCGTTGTGGTGCGTGGGCTTCTCATTGCGGTGGCTTCTCTTGTTGCGGAGCACGGGCTCTAGGCGCGCGGGCTTCAGTAGTCGTGGCTCACGGGCTCTAGAGCGCAGGCTGAGTAGATGTGGCACACGCGCTTAGTTGCTCCGCGGCATGTGGGATTTTCCCGGACCAGGGCTTGAACCCGTGTCCCCTTCATTGGCAGATGGATTCCCAACCACTGTGCCACCAGGGAAGCCCGAAATTGGAGATTTCTGATACCTGTAATGAAGAGCAAAGGCCTCATTCCTCCTCTTTAACTAATTTTTGATGAGTGAGTCCAAAGAGGATAACTTAGTTTATTTCGTTATACCATTAAATAGATCAAAATAAAATAAGAAAACTTCATGTGTCCTTCAGATTGTTTTCGAAAATTTTTAATAAGAATCCAAGATATCCAAGGATTCACTGTTGGATTCTATAGTTTTCACTAACAGATTCTATCTAAGTTGATGGAGGCCTGAGGTAGCATAGACTGTTTGGCACACAATGTACTTTACTCAAATATATACATCACCAAGAGACTGGAAATACACGCTTTGAATTGGATTTAAAACAAAAAAGATTTAGCGTAATCCTCACTGCCTTTAAAGTTATCTGCAAAGGCCTCTTTACTGGCTTACTTTAGGGATTCAAAAGACTTAAAATTTCTGTCCTTCTCTACAACTGCAATAATTTGAAGTGAGAGACCGTTAGGAAACAGATGGTAAAAGAACCTTTGTTTATTTTCTTCTTATTTTTGATTTTAATCTTTTCAAGTTTCCGAGGACTCAAAACAGATGTTTGTGACCTGCTTTTTTTTAAGGCAGTCAAGAGAAGCTGACCCAAAAGTGTTAGGGAGAAATCTGTTTAATCAATAGTTAGATTTGATCTACAAAGTTCCCAGATAGTCTTTTAATCATTCAAGACAAATCATGACACACATTTTAAAACAATCTTCTTTACTATGTGAATCTCTTACTGAAGAAGAACACTGTGTAAAAGCGCTCTGTACTGGTCAGGAAGTAGATCTGAACTATTCACTTTGGTGCCAATTTATAGAGAGTGTTCTATTTATAATCTCCAGAATCCAGATGACATATTTTATCCTTTACAATTACACTTAAGGGACCAGAAATAAGAGTTTTCTGACACCCACTCTACCACCCCTGAACCTCAAGTCTCTGACCTTAATTTCCCTGGAATATACCATCTATGATCAATGGTTCTCACCCAGATACAATTTTGCCCCCAGGGAACATTCAACAATGCCTAGAGATATTTTTGGTTATCACAACTGGCCGGGGCGGTGTTGGAGGGTGTGCTTCCCACATCTAATGGGTAGAGGCCAAGGATGCTGCTAAATATCCTACAATGCACAGGACAGTCCTCACAACAGAGAATTATCTGGCCCAAAATGCCAATAATGCCAAGGTTGAGAAACCCTGATCTACGATTTTTCATCACTAGCGTTAATGGAATCAAATGTATACATATTTGACAGACCATTTTTAGTAGAGTATTTTTAAAACAAGATTAGCTTTTACTTTCTTATCTTTCATGCAGGTTAAAATATTAATGGGGAAATCACTGATTTCCTCAATTAAGACCTCCAACATAATGACTCCATTACTGACCTTTCAAAATAACTCCTCTATTTTGGTACCTGGGAAGACCATGTAATTATAGCTAGTGAAAGTTCCGCCGGAAGAGTCATCCAAGGAAATCCAGAGTTGGCACATTCTCTAGGACTTCAGAGGAAAGGCTACTGATTTTTTTGAATGCTTTTTTTTTGGTTTAATTGGGCTACACAGTTGTGGTAAGTTTTGATTCTAAAAATGCCAAAATAAGAAAGGGCTAGCTCAAATGGCATCATTAAGGGTCCAATATTTTTAGAACTGCCCTGTCCCTAAAGATGGGGGCCAAAGGGAATCAAGCATAAGCCAACCTACTTTTTGGTGTTACCTGATAATGATGCTCTATCTATAGGATGTGCTCCATAAATGCTTACCTGCCAATTCTTCTTAGAATGCATTCTCCCAAAAGCAGACCCTGAGCCAAGAATTGGGTTCTCCCACTGATGAGGGAGTGGGGTAAGGAGGGGGGACAGGAAGGGAACAAGGCCAGGTAAGGGAGAGATCTCAGGTCCAGTCCCAGGCTCAGGGCAGAAACTACCCCTCAGACCTTATCCCACCTGGAGGAAAAAGAGCTGGGTTTTATACTGGGTTGGCCAAAAAGTTCGTTCAGGTTTTTCCATAAGGTGTTACAGAAAAACCTGAATGAACTTTTTGACCAACGCAGTATTTCAACACCAGTCAGCCCTTGGCTTCTCTGGATGAAGGGAGGAAACTCCCAGGCACTTTAACTTTCTATCCAGGGCAGGGGCTGCAGTTCCCAAAGGCAATCCTCTGAAGAAGGTCCCATGTGGGAAGAGTTCAGAGTCAAGCAATGGTGCTGGTAGTACAGGAGTCTGAGGGGATCAGTGACTTCCACTGCTTCATGGTCTTGTTGTGTGAGAGCTCATGCAGCTTATGGAATCTGAAACCTTCTTTCATTCAATCTACCATCATTCAATGAATACTTTTTGACTTTCCACTGTGTGCCATGAACTGTGCTATGAGCTGAAGATAAATGGTATATATGAAGTGGGTACATCAAACAAACAAAGCAACATAGTGCTGAGTAGGGGGTGAACTCATCAGCTTGGTAGAAATGATCCTAGAGGAGACAAGACTGAGTTTGAGACTTGAAAGGTAAGAAGGAGCTATTCTGGTGAAAATGTGTAGAGTTCAAGGTTGGACAGCAGAGTCATGGAGATGCTCCTAGGCACAGGGACCCTGGTGGATGACATCCTGAATGACACTTTGGGAAATGAAAATAGTGGAAGAATAGGAAGCAAAATAGAAACATATGTTTAAATTGTGAGTCTTTAAGTAAATACTCATAGTCTCTTTTCTCCCGGAAGCCAAAAACATCACTGCAATATTTCCTAAGGACACCATCTTTTGAGGAGGAGTTCATACTTTTTCCAGCATGTGTACCAATGAGGACCAGGAGGCTCGGAGGGCTGGGACCAGCTGGGGCACCGTGGGTTTCATTATCAGTGTGGAGTATTGCCAGGGGTGAGAAGTCTTAGAGAGGCAGAAATAAATTTTGTTTTGTTTTTTAGATAAAAAGTATTTTTAGGGACTTCCCTGGTGGTGCAATGGTTGGGAATCCGCCTGCCAATGCAGGGGACACGGGTTCGATCCCTGGTCCGGGAAGATCCCACATGCCATGGAGCAACTAAGCCTGTGCGCCACAACTACTGAGCCTGTGCTCTAGAGCCCTCGAGCCACAACTACTGAAGCCCGTGTGCCACAGCTACTGAAGCCCACGCACCTAGAGCCCGTGCTCCACAACAAGAGAAGCCACCGCAATGAGAAGCCCTTGCACTGCAACGAAGAGTAGCCCCCGCTCGCCGCAACTAGAGAAAGCCTGCGCGCAGCAACGAAGACCCAAGGCAGCCAAAGATAGATAAATTTTTTTACAAAAAGTACTTTTAAAATTTTATCAAATCGATCTGTACAAAAGTTAGCGCTGCTTGGTCAGAAAGTCACGAAACACAGCAGGTAATAGATTGCGTAAACGTGCCACTCTCAGCTTAGCAGATGAATGGTGTTTGTGGGCATCCAGCACCTCTGCTGGGCTGGTATCAACCCTCAATCACTGGGTCCCAGGGGAGCGGCTGAAGTGGTTGTGGGCAGCGGAGGACACAGAGGGGATGGGGACAGTGGCTTTTTACCAACTAGTATAAAAACTATTTTTAAAACTATTTTTTTATTTTAAAAACTAGTAGTGCCCCATGTGTGTGTATCAGGTGAACATTATGTGAATGGAGAGAGATATACAGTATTAAAAAGTCTTAAATCACATAGTCATTTCTATTCTCTGGTTTGGGTAGAAACATAGGTACAAGGAACATTTTATTTTTCTCTTTAAGAAAAGTCATACTATGGAAATGTAACAATAGTGTACATAGCATGAGTGTAACAAAGAGAAGAAAAGGGAGGGCTAGGGATGGAGGAAACTGGAGAAGTGTACCTGATCCAGTGGAGCCATTGCCATTCAGCTGAAGACAGTTGGGAACCATGTGAGCATGCAGACCCAGTACTGCCAACACTTCTGATTTTTCAAGGGAAGTCAGAAACTACAAAATTTAAGAGATATCTCCTGATTTTTAAATGCTGGCAGCCAATTAAAAAATTTTTTTGACACTGTGTGAACCAAACAAAATATGTCTGTGGGTTGGATGTGGCCCATGAGCCACCATTGTGCGTGGCTCTGGTTCTCCAAAGAGCCTAGGTCCGTGCCGGTCTTGCTGCCTTTCCTTTTCTTTCTCACCACACCTTCCTTCAATTCCTAGAATTCCAAGGGGTTAATGGACTAAAATAGCCAGTTCCCTGTAGTTGAGACAATCCATCGTTTTTTACAATGGTGGTCATAGCTAACAACAGGTGCCAGAGGACATTTTAAATATGTTATTTGGATGGTGGAGATGATTAGGTCTGCTCACCTTGACATTCTTGAGAGGAAAATGGCCAGGGCTGGGAGAGATTTCACAGCTGAGCTTAAGACAAGGACAGTCAACCATGGTTACTTCACAAAACTGGAAAATCTGTCCTTTGAAGTTCTTGGGAAGGGTAACAGAGTGACTCAAGTAACCTATAAATGGCCATGTAGCTTCCTACCTACCTTGATTCATCAGCCTTCTCTGTGAGATACTTGCCTCCTCTATGAGCCATCACTGCTCTACGTGTGGTGACCACAACTGGCTTCAAAGTCAGCATTCAAAGAAGCAAGAGCTATGAAACAGGGCTTCCCTGGTGGCACAGTGGTTAAGAATCTGACTGCCAAGGCAGGGGACACAGGTTCGAGCCCTGGTCCAGGAAGATCCCACAAGCGGCAGAACAACTAAGCCCGTGCGCCACAACTACTGAGCCCGCGAGCCACAACTACTGAGCCCACGTGCCACAACTACTGAAGCCCATGCGCCTAGAGCCCGTGCTCCTCAACAAGAGAAACCACCACAATGAGAAGCCCGCGCACCGCAGCGAAGAGTAGCCCCTGCTCACCGCAACTACAGAAAGCCCGCGCGCAGCAACAAAGACCCAACACAGCCAAAAATAAATAAATTTATTAAAAAGAAAAAAAAAAGAGCTACGAAACAGCGGAATCACACCACACATGTGCTCAACTTATTCAAATTCAATGATGTGAGCATGGCCAAAAGAAAAACATCCTTTAATTTACTCCTTCTCCCTTCTACCCTTCAAAGTAGGCTCTGGCCTCTGCTACTTCGGGAAGAGAGAGGTCACAGCAAAAATGCAAAGAAACAAAAAGTTAATTCTTGGTTTTTGATCTTCCTGGAGTGTGAACTCTATTGATTTAAGGACAATTAATGGATCTTCAAGGGAAATTTTAATATATATGATTTTTTTGCTTATTTCCTGACTTTCAAAACTTATCTTTTCATAAGATGAAACTTCTTAACAATTATCATAACAATAGTAATAATAGTTGTCATGTATTGAGTGCCTTCTATGTGCCAGATATTGAGCTTAACACATTACATTATAAAACTCATATAAATTAGCTATTTAATCTTCCCAGCAACTCTATAGTGCCAGGGACTATAATTATTCCTATTTTACAGATGAGGAAATGGAGGTCCATATGCATATATGGCAATCAGCCCTATGTCACATGGCTGTAAGTGAAACAGAACCAAAAATCAAACTCATCCATCTGACTTAAAAGCATACATTCTTTGGAGGAAATATTAATACTTATTCCCTTATCCATGATGGTAAAGATTCATTCTTTGTTAAGTAATAATCATGATAACAAGCTTTTACTAAGAGTAATATTCCTGGCAGTGAACTAAGCAGTAAAGTACAGTCTTGCCACTTTGGAGTCTTAAGGCTGGTTGAAAAAACAGAGATAAGCAATTAAAGTACAAGAAGAAAGCTATAATAGAAGTCTCCCCAAAATAATAACTTTTTGTGTTTCCTTTCCACGTGTAATGTCATCAGTCCCAGTCCTCAGCTGTTAGCCCAGTTGGAAACTCCTAGGTTACTCCTCAAATCTCTGGATAAAGGGTCTTCATTGGCAAGTTATACCTCTGAGCAAGCCAAGTAGCATCTTCTCACCCTTCTTAATTAGTTTTCCTGAGCTTGTTAATAATTGTGGAGTCTGCAACTTTTAATATCTAATTGTTCTGACATCATCTGCAGAGATTTCCTCCTGGGGCATGATTTCCTAATGTCCTCAGGTTCAATTTATACTTTTGTTACTGAGAAGCCTGCCAAGCATGAGGCAATAGTAAGACCACTAAGAGGACACAATACAGTGGATCTCCTTTCCCTCTGGAGTCTGGCTAATAGTCCATCACAATGGAGCAGGCCTGGAAGGAATGTACCATCAAAACCACTACAAAAGTATGAAGTCAAGTAGAGGAACCCTCTCATACACTTCAGGGCTTTGGGGCATAGATTTCATTAAGCTAAGAAGATAAAGATTGACTTTTGGCTGCAAAGCAAGAGTGTGTTACTGACCAAAGATAAGTTTAAGCAAAGATGATTATTTTTTCTGACATACTGGGCTGGGAGTCCTTTTTTTTCCCCTTGAACTTTACAAATATGCTGAGTGTTGCAAAGAAGAACAGCAATGTTGCTAATATTCTTTACAGAACATGGTTTCCTGGGAAATGATATCTCCGGAGGGATTGCTGGAGAGTTTCTGATCTGTTGTAAAATTGCCTTCATAAAGATCTGGGAGCACAGCAATGAAACACAGAAAGTAGGTGTGTCTCTGAACATCTCTTGACACTCAGTACTCCAAAGAATTATCCTGTTAAATCTCCATGTACGCTATTGACATTTGTTGTAATACCCATAATTTATTGTGCATATACACTGTCTCAGGCATTGAGCAATAAGATTTGTATCCATCCAAAGTGAGGAAAAATTCCAAAGTGAGGAAAAAGTTTGGAACTCAATCTCTGTTGTGGGTCTTTTTAAAAGATGCATTTTCATTAAGATTAATATCATACCCAAAGAGGTGAAAAGTGGTTTTGGGGTAGGGGAAACAACTCCTATGTTGTTGTTGTTCTGTTTTGTTTTTCTAGCTTTATCCAGATATAATTGACATATAACATTGTATTAGTTTTAGGTGTACAACATGATTATTTATATAAGTATATATTGCAAAATGATTACTACAATAAGGCTAGTTAGCACATCCAACACCTCACATAGTTACCATTTTTCTGTGTGTGCTGAGAACTTTTAAGATCCATTTTCTTAGCAACTTTCAAGTATGCAATATAATATTGTTAACTATAACTACTATGCTGTGCATTAGGTCCCCAGAACTTATTCATATTATAACTGAACATTTTTACCGTTTTCCCCAATCCTACTGCCCTGGTAATCACCAATCTACTCTCTGCTTCTATCAGTTTGGTATTTTTAATATTCCACTTATAAGTGAAATTATGAAGTATTTGTCTTTTTCTGACTGACTTATTTCTCTTAGCATAATGTCCTCAAGGTGCATCCATGTTGTTGAAAATGGCAGGATTTCATTCTTTTTCGTGGCTGAATATTATTCCATTTTCCACATATATATCACATTTTCTTTATTCATCCATCAGTGGACAACTAAGTTGTTTCCATGTCTTGGCTATTATAAATAAATAATGCTGCAATGAATGTAGGGGGTGCAGATATCTCTTCAAGGTAGTTATTTCATTTCCTTCAGATATATACTGAGATGTGGGATTGCTGGGTTGTACGGTAGTTCCATTTTTAATTTTCTGAGGAACCTCCATACTGTTTTCCATAGTGGCTGTACCAATTCATATTCCCACCAACAGTGTGCAAGTATTCCCCTTTCTCCACATCCTGGCCAACATTTGTTATCACTTGTCTTTTTGATAATAGTCATTGTAAAAGTGTGAGGTGGTATCTCATTGTGGTTTGGATTTGCATTTCCATGATGGTTAATGATGTTGGGCACCTTTTTATGTGCGTGTTGGCTGGTTGTATGTCTTGTTTGGAAAAATGTCTATTCAGGTCCTTTGCCCATTTTTAAATTGGACTATTCATTTTTTCCTACTGAGTTATATGAGTTGTATACTTTGGATACTAACCCCTTATCAGATATAAGATCTAAAAATATTTTCTCCCATTTTACAGGTTGCCTTTTCATTTTGTTGATTGTTTCTTTTGCTGTGCAGAAAGGAGCTTCTTAGTGTGATGTAGTCCCACTTATTTATTTTTGCTCTTGTTGCTTGTGCCTTTGGTGTCATATCCAAACAATCATTGCCAAGCCCAGTGTCAAGGAGATTTTCCCCTACGTTCTCTTCTAGGAGTTTTACAATTTCAGCTCTTACAGTAATGTCTTTAACTCATTTCAAGGTAATTTTTGTGAGTGGTGTAACATAGGGGACCAGTTTCATTCTTTTGCATGTGGATATCCAACATCATTTATTAAAGAGATTGTCTTTCCTCTACTGAGTATTCTTGGCTCCCTTGTCAAATATTAGTTGACCGTAAATGCATGGATTTATTTCTGACCTCTTGATTCTGTTCCATTGGTCTATGTGTCTGTTTTTATGTCAGTACCATACAGTTTTCATTACTATAGCTTTGCAGCTATAGGTATTGCAGGTTTGAAATCAGGAAGTGTAATAACTCCAGCTTTGTTTTTCTTTCTCAATATTGCTTTGGCTATTTGGGGTCTTTTGTGATTCCATACAAATTTTAGGTTTGTTTTTGCTATTTCTTTGAAAAAAATTGCCAATGGGAAAATGCCATCTATACATGGCTTTGGATAGTATGGATATTTTAACAATATTAACTCCTCCAATCTATTAAGAAACTTGCTCTTTTTGTATATAAAGCATAGATATAATACAGGACATAAACAGATATGCAGTGTATCTGTGGTATTAAATTTTTATGGGGTGATGATTAGGAAAAAAAGTGTCTAAAAATGTTCCTTTAGGGGGACAATTATGAAAAAAAAGGTTGAGAAACAGCACTTTAAGAGATAACTAACTCCCAGTTTTGTTTTGTTTTGGGGGACAGGTAAATTTTGTTGTTTTTACATTCTAATGTGACAAAGTTTTTGAGTTATTTTTGTCATTACCCAGGAGTCATGACTCAAAATTTCCCATTTGTACATTTCATATACTCTCATGTTTATGGCTCTTCATGTTTTGAAATTTTAGAAGAGCATTCCTTTCCTTGGATTCATAGGCTTTTACCATGGATTGGGGGCATGTGATAACACATATGGAGTGACACACCCTCTCCCTTCTCTGTCTTGTAATCCATGTTCCTTGGCGCTGTGCTCCTGTATAATTCTCACAACAAACAAAGAAGAAAGATGTTATAATTCTCATTTTACAGATAAGGCAACTAATATTTCAAAAGGTTTAAGTCATTTTTTCCCCCTGGTCTCACATCTGGTTTGTGGTGGATGGGATTAAAACTCAGTTCTGTAAGGGTCCAGTGCCTATGTATATTTGATCCATACCCCAGAATTCTCAAAATGGTAGTCCATGGGCCAGATCCAACCTACTGACATGTTTGATTTGGCTAATTTAGTGCACTTAAAATATTTGAATTTGTTTTCAACATTTAAAAATTGGGAGTCTTTTACATGAAAAAAGCCTGGATTTCCAACTTCTTTTTAAAAGATGAGAAAGAATGTATATATGTGTAAAAGAATGTAGATTTGAGTATAACTGAGTCACTTTGCTGTACAGCAGAGACTGGCACAACATTGTAAATCAAATATACTTCAATAAAAAAAAAAGAAAAAAGAAAGATTAGAGGCTGTGGCATTATATTCTACATGGCAACATGACTAAAAGTAGGTGGTGGATACTTTTAAAAATATGGAATGCACACTCCAGTTTGCCTAAGTCCACAGCCTACCCTGTTATCTTACACCCAAGCCCCTTGATTCAAAGGCCCTGTAGACATTTGACTCTGTGACCCTCGATATGTTGTATGTCTAACTCCTTTGACTCCCAATGTTTTCTAACATCCTTGCATGTTTTTTCAGGACCTCTCTTTTTCACTAATCCATGCAATAATTTTAAAGAGTGACTTATGAATTCAGTTTAATTGACTACTTTATTTTTTTCTTATTTTTTAGATCTGTCTGGAAGACTAACTTACCTTCAATAAAAATGAAACCAATTTTCTTTTTCTTCTTCTAATAGCTATGTTGTATTTTATCTGAAAATCCTTTTAATTCATTGCTTATTTCCTTAGGGTCTCTATTTCTGAAACTCATATGCAGCTAAGCCATAAAATATTCAGTCTCTCCCAGCCTATAGTTTTGAGCTACACTGCTAGGGCATATCAGCTGTACCTCACAGTAATTATCTGAGGACTTTTTTCTCTCCTGACCTTTTATGGGTTAAACTGGGCCAATGAGTCTATATAAAGTTCTTTCCTTTTTTAATTCTTTCCTTACAAGTATCTTTATTTTGACTTGTGGCACTTGGTAGATTAAGTGCTTGAAAAAGAAGTGGTCTGCATGCCAATTGTAAATGAAACTCAATAGCTCAGGAACCTGATCAGGGAACACTCAGGGAATATAATTGGTTGGGGTGCTCCAGTCTGTCAACTGCTCCATCCCTATGAAGGCATGAGAAACCAAGAAGTAAATGCGAAGCAAATGCAATGCAAAGCAAAGATGGCAACAGATAAGCAGAGGCATTTCCAACCTGGGAGCAAATACCTGTGTTCTCACAGAGCAGTTTTATACCATTCCATTTGTTACTGTGGTAATGCACTTTTCACCAAAAACATCTGGCTTTCTAACAATGACCTCACTGAAGAAAACATAAACACTACCAAAAAACAAGTGCTATATTTTAATACATCCAACATAACTCTTCTGTGCAATTGCTTTATTTGTAATTCTAGTTTCAAAACAGAAATCTACTTTTAAAACATAAATCAGAGTACAGAATTTAACATTTTTGCCCCCAATTTATTATAAATACATTGTATTCATTGTAGGGTTATCACTTATTCATTTGTTTGTTCATTCATTTACACACTTATTCATTCATTTTAAAAACATTTCGTGAGCTTTTTTATCTTCTCCTGTGGAGCTTTTAAAAATACAGATGCCAGGGTCCCAGGCTCAGAGATTCTGATTCAGTTGGTGTACAGTGGGACCCAGGCATTGGTATTTCTAAAAAGATCTCCAGGTATTTCTATTGGTTAAGAACCAGTGTTTAAAGAAAATCTTTTGTCATAGGGCTTTGTCCAACAGAAATGGTCATTTGAAACATTATCGTGGAAGATTTTTCAGATTAAGGGTGGACATATGTTGGAGATAATAAAAATAATAATGTGCCTTAATAACTAATAATGATGACTGTTAAAATTTACTGAGTGCCATAGGTACTAGACTAGGTAATTCATATCTGGGGATACTTTATTTAATCTTTACATTGGCCCTATAAGCTAGATATTATTATCCTTATTTTGTGTTGAGAAAAAGATATTCAGAGAGCGTGCCTAAGGTCACACCACTAGAAGTGGTTTAGCTGTTGGGATTTGAAGTCCATATGTCTGATTCCAAAGTTATATTCTTTCTACTCTGTGCACTCATTCAGAACTTTTGTTTTGACATACCTATATTCATAAGAATAACTGACTTTTTTTTCCATAGAGCATTTTCAGACACATGATCGCATTCGTTGGTGCTGATTACACGGAGAGCTTAAGTATGGCAGAGCAGAGGCATCAGGGCACCTAGAAGTCAAGTGAACCACTGAAAACTACTCAACCAGGTCTGCCCAGAGTTACAAATGTGGGCTTTTCCCACTTTGCCGCTGTGCTTCCTCATGTCTTTTTCATTTTCCAATTCTGTAGGTTTCGGTGATAATAACTGCTTTGGCCCTCTGGGCAATAGAGCCAGTAACACTGCCCTCTTGCTCCAGCTGACTGGATTAAAGGTGGACATCTATACCCGGTTAGACGAGTCAAATTCGTTCTCTATTTCTCACTGCCCTAACCCCCTGGCCCCCCACTCTCCCTGCCCCCATCCCAGGTACTTAGAGGTGGTACTTGAAAAGACTGTCGGTTACCTGCAGATGTTGAACTGATCTATATATATCAATAATGAAATCACTTTAAGATGGTTTCTTAGGGGCCAGGTAAATGAGAATGGAACAGATGTTTGTGGAGCAATACGGATATTTTGTGAACCCTGAAAGAGAGAGAAGCCGAGGGAGTAGCTCTCTTGGCTCCTGCTGACTTTCTAGAGGTCATTTATTCTCTATTGTGATGCCTGACCTTAATTCCTGCCCTTGGATTTTGTGAGCGACCCTTGACTTGATATAATAAGCACCTTTCATTTGAGCAAGTTGATTGTTTTCCCTGCTGTAAACCAAATCACCCTTGACTAAATTAATGACCATATTTTGGAACACATCTAAAATTTATGATCTGGGGCTACCTTAGAGTGAGTTACCTTCCATTCCCAAATATCCCTAGATTGGTCTATTAATCTGGACTATTTTGATTTCACATAGCAGAAACTGAAATCAAGCCGGATTAAGGGGAAAAGGATAATTTCTTTGGCCGTTGTATTTGAAAGTTCCAGGTCTTGCTTGCAAGTCAGTATCCCATGACCTAAATGATGTCATTAGGACAGTTCCTCTCTACCTCTCTTGGCTCCATTTCCTCTCTGAAAACTTCATTCTCAGGTAGCTACAGAGTGGCAAATTCAGTGACCAGAGGCTCCACGCATGCAGCCTATTGGTTTAACAATCCCAGGAGAAAGAGGATGGCTCTTTCCAGCCAGTGTTAGGGAAACACCCAACCCTGATTCTCATTGGCTCAGGCTGGATTATTTGTTATTAATTTGTTATTAATTTGTTATTAATTTGTTATTAATTATTTGTTGAGTCCGTAACGCTTTGGAAGTCTTTGCTGCTTTGGAAATATTTTTTGATCTTCCTTTCCTTCTTGAAATTATTTACCTCTTTGGCTTCCATGAAAACATATGCCTGATTGTCCTTCCACCTCTGTGCCCACTCATTCTCTTCTCCTTTATGATTTCCCCATCCTTCTTCAGCACTTTGAATATTGTGGTCCCCAAGATTCTGCCCATGGCCCTCTGGCCCTCTCACTTCACCGACATACTTAATCCAGATGATCTCATCCAGTTGCATATTTCCTGTTCCCACCTATTTACTGATGCCTCTTAAGACCGGAGCGCAGCCCTGACCTCTCTTCCGAACACTTCAGCTTTCTTTATGCAACAGCTGGGGGACTTCTCCATGCCTGTGTCCCCAGGGTAACGCATGCAAAACTGAACTCAAGATCCTTCTCGGAAATGCGTTTCTCTCTTCTTTCTCTCTACCATTGCCTTAATAAAGAGGTCCCATCTCTCACCTCAGCAGCTTCCAGCTACCTCCCTGACTCCTGTCCTGCTTCCCAAGCTCATTCCCAAGCCCATGTGTTCCTCTGTGGCTTCCTATCACTTTCAGGGTTTATTCTCATCCAAGAAACATTTTCCTAAAGGCCAGATTAAATACATAATTTAGGCTTTGTGGGCCAGGGCAGAATTGAGGTTATTATGTAGGCAGTTATATAAATATTTGAAAGATAGTTATTTAAGACAGTTTAAAAAAAACATTTTTAACTCATGGTTTGTACAGAACCCAATGATGCGCCGATTTGGCCAACAGGCCCTAGCTTGCCATCCCTTGGTCTAATCTATTTCCCTCACAGGAGAAGACCTCAAGGTCCTGCGTGATCCTCTGTTCTTCTCTATTCTCATTGCTCCCCAGGCTCTGGCTCCCAGTTCCCACCTCAGCAAAGAGGCATGGCTTGTAGGGCCATGCTCCATGCTGTTTCCTGCCTCCCGGCTTTGCTTATGCTGTTCCCTCTGAGTGGCGTGTTTTCTCTCTCCTCAACACTGCTGCCAGACCAATCCCTTGTTGCTATCCAGTTCAAGGACCTTTGTCGCCTGTAGGAAGAGTCCTCCTACTCTCCCCCAGCTCTTGATTAACTTAGAGCTTCCATTCTGAGCAGCCACAATTCCCTGCGCCTGTTCCCATCACCACTCTCATCTCATGGCAGCACACTTTATTTTTATGTCTGCATCAAGTACTAGACTATGAGTTCCTTGTTGAACAGAACTAGATCTTATTCATCCTATATCCCCGATGTTTAGCACAGGGCTGGGCACAAGGCACACATTCAATAAAAGCCTATTGGCGCTTAATTCTGGCACTGTCTAGTCTTTAGTAGAGGAAGACTTTGTATCACAAGTAAGTTCTTTGAAACACCTGTATTACAGCCTAACCACCTACAGTGTCAATGGCCTATTTCTAGCTCAGGGAAATCTATTCAATTTCAATAGTTTGAAAGTCATTTATGGATGGCTGGTTCCTCTGGGTGGTGCATGACCCTAATAACACCAAAAGCCAGGGATTCAATAGCTATTTAGTTGAGAGTGCTTTGCTCTGTCGAGTGACCACAGGCTATATCTCCAACCCAGCTGGCTCTTTTTCAGATTCCTGCCATTTGTCACAAGGAACTGTAGACTCCAGACATAGAAATCCATCACCCATGGCTAGGGAAAACTGTTCAAAGCCCACGTCTCTGACTAGAAAATAGAACATGCTCCTTTTAGGAAATGAACAGTGTGTAGAAAGAATATGTACTACATAGAATAGTATGGAAAAGGAATAAACATAGGGAAATAGAGAAAATGGTTCAGACATATTTCTGCCAGCAGGAGTAAACCTCTGTTAAAATGTGGACACTGATCTTCTTCTATAATTTTCATCGTTGCTGTGATTCTGTTTATGCCATTTAGTTTCCTGATTTTTTTTTTGTCTATTTAACATTATATCTAGAGCACTCTCCCAGGCCCCTAAAACTGGGTGAATATTCTTTTTAATTATTGCTTAATGTCCCTTCATACAACTATACTATGATAATCATAACTGCTTATTTGTTGGAGATATCCATGGCCTCTAAAATAAAAGAATGTAACATAAAACTCTTCCAGTGTTCTAGCCCTCCAATTCAGGTTCAAAGGTTAATCAAAATGACTTCTTCTTCTGCCTAAATCAGCAAAAGACGGCCAACAGGTAGAAATGGCATTAAGGCTGAAACAAACAAGGAGATAATTTCCTCCTGCTCCTTGTTTGAAAGATGAGAAGTACGAAGGTGCCGAGAAGTTATGATTTATCCTGGAAACTGCCACCAGGACAAGAATCCCACTGCAAACAATCCAGAGTTCTTTCCAAGAAGTGTGGTTCAAGGCCATGCTGGTTTGGAGAGAAATGAAGCTACTGAGATGGAGACGACTTTCCTTTTCAGCATAACAGCGTCAGGTGTGTGTTGCTTACTCCTCTTACTGCAGAAGGTAAGCCCCTCAGGTTCAATGGCATTTCTTATGTTCTCTTCTCCCTGCAATCTGCCACCCTCTCCCATTCCCCATCATAAAAACTTATATTCAGTGTACAAAAAGGTGAAAACAAACATGTACGCAACATATTTTATTTATACCACTCATTCTATGGGAACAGAAATACCGCCATTAAATCCAGCTCATTCGTACGTGGATTTGGTCATATTTTATCTATGAATGAAAACCAGATATGCATCCCATGGTCTTTTCTGTGAAGAATTTTCAGAGAGAGAAGAGCATGAATGAGAAATAAAGACTCAGGTAAGAAAAAAGGTTTGCATGGGCTGGGGCACTTGTGAGCAAAAATACAGGATCAGAGCATTCATATTCTATTTGAGAATCATAAGCATGGAAAGAATGAAAAATAGCAGCCCTTATATATTACTTGCAGACATAATGTTCACATTTGTTTGTCTTGGCCGTCAGGATTTTCAGAGTGGGAATGTGACCATATGCTTCCCTTTCTAGGAACACAACCATCCCTAGTCAATATGCTAGCTCGAGAGCATAAGATGGCTTTACAGCATATTTAATTCCACCCTTCACTTTGAAATGAAAATTGATGTCAGTTCCCACCACCCCTTCAAATGCTCAACTCCTCTGTCTTTCATCAAACTTCTCCCTAACTCATTTGTCAATGTCCTTTTACCTTCACAAATATTTTCTACTAAACTTAAGATTCAAACGAACTCCTTTCTGTCTTACCTGCTGACTCCCCACAGTAATACTTTCATAGTTATTAGAAACCTAGGAATAGAAGGCCTCCGAAGAATTCCCAAGGAATACAGTGTGAAGCCCATGGTCCGAGGGAGGCTCCATGAAAAGACAGAGAGATATGTCCCACTTACCTTCTATCAGCATCTCTCCAGGAAGGAAGAATATGAGTTATTCATCTTAAGAGGACCTTTTGGCATTTCGAGTTCAAAAGCCTTACTTTCCATGATTTCTAATGTAATTTCCTTGTACAGTGGCCAGAAAGAGGATGAAGCAGGAGTGAAGCATTCAAGAATCAAGCCAGGACAAAGCTGAGTCAACAGTCCTGATTTATTGAGCATTTACTCTATGCCACTCACTGGCTGAATTCTTCACATACATTATCTCACTTGGATCTTCATAAAATTCCTTAGAGTTAAAGCTATTAGAATTATCTTCCTTTAGATGAGAAGCCTGAAGTTCAGAGAGGCTAAAATGCTTGTCCATGCTCACCTAGGTAGTAAGTGGCACACCCAGGATTCAAATCCAGATTTCATTTGATCTCAGTGCTTTTAACTACCAAGCAACGCGCATTTCTCGTAAAGCATCCACGGGAGAGGCTGAGCTGAGAAGAGGCAACCAGGTTGAAGGATACAAGGTAGGAACTTGAGACAAAAGGAAACTGCAGAGATTACGACGTGGGGTAAGTGGAAAGTGGTTGCCTCACGTTGGGTGGGTGGAAGGTTCAGAAACATACACGAGACAGAATTCTGCTGGCAGAAGGTCAGTCCCCACCTCTTCAGCTTTAACTTGGCTCCCCTCTCGCTGAGTGCTTGCTCTTCCTAGACTCTATCCTTTGTCATCGCTGCCCAGATTCGCTCCACAGCTTCTTATCACGTTCTCTCTCCCACTCTAACTCCAAATGTATTGAACTTTGGGTTCCTCCAATGTGCCACGTGCTCTCCCCTCTCCAGAGTTTTACTGCTGCTGTTCTCTCCGATGAGAACCCTCTTTGTCCCTCCTTCCTTAGCCCAATTAACTTCACCTGGGAGGCTATATTGCATCCTGGTGACAAGTGTGTACTCTAGAACCAAGTTACTTAGATTCAGCCTCTAAGTCTACTTCTTATTGTGTTTGTGACCTTGGCCAAGGGATTTAACTTCTCTGTTTCTTTAGCTAAAGGGTTGTTGCGAGGATTAATGAGTTCAAACATGGAAAGTGTTTAGTGCAGTGCCTGGCACAGAGTAAGAGCTTACTATCAATACATGTTAGCTGTAGTTTCTTTGAGGGATACTCAAACCTTAGTTTTCTCTCCTCTGGGCCGAAGCTAAGAGCCCTGTCTGGGGCGCTCTGACTTCGTACTTCCTTCCCTGTACTGTAACGATCTGATCTTCGTCCATCTCTTCTGATGGACCGTAAGCTCCTTGACGGTAGGAACCACGTTTGTCCTGTTTTTGACAGTACCTCTAGCACCTAGTTAAGTGCTTAGAACATAGTAGGACTCAATAAGTACATTAGGAATTGCAGCTTCGTCTGACTCCTCAAGTTCTGATATTTGATTGTTGGTTCCTGACTTTAGCCCAGATTCCAAGATCATTTCATCTAATCATGTATCATGCTCCAAGAAATACATGCACCATTTTTGTTTGGGAGAAGCTGCCTCGGGATCCTTGAGTGCTAATTTGTAAGACTGGTCATCTGGTTTAGCATTATTATGACCAGAGGATCCTCTCCAACCACATGATTTAAAATCACCTGTTCTAAAAATAGGCAAAGGAAATCAGCATACATTGTTTTTATTTAAAACTTTGTATTATGGAGAATTTCAATCATATTTCAAAGTAGACTATATCCTGAACGCTTGTGCACCCATCACCCAGCTTCAACAATGACCAACTCATGCCCAATTTTGTTTTCTCTATATCTTCATCTACTTTTTCCCTTCTATTATTTTGAAGCAAACTGTATTTATTTATCTGATAATTGACGAAACTGCAGTTTGGAAAGGTTAAGTAATTTCAGGTGAAGTTAAGGTGTTCAATCATTTTCATCCATCTATTCATTCAAACAAACATATGTTTATTGAGTACCTACTGTCTGGCAGGCACTGGCAAGTGATAAGTGCTGAACAGGACATAGAGAGTTCCAACTTTCACAGAGCTTACCTTGTGGGGGGTAGAGAGAAGAAGGAACCAGACAAAAAATAATTGACCAAATACATGAAGGAGAAAATTTTAGATAATTAGTAAGTATGAGAGGACAACAAAAAAGAGGAATAGAGATTTGGGATGAGGCTGGAAAAGGAAGATCCCTCAGAGGAGGTGATATCTGAGTTGAACCCTGAATAAAGAGAAGTCAGCCATGGGAAGATCTTAGAGCAGGGAATTTTGGAACAAGGAAACAACAAGTACAGAGATTCCAAGGTGGGAATAAGCTAGAATATTTGAGAAAAAAGGAGAACCAAGGGGTTGGAACGGAACGTTAAAAGATAGTTTTCAAAAAAGTGTAAAATTGTACTCTCGTACAGATATAAAATAAACACTTGGTAAGGATTTTGTTTAATTTATTAATACATGATGGAATGTGGCAAATGTAATGGTTAAAAGAAGAAGTCACAGTAGCACGAATTTTTATGGAATAAAGAAATATTGAAATAAACGTATATAGAGAGGCAAAACTCGCTTCTCTCACAGGTGAGAGGGGAGTCGATTGAATTTCCAAATAGAACAGATTTGCATGTCTAGAGACAAAGATTATTTTTGCATAGCCAAATTACAGAGTTGTGAAATAACTTCCATAGAATCAAAATCAGAGAGCCTGGAGGGGTGTCATCTAGAGTCTGGATAATGTATAGTTTTCCATGGATGCACGGATTTTTTTCCTATGGTCTGATAGAGGAGGATAATAGTAGAAGAGAAGATAGTCAGGACCAACATCCTGCATGGTCTCCAGACCACCTGGTTACTTTAGGTTTTATTTTAAGGGAAACAAGAAACTTTGAGAGAGTCTTAAAGCCAGGGAGAGGCATATGCTCTGTTTACCCATTTGATAAGGGACCACTTTGGCTGCTGGGTGAAGAATGAACTGCTATGGGGTGTGGAAACAACTAAGTGGCCGGAATGCAGTGTTAAAAAATAACTTTCCAAGAAAAGGAACATCATGACTCTCATACAGATATAAAATTAACACCTGTTAAAGATGTTATTTAATCAATGAGGGAACCCAGCAGTTTACCCAATGAGAGATGGTGGTGGCTTGGTCTAGGAGGTGGCAGTGAAGACAGAAAGAAGTAAATGGATTCAGGGTGAGTTGGAAATAGAAGAACTGGCCCTTGTTTGTATATGGAGTCCTGTGGCTCCATGTACAAAGAGAAAAGGGCCTTGAATGCCCAGGGCTTGGAAAGGAGAGTAAGGAAGAGAGGACCTTAGCCTTGGGCAGAAGGTCAGGTGAATGAGCAAGGAAGAGTAGAGCTGGAGGCTGGAGGCACCAGTTTTTCAATAGGAGTGAAACAGAAGCTCAACACTGAGCCCTGAAACTGTTCCCTGAACCACGTGGGATTGTGGTTGATAATTATCTTTGACCACACTGAAGTGCTAGCCTGGAAGTTCCCTACACTTAGCCAAAATCGTGGTGAATCCAGATCTGCAGGGGATATGGGACGATAAGGTACCCACCAAAAGGGAAAAGGAGCTAAGGTTACAATCCTCAAGGGTTCATCTGTAGAGTGGAAATCCACCCCTCGCCCCTTCCTCATCACTACATGCTCTGTGATCCAGGAATCTACTCAATACAAGTGGCAGCAGGAGGCCAATTACTGGAGTCTTGTCGGGGGGGCTGCCTGAGGGGACTTACTCCATGACAATTACCATGCCCTTGTTTGACAGATGTGAAAATCAAGTCCTGAAAAGACTAAAAGATCTGCCTAATGTCACAAAGGTGTGGTGCTGTCACTGGAAACCGGAGCCTGTGGACACTCCACAGTGCTGTCCTTCACCACACCCCACAGCCATCTCTTTCTGGTGCCAATTAGTTCAGAACAACATCAGGCTCACTTCTCTGTATCAGTGCTGTCTGAAAGCACTTTTTGCAATGATGGAAGTGTTGGGTAACTACAATGTCCAGTGCATTAGCCGCCTACCACACGTGGCAACGGACCACTTGAAATGTGTCCGTGAGATGGAGGAACTGAATTTTTAATTACACTTGATTTAAACTAAATTTAAATAGCCACATGTGGCCATTGGCTGCTGTCTTGGAGCACACAGTTCTGTATCATAGCAAGCTGTACTTTTCTGAATAGAGCCTTGTTGTGGATATTTGTCAATTGCTTTTTGCCACTCCTCATGTTTGAACGCTTTTCCTGTGTTTGAGGAATGTTCTGCTTTATGAGTTTGCATCTCCCCAAAGTAGAAGCCAGACATACACTTTCTCAGCCTCCCTTGTATCTAAACGCAGGCATATGATGTAGGCTCTGCCAACTGGATGCAGATACCTGATAGACTCTATTCTGGTGTGATGGTGGCAGATACTTCCAGCTCCTAGAAGTAGGAATGATGGAGGGTCCAGTCAAAGGATTCAGATCAGGGTCAAACACAGGCAGTGCAAATTACAAAGCCCCTTTCCAGGGGCATCAGCTGTGTTGTCTCCACTGAAGGGGACATGCAAACTAGTCTGGTCGTTGTTCCTGGCTGAGTAGACCCAGCTTTATTACTGGGCCATCCAGAGATGCAGTGAGCTACCTAACATCCTTCACTGAACTACATCTCTGCTTAAACTAAGTAGAGAGAGTTCTAATATTTACAACTGAGAAATCTAACTGCTAATAACAAAAAAACCTGCCCAAGAATTTTCAGCCAAAAGGGAAGGTGTCTGTATCAGTCAGGTAGACTAGGTTGAGTTTCAGTAATAAGCAATCCGAAATCTCAGTGACTTACACCGTTGAAGGCGATTTCTCACTCATGCTAGACGTCATGGCTGTTGCGGATTGGCAGCATGTTCCATGTTTGCTTTCACTTCCAGATTCAGGCTTTTGGCACAGCCCCTATCTGAAACACGGCTGGTGCCATGGGAGAGACAAAAGAGAACAATGTAAATCATGAACTGACTCTTAATGCATCTTCTTGGAAGTGATAGTTCTACCTGTTAGATAGATAGTTCTTCTTCACAGGCAGAAGCAAGTCATTTGTCCACTCTGGAATTGAACAGGGCTGGGATATATAAACCTCCCAAGGAAGGTACTGCTATATGGGCTATGTTGAAGGGTAATATATTCTACAAAACCTACAAAGAGCTAACATTTATTGCATGCTTATTTTATACCAGCCAATAGGTTAAGCCTGTTATAAACATTATCTTAAGTTTTACAATGATCCAGTTTTGTTATTCCCCCCATTTTACAGGGGGGAAAACAGAAGCTTAATAAGACTGTGCTGCTCTGAGTCACAAAGTTAATAAGTAAGGGAGGCAGGATTTGAGGATAGTTCTCTTTGACTCCAAACCCCATGCACGCTTCCTTCTAAATCACTGCCCTGCTTTTGATGTAAGAGGAATATTTCTGAGACAGGTGGGGAAAATAAACTAGATTTCAGAAAAAATAAACTTTTCTTCAGATCTGCAGTTTAATATTCTTGCTACTAAAGAGCGTCATCTTTTTTAAGATTCTTTGAAAATTATGAAATCAAAATCAATTTTCTCTATAATTCCTTTGCTGTAAAATGTTTTAGGACTCTAGTTTAACTGTCACGACTGAATTTTTGCAATAATAAAATTCTTCAGCTAATTTTAAAAAATGTATTCTTCTCCAATTTATTTTGAAATTTGTGGTGTAATATAACAAATAAAAGCTAACCCTCCCCTTTCCTAACAGCAATTGCTTCTCCCAGAGGAGACACCAAAATAACTGGTTGTGTTACCCTGCAGGTATTATTTGATACATTCATAAACATACGTACACTCTATATAAAGTTTTTAATAATTTGATTTTACACAAATGGGATTATATTATGGCTATTACTCTGTTTCTTGTTTGTTCTTTTATCATATTCTGGGTATCTTTCCATGGTGGTATATATAGAACTACTTCATTGTTTTTAACAATCCACTTTATTTTGCAAAGCCCAGTTTAAATTGTGATTATAACACGTCATACCTTCCTCTTCTCTCTGCCAACCAAACTCTTGTGTAGAGACTCATAAAAAGAATGCTGGGTCTGAATTTCTTTAAAATGAGCATTGGTCTATTTCACCTCCCGGTATAAATCTAGTGGAAGTCATTTTCCTCTTGCATATATTTTATTGCCTGAAGCGCTTCATTTACTCCTGCCTGGAGCTGGTCTTCATTGTGAAGGTAGCTTTTATGCTACCAATTGTTCTGTTAAAAAAAAAAAAGAAAGAAAGAAAAGGTGAGGTCCCAGATGGACAGACCAGTGATGTCTTCCAGTAAACTCTTTCAAAATGACCGTCGAGGTGATTCCTTCTGTCCATGTGAGTATTCTATGAGGAACAGATCCTGCCTCCCAGTTTTGCGCTTATAGGAGGCTGTAATGAACTAATCTGTACCACGCTCTCCTCAATAAAGCTTTAATTATTTAGATGGTCTTGAAGGCAGCCAAATACACTGCGCAGCGCAATGCACAAATCACCAGAGCAAGGGAAATTACAAGTCAAAGGAAAATGAATGGTCAGCTCACAGAGCCCACCAGGTCCTCCACAATGCCACTTGATTACAAGCTGAATAATTTCACTGGGCAGTGACACTGAAGCTTTTAGCTCGTTATGTGCAAGGGGCTTTTAAAAATCATGTACATCCTGAACATTTAATTTTAAAGGTCCCCATGGGGGGTGGCCTCTGTGAGTTTGACTAAACCGAAATGTTCTGGTTCAAGAAGGAAGAGAGACACGGGGGAGGGGCGGCAAACCAACCTCCTGGAAAGCTCCTGGGATTGTGTCTTCAGAGACCAAAGCGGCTGAGGCTTTCTGTCACGGTTCCAGAATGAATAACTCACACAACTAATTAAGAGTAGTCTCGAATAATTAACATCTGTGCAACCAGACAGTTTTGCCTCGGGACCATTAAGAATCAAATCCAAAAGTGAATGGTACACAATGAGCAACGGGTGCCTCGGGGAGAAATACATCCTCCTTTGTCCCCCACAACAGACGGTTATGGAAGGCATCTCAGAAAGCTCTTCTGAAGGTCCCAGCAGACCCTGCAATGGTCACCAGCAGCAGCGGCTTAACACCGTTCCAACTTCTCCGTGTCACTCCTGGGCTCTCACTCCCGCTCCCTGGGGTCACTTCCCACATAAACTACTTGTGCGCGTGCGCGCGCGGATACGCACGCACACGCGCACGCGCACACGCACACGCACAGAGTAATGGCGTGGTTTGGGGGCGCAGACGATGCTTGGGAGGAGGTAAGAGAGAGGCAGCGGCGTAAAGAAGGGAAAAGGTCTCTGTAATCGATATCTTGAAAGTTGATGTTAAGTTGGGAATATATCAAAATAGAATGAATTCAGGCTAAGAGAGCCACTGTGATCTATAAATCCTATACTACTCAGGCTAGATTAATTAGAATGATTTACAATTCAACACATAAATAATTTTGTCTTTCCTGTTTTATTTCTTTTTTTCAAAATTAACCATCTTTTCTGTATATGTGGAAATAAACATAAAATATAAAATAAATATATAAATATAATATATGTAACATACGAAAATAATATTGTTATATATGTATGCATATACGTACATAACAGCTTAAGTCTGAAAAGATACACAGAATGCTGCTAACAGTGGTTTCCTCGGAGGTCCAGGTAGCAAGTGGGTCCCCTACAGACAGGAGAGTCTCATTTCTCATTACAAACCCTGTTGTATCTTTTGAGCTTTGTACCATGTGCATATATTACCTAAGCAAAAAATTTAATGTAAAAAACATGCTTATTGTGACATCAATGCAGAACTACATAGTGATAGAAGTTGGTTAAACATTCCTCCTCACCAGGCACCATCCCCCGCCCCACAGAAGTAAATTCTGCCAATGTTTTGGTGTGTATCGTTCTCGATCAGTGGTTCTCAACCTGGCTGTGTATTTGAGCTAAAATCTCAATAAATATTCGCAGACTATTTTACTGGTCATCTAGGTTGCCTTTTTTTACTTCTTTTGGTTACAGTGTTAATAGATTTTACATTTGACTCTTGATGAGTGAGTATCACTGGTTTTAAATTTGCCCTTCCCATAATAACGCTCAACAGGTATATATTGTGTTGGCCAAAAAGTTCGTTCGGGTTTTTCCGTAAGATGTTATGGAAAAACCCGAAGGAACTTTTTGGCCAACCCAGTATTTCTCTCTTTCTCTAGATATAGATATAGATTGGTTCCAGTACTCCCACGGATACCAAAATCCATGGATGCAAAAGTCCCTTATATAAAATGGCATAATATTTGCATATAACCTACCCATAACCTCCCATGTACTTTTAAAAAATTATTTATTTATTTTATTTGGTTGCGCCGGGTCTCTTTGGTTGCTCCGGGTCTTAGTTGCAGCAGGTCGGGCTCGTTAGTTGTGGCATGTGAACTCTTAGTTGCGGCATGCATGTGGGATCTAGTTCCCTGACCAGGGATCGAACCCAGGCCCCCTGCATTGGGAGCGTGGAGTCTTAACCACTGCGTGACCAGGGAAATCCCATATCCTCCCATATACTTTAAATCATCTCTAGATTACTTATAATACCTAATACAATGTAAGTGCTATGTAAATAGTTGCTGGTGTGTGACAAATTTAAACTTTACTTTTTGAAACTTTCTGGAAACTTTTTTCCAAATATTTTTGATCCAAGTTTGGTTGAATCTGCAGATGCAGAACCCATGATATGGTGGGCCGACTGTATATATATTTTTCATTTGTTTGTTTTAATTGTAAGTTTCTTCTAAATCAGTGGTGTAAATCACAAAGCTTTAACCCATTTTTAGTAGCTATCTTGGTCAAGGCTATTTTGGTAGTAAATAATGCTTCAAATATGCTTCAAAGTAATGTAAGCCAAAGAAAGGTATTTTATATGAAAATAGTGACATGTTTCATGGATGTTAAAGTTAGCTGCTAAGGTGAACACGAAACCCTCAATGGCCTAACAGAGTAAAGGTTTGTTTCTTACCAAGAAACAAGCCAAATGGGGCTTCGCTGGATGGCCTTCCACAAAGTGATTCAAGAATGTGGGCTCCTTTTAGTTAATGGCTCTACTGAGTCGTGAATCCTCTGCTGGATCCTGTTCGTTGGCCAGTCAATGAGCAAAGAAAGAGAGAGGCTGGAAAGGCCCAGGGGAGAATTGGGAAACCATGTCTGGAAGTGGTGTACATCCCTTTTGTCCATATTCCATTGGCTGAGACTCATTCCCATGGTAAGACTCAAGTGCAGGGGAGGCTGGGAAAAGTAGCCTACCTGTGTGCCCAGGAATAAGAGGAGAACGTAGATACTGGTGAGCACTAACAGCCTCTGCCATAAGCAGGAAATGTAGGTTGGACTAAACAAAAAATTGGACGGTTTTTATGGACTCCAGCACCTCTGCTTGCTCCCTCTCTCTCTCTCTCTCTCTGGGGCTACATCATCAGTCTTTGCTTCTCCCTGCATGACTATATAGTTCTTCTCTCCCCTCCCTTTTTCTCTCTCTCCCTGTATCTCTCTGTCTGTCTCTCTCTCCCCCTCTCCTTCTCTCCTCTCTTTCCAGGTAGACTTGAGAGAACATCTCTTGTTTTGTCTGCCAGACAGACAAAGTGCCTGCTCTCCAAATAAATAAAATATCTAATTCTAGTCATAAGCGCTACCAAATATGAGTTCATTTTGCAATGAGAGTCTATGATGGAGGTCCTGAGTTAGTTGGCTTCTCTGAGGGAGTAACACGTCAGGTGAGATTTGAGGAATGAGGAGGGATAATGGGTGGCCGGCAGGAGAATGGTAGAGAGCCCCAGGCAGAGAAAACCGCATTCTTTACCCAAGCTGTCAAAGAGAGGCAAATGGTGCTGCCGAGGCTAGTCTAGAGCAAGTAGGAACTTTTAGACCATGTTAAAAATTTTGGATTTTCTGAAACTCATATAATATTGTACATCAACTACACTTCAATTTTTAAAATTGGATTTTTTTTCCCTCACAACATGGAAAGTCATTCCCTGCTCTTTAAATGTTTGTTCTTCAAAATAGGGATCCCTTTAACTTTTAGGCATTTTCTTTAAAAATTAGCAAGAGTGGCATAGCTGATGGGGCAGAGTGGTTTTGACCACATGTTTGACCATAGCCGTAGGGGGTGGAAACCCGCTCATGACCAAGCTCTGCGTTAATGCACACTAACCACACAGGCCCCCTCTTCTTCCGATTAGCTAATCCACGCCGGCAGGAATGTGAAACAAAGTCATTAAGAGTTAAAGTCCTGGAAATGATTTCTTATAATGTATAATTGCCTGAAAATTGATAAATGCAACAATTATCAGGCCAAAATGGAGCTGAAACATGCCTGTTCCATTTTTGCTAAGCTTTTGTTTATAGTGTGTTTTATAAAGCTACTCACTGGTTGAAACATTAGTGACATTGATTCTCTCTGTATAGTAATCACCACAACACATATTTCCTTGTTCTGGATGGAAAGTCAGTGGGCAGAAATGTGCTGTTAATGATGTGTTAGTATGGCATTTCCTGTATTACAAAACATAGCCTGAAACATTAAAATATCCTCTTATCAAGCACAAAGTGAAATTAAACAAAGCTGTTCTACTAAATGAGTATAAATTTCTTAATGCTCATAGTGATATTACAAACGTATTAAGGGGACTGACTATATAAATACTAACAAACGATACCATTTTAAAAGTATTCAGTGAAAGGGGGTGGGGGGAAAAAAAAGTATTCAGTGAGAAAAAGAAACTACCAATATTTTTACAGACTAAGGACTGAATTAAATACAAATATCTTACAAAATAAAAAGAGCTTTAAATTATCGTGAAAATTATACTATTCTTAGTTCTCAAAACAATCATTTTTCTTATGCAATCCCAGCTGTAGTATTTACTAGGTATATGATCTTAGGCAATTTATTTAATCTTTCTGAGCCCCAGTTTTCTCATCTGTAAAATGACTGTATTAATTAGATTATAGTCTGTAAATTTGCTTTGAGGATTGAGATATTCTATCTTTGAGGATTGAGATACTCTAGCAGAATTCCTAGCACTCAATAAAAGTCAGCACTCTGTAAAAGATAGTTCTTATCTATAAAAGAATTTTATAACAACTCTTTGAAATTAAAGCTTGCATGTTCTCCCAATAAAAGACAGTTTTGAGAAACTAGTAGATATTTGGAGGTAGATACACGCAAAAAAAACTAACCTCATTGTCACTACCTTTGAAGAATCTATAGTACTTTTGTGGGGCACATCACTAAAGAGGTTAAATATGCTTCCAAGAAATATGTGATTAAATGATAAATTGACCTAAATTTCCTGCAACTTAAGACCTCTTTTAGAGAAAAGTGTTCTCTCAGACTTGCAGGGTTGCCTTGAATTATTTTTACCATAATGCTATTTAAATATGTACAAACATAAAAGCATGTTATAAACTCCTTATTGCTCTTAGGTAACTATAAAACAAAAGCAAATAAGCAAACTAAAGGCAAACTACAGGATCAATAAAATCCAAATAACAGCATTTACTGTATGCAATAATATTTGCCAAAACCAAATGTGTTTTAGAAGTTTTGGTTCAGGAAGGTAAGGAGGGAGCAGATGTTGGGCAAGGCATTCTGGTAAAGGTAGAGTTTGAGATAACAAAGAAGGTAAAGAGGAATAGTATTTGCAAGGTCTCTTTACAGAGTAAGTCAGTTGCCTGGGAACCTGAAGAGATGGTTTACTAGAAAATTCTATGAAAGGAAGGAAAAAAATTAGGTGAGAAGTGAAGGTTATAAAGTTAAAATTTTCTTTCAAGCTGGGGGATATCTGTGCTTGTTTGAAGACATAAAGAAGGAACCAAGTGAAAGGGAGACACTGATGATGTGGAGAAACAAACGGGAGACAATTGCAGAAAAGCCAGGAGGGAAGGATGTGCCAGTAGCTCTGCAGTACTGCTCTCATCCAGCACATTTTCTCCCCTTTCTTCCAGTAACAGACAACCACCCTCCCCCTACTCCACTGTGATTGGTCTGTGGAGGGGCCTGTGAACCGACTTTAGCCAATCAGCTTATTTCTTCTGAGATTTTTGAACCATGAGCAGAGACTCAGAGTATTGAGTCTGCTCCTATCATTTTATGGCACCATTCCAGAGGAAAGAAGCAGAGCCTCTACTGCCAAGGTCCTTACGAAGTCTTGTTTTAATTTTCTTGGATAAATCAGTCTTTGCCTAAACTACCCAGAAACACATTAATTTAAATGCAACCAAAAGAACATTAACTGGTATATCAGTGGGGACTCTAATTGTTGAGGTTGAGACTCACTCTTCTTTCTTTGGGACCTAAGGGAAGCATAATGGATAGGTGTTAATCACAGGTTGACAGACAGGTTCAAGCTTCTTAACAAAGAAAGTGTAAGGCGGTAGAATGTGATTATAAAAAGAGCTTAACATTCAAAGACATTTTTTATCTCCTTAGCTTGTGGTACATAATCTTTGTAGAGAGAGACCCAACCTTGGAAGATGTTTTGACGAAACCAACTGCAGGTCTTTGGGATCTAGGTTTAGAGTTTGAGTCCAGTTTTCACAAGGGAAAGGGAAGCTATTCTGCATAACCAAGGGAAGAAAGAAATTGGACCTGGAGTGTGCTGGGGGATGAGTAGAGAGAATCTTGAGGAGAGTGGTAACAGAACGAAGCACTATTTAGAAGAAAGGTGAAGGCAGAAGACCTCCCCGCAGCTGTGCAATCAAAATGGGAATCTGCTGAGATTAGAAATGCCTAGTGAATGGGGATTCATCATATTTTTTGTTTTTTTTTTCCTGAATGGTGTGTGATTTAAAATATATATATATATCCTCTCCACAATCTTTCCTAAGAAAGCTTCCATAAATGTTCTATCACTCTTTCGTGCTTTGGGGACAGTAGACATTTGTGCAGGGGCAACAGGGAGTTTTCTTATATTTTCCTCCTGTTTTTGTGGTAAATCATTTTCAGAGGCTAGTTCTTCTGAATCTTCAGGGTAATGATTCCTTTCCCTTTTCTGCCATTTCTTTTTCATAGATTCCTATTGGGGTTTTTTTTTTCTCCTGCTTATTCATTTAGAGGAATGACAGAGTCCACTGATCTCTTGTTTGTTTATAGAGGATTGCCAATGAATCCATACTTTGTCCTCTTGGTTGTATATACTATTAACTTATGAGAGTCTTAAAAGAGGCTCTTTATTTTGGGGAAAGCTGCCTCCAAAAAGGACTAAGATATAACCTTGGAAAATTAACTCATGTTTACAACCCTCATCTCCATTCTCAATGTCTTTGCATGGATTCATCAAGTGCATCTCTGTTGGCCTGATATAATCTTATCCTGTTACCACTACCTAGTGTTTGATGAATAAATAAAAAATGGCAATTCCCAGCTAGTAGCAGGGGCATTTCCTATGTCGTCTCTTGTCATTTTTCTCAGCTTCCTGACCATTTGATTTCTGGGAGTTGTGGTCTCTTAGTAGATGTAGAATAGAGAGATCTTACTTGAGAAGGAAGGGATCAAGGATGAAAGGAAAGAAAACAACACCAATATGACTGCTTAAAAAAAAAAACACCTGTAGGGTAGGGGGGGACGTAGTTTACTAGTAAGTCTAATCTGGTATTTCGGAGATGTCAGACAGATAAAGATCTACTTCCTAGTAACAGTCATTATATTAAGTAAGTGGAAATGTATACAATATATTGGTCTAGATTGATCATCAGACCTACTTTGGATTATTGCTCTGATTTTCAGCTCGCTCCAAATCTTTACATGTATTTTAATGGGAAGTTGTGAGAGTGTGAATCAGGGTCTGCTAATCAGATGCTGTTCTAAATCTGAAGCCACAAGGGAAAACTTTAACTGCGCATTTACCCAAATGATGATGAATGTCAAGTCAGTAGAGTCTGAAATAAGGAAATCTTACTGTATGAGAGCAGAAAAATCATCTTTTCTAATTAAACAAGGGTCTCATCTCGGCTTCACTGCATTTATTGTGTTCCTTTTGTTGGAGAAAAAAAATATAATTTTGTCTATTACGGATCCAGTAGTACTTTTAAAGTGAAAGAGACTTCATTTTTGTTTTGTATTTTATTACACTGCAGCTTTTCTATAAATTAGAAATGATCATGACACTATGAGAATTTATTGACATCATAAATATGAGATTACTTTATAGTAGTGTTACTCACTTCTCTTCTATAAATGCTTACCTTCCGTATTTCTGGTTCCCTAGAGGAGACAAAGGATGACTCTAGCACCTCACATTTTAATAAATTTATTAAATTTATTAGTACATAGTTTAAGAAAAATGGTCAACATTTCTTTCTTCTCCCCATAAAATCATATGATAAACTTGTTGACTATTCTTAATCACAGACTGTCTTTTTATATTGTTGAATGTTGCATTTAACAGAGTAGAATCCAATTTTGTTTGAGCGTATCATGATTTTAATGAAAACACCATTTCTAAATGCTTATTTTAAAGTCGGGAGCAAACAAATAGTGCTTGTATAGGCAAAACAGGCTTTTTTCTGGTTTTGTATGAAAGATGCCTGGATCGCACATGTTATTAACATAAGCACTTCTTAAAGGAGGCTTTTTTCATGGAACAGGCCATCTCAAAAAAGTATTCAGTGCCATTGTTAAAATAGCAGGCTTTGCACTTGTCAAGGGGAATAAAGAGGCATCAGGCTGCTATCTTTCAAATTATGCAGCATCAATTTCATGTAGACGGCCATGGAACATTCTTCATATGCTTGCTATGTAAAAATGTAAATCCTTAATTCAATAACTTTTCTCCAGGTTCCTCCCACCCTCGCTTTGTCTTCATTTCTCCAATTCTTTGTAGGAAATTAGGGGGCTCATTATTCATGGATCGGAAAGAATTCAATGAATCATGGAGAAAAGGTTATTTATTAAGGCAAGTCACTCTCTCATCTTCTTTGTGCATAAATAATAATAATTTATTGTCATGATACAATGACCTGTTTTCTATTTATAGTTTTGGCCCTGAGAAAAATTAAATGCAACATAATTTCCATGTAAAAAGATCAATTTATGAGCCACCTGCCTATCAAAGGGGAGCATCTTTTGGAAGCAACTGAGTATGCCAGTGAATTGCATTGTTTCTTTTGGAAATGATACAAGCTCAAAGTTATGACATCCACTTATGCTCTTTGACAAAGAAAATGATTTCAAGAGTGAACACTAAATTATCTCAGAGCAGAGTTCTTTTTGGTTATTGTGTATTGGTTTGACTCTGTAATGTTCCTAAAAAGGTATTCATATATTTTTTCGCAAAGGGTGTGTATCTAAATTATAGGATGCATGTACTGATACCTTCCTACCAGGAATGTTACTGATGACATGGGTTTTAGTTCAAGTTTGATAAAGCAATTTGCTTCCTGATACTATTAGAAGCTATAGCATCAATTTAGTCTGGTCAACAATTTTGTTCAAATCTTCTTTTGTCAACTTAGCTAAAGAATATTTTTTTTAATTGATATAAAAAACGCACACAGCAATATGTGTACAGCTTGTTGATTATTTATATATGTCTACTCCCGTGTAATCACTATCCAGATCAAGATTTAGACCATTTCCAGCCACCCAGTTGTAACCAATATTTTTATCACTTTCACCATTAGTTTTTCCTGGTTTTGAACTCCTTAGAAATAGAATCCATAGCATGGACTCTTATGTCTACCTTGCCAAAGGAGGCAATATAAGATTGATTTCTTTTCAGTCAATTATTCTTTGGTGGAATTGGTCTAAATTGCTAGTTTCTCTAATGTTTTTAGAGACCCAAGAGCAGTCTTATTTTTGAAAACAATAACATGCCTTTTCCTCATAAGGTTTTGGGTGGAGTTTTGTCCTCTTTGGAGAAAGGAGGATTCATTCACTCATTTACTGATTCATTCACAAAATATGTATTAAGCATCTACCACGTGCCAGGGGCTGTGCATATGTATTTGGGAGAATGAAGAATAAAATGGACATGGTGACCACCCTTAGGAGTTCATAGTTTAGTGGGGGAGAGAGACAAAAACGAAGTACATGTACAAACGTCGGTAAGTGCTATGAAGGAGAAGTAAAGGAGATGATGAAAGAATAACAGGGGAGTCAGCCTTCTGAAGGGCTGGACAGGGTGGGCCTCTGAGGAAGTGATATGTAAGCTGAAACCCGGAGGCTGAGAAGAAGCCAGCCAGATGGCGGGTCAGGGGAAGAACAATCTAAACCAAAGGAACAGCATGTGTAAAGGCCTGAGGTGGGAGAGCAGAGTGCACAGAAAAACCAAGAGAAGGCCAAGGTGCTCACGTGAATTGAGGGAGGGGGGAGAGAGTGTGAGCTGAGATGGGAGAGTGGGTAAAGGCAATATGCTAGAAGATTCTCTGCAGTTTGCACCTGTAAACTTGACATTGATTTCAATTCTGAACATCTTGTGATCTGGAGATCCCACTGGATTTTTGGTTACAGGGAGTAAGCATATCAAGGGTGTCTTGAGGCCATCAGAGGAGGGTGGACCCTGAGGAACAGAGAAGGTCCTCAGTTGAGATAGAGATGCTATACAAGTATTGAGTATTTTTTAATCATTATTTTGAGTTTATAAGGGAAGAACTGAAGGAAGTGATTTCATATCCAAGTCAGGGGGATCACGGTGGGATGGAATTCAGGAGTTCTGATACCAAACTCTAGGATATCAATTGAGGTCCAAGTATCTTTTATTTTGAAGTAGTGATCAGAGGAGTATTTTATTACTGACATGGTTTAGGATTGTCAGAGCGTATTCCTAATAAAAAGTAGACAGACTTTTCATTGATTTTACTATTGTTTTAAAATCCTTTACAGAAAATCCACCCCTTTATTGCCTATACCCAGGCTTAATGCACCCACTTTGATACACCTCTTTTTGAAAACATTGATTTGGGGAAATTTTTATTTCAGCCTTGAGGGCAGTTTAAATTTAGAGCCTGAGAGGAAGCTCAGAAGGGGCCCTCAATTCTCTAAAATTTACAAAATCTAGAATTCCCCAAGAAAAATGTATAATTAAATACAAAGAAAAATTATAAATTCTCACTAAAGTCTAATGGAACACTCATTCCATTTTTCATCAGATGGTAATAAGGTGATATCTGATTTATGTAAAATAGTGATAAAAATGATTTGTGCTAGATGAAAAGTATCACTGTAAATGCTTTGAGGATTTTGAATCCTACTTGGAGCTTGGAGCACTGATTCTCAAACTTTTTAATCTCAAGACCTCTTTATACCCTAATATTGAGAACCCCAAAGAGCCTGCAGTAGAAAATTCTAGAAAACACTAGAACACAGAAGCACATATTCTATTTGCCACCAGGGAAGTGACGTCATCACAAGTCATGAAGCCCCTGGAAAACTCCACTGTGTTCTCAAAAAAATCATTGTAGAAAAGACAAATAGTTTCTTAGTATTATAATAAAAGTAGTTTTGACTTTATAAATCCCTAGAAAGAGTCTTGGGCATCCCCTTCTGAAGTTCTCAGACCACATTTTGAGAAATGTTGGCATAGAGGTTAATAATATGGGTTTTAGACAACTTAAGTTCACCTCCTAGCTGTACCATCACTGGGATTCTCTCTCTGAGAGTTGCTGTCTTCAGCTGTAAAATGGGTACCATAATACTTACCTCGCAAGCATATGGTGAGGGAAATATGGTAAATTATAGACAATATATCGGCTAGGAATCTTGGGTTGCAAACAACAGGAAACTCAATCCAACTTGGCTTAAGAAAAACAGGCATATTTAATCGCTCACTTAACTTAAAAAGTTTGGAGGAGTTTTGGCTCCAGCCTACTGTTTGGTCCAGAGTTCATGGGATCATGAGGGATGTAGCTCTGTGTCTCAGCCCTCCTTTGTGCTGGCTTTGTCCCCAGAATGACTCACCTCATCATGAAACAATGGCTGCAGAAGTTCCAGGCCACACAGCCTTGTACCACACTCTCTAGCTAAAGGTAAGTTTTCTCTTCTGGTGATTTCCATGGAAGAGGGAGACAGCTTCTTTTTTCAGTACCTAGAATTGGTGTGTTTTATTTACATGCCCATTCCCAAATCAATCACTGTAGTCGGAAGAAAGAAATACATTTATTTGAAAGTGATGGGAGCCCATGCCCAGAAGGGTAAAGTCAATCCTACCTAAACTTCATGGCTACAAATATGGAGCGTTGATTCCCCAGTGGGAAACTAGATGCTTTCAGTGGTAGGAGAGAGAGAGAGAGAGAGAGAGAGAGAGAGAGAGAGAGAGAGAGAGAGATGCTGGGAGAAAACAAATGGCCAAATAGTAAGTAAAGTCTAGGATATAGTAGCTATTCAGAAATATTGATATATTTGTCTATCTAATTCAAGAAGTCCTTTCATGGTCCTCACTTCTGGGATCACCACACTGGTGAACAGCATGAAACATCTCTGACCATATAATTGTGCGTGGTGACAGTCACAGAAGAGGAGGTACTTGACTCAGTCAAACCAGCAGGAAAGCCTGATTCCCATAGACTGTCAATCTCAATAAACATCATTTTAGGCTTTGAGGCATTTTTCAGTCTAATAGTGCTGAAAGGGCCAAAGAGAATGTCTCTAAAGGGAAACGAAAACTGCACTAAAGAAGAACAGATAGCCTGTCGGGGGGGAAAAATTGTGAGTTCAGGTGTTTTTGTATGTCAGGCTGAGATTCTGGCAATCCGATGCTGAAGATGAAAATGCAAGAATTCAACTTCCCGTAAATAAGCTGTGGCTCCAGGGAAAACCTGGATGCCTGAATCAAAGGAGGCCATATTTTCTAATCAGCATTGTTCTTACATCAAAATTCCTAGCTGAGTTGTTTTTCTATAAAATGATGTTCATCTTGGTGAAAAGGTTCAAACACTTAAAAGGCACACATTGGTAAATGGCACTATTTGGAGCACGTTGATTGATTCAGTATGTGAAAGGATAGGATTTTGACACGTCACAAGCACCTGAACATCAGCACAAGTTGTGAAAACATTAGAGAGATCAGAGTTAATATGATATCTCTAAATATCATTATTTATCGGCAAGTAGAAAGAGGAGCATAAGGCCTTTTACCTGCTGGATTTTTTGTCAAGTTTTTATTTTAGGACTTTTTGGTAGCAACCCCCAATATTTTCTTCTTGCCAGTAGTTTTATTCCTAGTCTAGGCCATTCTGTTTCACTTCTTCATAGAAGATGTTAGGGCCTAAAGAAAGAAAATGTATTAGATCTGAGAGACTCAAAAGCTGGCTCAATTGAAACTCCACCTTCTCTCTAATGTCTTCTATCCTCCTTTACAATGTGTACAGCAGATATCTGCGAATAACTGTGAAAATGAGAAATCTAAAAAAGAATTAATCCAGCTATGCATTGATTAGGTCAGCAAATTTATGACTTTCTTTTTTTTTGCACAAATTTTGTAAGTATTGCATCCTCATTGTAGAAACTTGGAAAATATAGCAAAATGTAGTTTCAGTAAAAACTATCCATAAGCCCACAAAACAGAGACAAACAATGCTCTTGCTAACTATAGTTTTGTTCTTGTTTTGTTCACTTAACAAAGCTTGTGAGCCTTTTTTCCAAGGCAATAAAACTCTTCAAAAAATTACTGAGTATTTAACTTATTGGCTGTTTAAGAGAAAGATTTACGGATTTTTCCTGTTTCCTGTATAAACTTTATTTCAGGGTAAACCAGTAGCCATGATCAACATGTGAAGGTTGTTGCCTATAAAAGAATTCTAGTTAAAAACGTGGAAAGAATGACAGAATTTTTTTGGAATTACCATTTTGTATTCCCTGATGCAATAATTGATTCATTCAAAGACCATTAGGAGATGAACCAACTGATGAAACTTTGGACAGATCAGGCTTTTGCCACCTGAACTTGCTGATCACCCTTAGCCTATTAAGAATGGAACAAGCAGACATCATGTGCAAATATGTGAGGCAATATGAAGAACACAGTAATGCCCATAAAATATTCTTGCTTTAAAAACACAAGTCCACAACCACTAGAGTGGCTAAAAATTAAAAGACTGACAATACAAAGTATTGCTTGAAGGCAGAGAGCAACTTCAGCTCTCATACCTTGCTAGTGGAAATGTAAATTAGTCAAATATTTTGGAAAATAGTTTGCTAGTTTCTTATAAAGTGTATTATATACTTATTGTCCAATCTAGCAATTTCATTCTTAGGTATTTACCTAAAAGAAATAAAACATGTGTCCATACTACAATATGTTTAAGAATATTCGTAACAGCCTTGTTTCTAATAGCCCCAAACTGGAAACAATCCAAATGTCTATCAACGAATTGATGAATAAACAATTTGTGGCACGTTCATACAATGGAAGTTTACTTGGCAGTTAAAAAGATAGGAGTACTGTTGTATACCATAACATGGATAAATCTCAAAAACCTTAAACATTAAAAAATGAAAGAAGCCAGATATAAAATATACTATATGATTCCATTAAGAGAAATTCTAGAATTTCCAGAAAATTTGCAACAATCTGCACAGCCATCAGCAACGTTTGAAAGTTCCCTTCGCAGTGTACCCACATGATTCATTGAGGCTTACCAGTTTCTGAAATCTATTAATTAGATAGGTAACAGTGGCATCTTCATTTTAAAATTTCCCTTTATTTCCTAGTAAAATTCAGTCTTTTTCATTTTCATGGGTTTTTGTTTGTTTGTTTGTTTTGGCCATTGATTTTTCTTCTTGGAAATTATTGCACACCTATTTTTTTTCTCTTTCTCAATTACCACCATGCTGTTTTACTTATTGACCTGCAACAGTTCTTCATATATTCAGGATATAAACACTGTAATATCTGTGGCAAGTATTTTTTCTCAGTTTGTTCACCTTTTCATTTTATTCGTTTTGAATTACAGAGCCTTTTTCTGTTATAATAGTCAAATTTATTGATATTTTTGATTTATTCCATGCTTTTATTTCTACAGGCAAAAATACAAAAATAATTTTTAAATTTAATTTTTATATAAACATTTATATTCATTTGGATTTACTTTGGTATTAGGTGTCAAATACAACCTTCTTAGTCCCTTTTTGTATATAGATGATTATACAACACCTTTTGGATAATCTGTTCTTCTCTATTTATTATATGGCCATCATGTATTAAGAACTTATAGATAGGGCTTCCCTGGTGGTGCAGTGGTTAAGAATCTGCCTGCCAATGCAGGGGACACGGGTTCGAGCCCTGGTCTGGGAAGATCCCACATGCCGCGGAGCAGCTAAGCCCGTGCGCCACAACTACTGAGCCTGCGCTCTAGAGCCCTCGAGCCACAACTACTGAAGCCTGCGCACCTAGAGCCTGTGCAACAAGAGAAGCCACGGCAATGAGAAGCTCGTGCACCGCAATGAAGAGTAGCCCCCGCTCGCCACAAATAGAGAAAGCCAGCGTGCAGCAATGAAGACCCAACGCAGCCAAAAATAAATAAATTTTAAAATAAATAAATTAAAAAAAAAGAACTTATAGATAGTAGGGTTTATTATGGACTACTTATTACATTCAGCTGTGTGTCTATTATTATGAGTACCATAATACTTCTTGCTATATATTCTAATATTTAATATGGCTTATATTTGTATTCACTCTCTTTGAGAAGTTCCTCAGCTTTTATCATCCATTTCACTCTCCAAACGTTTATTGACTATATTCTGTTTGCCAGGTACTGTACCAAGAAATGGAGATAAAAATCTGAAAAACTAGACAGGCTTTGCATTTTTTTTTTAAATTTATTTATTTATTTTTGGCTGTGTTGGGTCTTCGTTTCTGTGCAAGGGCTTTCTCCAGTTGCCGCGAGCGGGGGCCACTCTTCATCGCGGTGCGCGGGCCTCTCACTGTCGTGGCCTCTCCCGTTGCGGAGCACAGGCTCCAGACACGCAGGCTCAGTAGTTGTGGCTCACGGGCCTAGCCGCTCCGCGGCATGTGGGATCCTCCCAGACCGGGGCACGAACCCGTGTTCCCTGCATTGGCAGGCGGACTCCCAACCACTGCGCCACCAGGGAAGCCCCCAGGCTTTGCATTTTTATGTTGAAATGTTTAAGTGCAGTAACAGCAATAAATAACTAAAATAACTGACACTTAGTCCTTCCCCTGGGCCAGGCACTATTTAAGTGTTTTACATCTAGTGACACATTTAATCCTCAAAACAATCATATGAGGTAGGTAGTATTCCATTCTTTATTTATGATGGAAATTGGGCGCAGGGAGTATCTTGCTCAAGGGCTTATAGTTAGTAAGTAGCAGAGCATAGATTCAAAACTGGGCAGTTCCAGAAATTGGAATGTGCTTACATTGCTGGTAAAAATGCAACATGATGCAACCACTGTGGAAAACATTTGACACTTTCTCAAAAAGTTAAACACAGAATGACCATATGGCCCAGCAACCCCACTCCTAGGTGTAGCCCCAAAAGTACTGAAAATAGGTATTACAAAAAAACAAATACTTGTACATGAAGGTTCATGGCAGCACTAGTCACAACAGCTAGAAGGTGGGAATCACCCACATTTCCATCAACTGATGAATTCAAAAACAAATGTAGTATATCCATACTGGAATATTCTTCAGCCGTAAAAGGAATGAAGTCCTGACAAGGGTCCTCCTGCCCCTGCCCAGTGTCGTTTGAGCCGACAGAACAAGACCGAGATGAAGTTCCTTCGGTTCAGAAGCAAAGGAAAGCTTTATTCTTTGATCAAAGAATGGAGTGGTGTGAGCTCACACTCTAGAGCACACTTTGTCCTGGAAGGGTTGTGGGCGGGGCTGCCTTAGGGGATAAGTCGGGTGAGGGTAGGGGCGGAGTTCTCGCGAGTCTGGCGGAGGTGCAGCTGTGCCGCTCTCGGTGCGTCAGATCCGAGTGGCGGGCGCAGCGTCTCCGCACTCGGCCCCGCGCTGCCATCTTGAATTGCGGTGTCGTTCGCGGAGCTCCTGCCCATGGCCCGTCTGTACACGGCCTTCTGAGCTGAGGTGTTGGGCGCAGCCATTTTGCCCTAGGAACTCTGGTCTGAAGGGCTGGGGGCAAGACCTCTGCACGGGGCACCCTGTGAGCAAATGAAACTAGACGGAGCACGAAGGAAAAGAAGAAAAAGGTTAGACTTTACCTTATTACCCAGAGTCTGTTCTTAATTCCCTGAAAATTGTTAATGAGCTTTGCCGGTGACAATATTGATAGAATTTTACTTCTATGAAATATCTAGGATAGATAAACGCATAGAAAGCAGTTTAGTGAAGCCGCTGAAGGGAGTGACTGCTTAATTGATACAGGGTTCCTTTTGGGGGTTGAAAATATTTTTTAACTAGATAGAGATGATGACATTTACAATTGCAAAGCATTGTAAATGTACTGAATGCCACTGAATGGTACACTTTAAAATGGGTAGGTTAATGTTATGTCGGTTTTATCTGAATAAAAAGGAAACAGTTTCTGTTTTAGAGTTCCCGCTTTTAACCACCCGCTGCGATGCTAAAACGTAGAGTAGTAAACCCAAGCCTAGCTGATCCTGAGGGTCAGGGAAAGCTTTACAGAGGAGCTGCTGCTTGAGCTGGGTTTGGAAGAGTGAGTAGGGGGTTCAGCAGACAGGTAGAATGGTTTGTGAAAATTCAACGGCAGGAAACGGAGGAATTGAAGGTAATTTGGTGACGACGGCGTATAGGGCTTTCGTGGGAAAGAGGGAAGTGTCAGAGATGAAATTGAAGAATGATATTAAACCAACACATATCGTGCAACCCAACTGAACATTTTCAAAGGTCACAGATTGGAAATCTCAAGGGCTGTTTGAGGGTAGCAACATAAACTCGTGTTGGCTTGGGACACATTATTACACTGGCATCCAAACATATTTAGCTGCTGAACCCCAGCATATAATGATGAACTGCTTACGCATCTCTAGTGGTAGTCTTTGAACCAACTCTAAACAACCTCAGACACATTTTCTACCACGGTATTCACTTATTGTTCATGCCTCTGCACACATACCATTTAATTTTTACTTACCTGTAGCAGATATCGTCAGTGCCCTGCACGTATCACTTTGACACTGACCATTTCTGGGCCCATCAGCCTGACTTCCAAATGCCCATGCCTGAGTCTCCTTGCCTGTGGTCTTTCTTGGCTGCAAGAGCTCACACTTTCCATATGCACAGCAGGCCAGAAATTCTGGGAATTACACCCCTCAGAAGCAGCCTTTAACAGATGGCTTTTGGGAGTTGGTGGATACATACCCCAACACCCTCTCCCACTGCATAAATTAAATCTGAGGTACATTTTCAACCCTGTCTCCCAGAGTCCCAGGCAGAATTAAGTGCCAGCTGCTTGCAGTCGTAATTTGCTTGATAATTCACCCTCCTTTTTATTTTTTTAAATTTTATTTTACTTAAGTATAGTTGATTTACAGTTTGTGTTCATTTCTGCTGTACAGTAAAGTGATCCAGGTACACATATATATACATTCTTTTTCATATTCTTTTCCATCATGGTTTAATCACAGGATATTGAATATAGTTCCCTGTGCTATACAGTACGACCTTATTGTTTATCCATTCTATATATAATAGTTTGCATCTGCTAATCCCAAACTCCCAATCCATTGCTCCCCACCATCCTCCCCCTTGGCAACCACAAGTCTGTTCTCTATGTCTGTGAGTCTGTTTCTGTTTCATAGATGAGTTCAGTTGTGTCATATTTTAAATTCCACATATAAGTGATATCACATGGTGTTTGTCTTTCTTTGTCTGACTTCACTTAGTATGGTAATCTCCATCCATTCAGGTCCATTCACGTTGCTGCAAATGGCATTATTTCATTCTTTTTATGTAGTATTCCATTGTATGTATGTACCACATCTTCTTTATCCATTCATCCGTCGGTGGACATTTAGGTTGTTTCCATGGTTCCTTGGTTATTGTGAATTGTGCTGCTATGAACACAGGAGTGGATAATGCACCCTTCTTTATTCACCTCCTTCTCTTCTTGTCTTACTTCTCCACTCCTCTACTTGCCTTCAGATCCTTTTCTTAGGATCTTGTCTGCACAGGGAAAACCCCAAACTAACAAATTTCAGTGCATTCACTTCCTCAGTATATCATTGAGAGTCTTGTCAGAAAATGAGAATCCATCCTAGGTATTTCAAACACAGGGATTTAATACTGCCCCAAGAGAAAAGGGGCAGTACTCAGACATCAGAAGCTGCTCTTCCTCTGGCTTGAAACCACTAGTCTACATTGGACCACAGGCAAATAACACTTAGAGAACTCTTTATTGACCTTAAGACAAGGTAACAACCTCCTATTACCTGCTTTCATAGCTCTCCATTGCTTTAGTTTAACTTTCATTTCTGTGAATATTTGATTCATATCCATCTTTCCGACTAAATTACAAATCCAAGAGAGCAGAAACAACATCTGTGTTCTGCTAGGCCCCAGAGCCTAGCACAATATCTGGCACAGAATAAGAGCTCACTAAAGATCTGGTAGAAGGAATGACTGGATCAGTGTTGTGCTGAAGCCAGCTTATACCAGCTCATGAAAACCAATTGTGCGATTTTCTTCTTAGCCTTCTAATATATTCAGTGATGTCAGGTTGGCAGTTTAAGACTGACCATTGTGGCAGTATTTACACCATAGAAATGGCAAACACTGAAGATAACGGCTGTTTTATTTGAAGAACTAGTTTTTAAACATTTATCAGCATACCACTAGCTGAATCCCATCTAACAACACAACATACACAGCACATTCATTTCCATAGCTCAGTTATCATGACTTTCACTGAAGGTCTTAGCACCAGGCTGCATGACTGGCTCGTGCAAATTCAAGGATGTCTGCTGTAGATTTTTACTATTCCATTATTAACAAGTAGAAAGAAGAACAGAAATAGCAAGTTGGGTCAGCAACATGGTCATCACTTCCAGCATTCATGGACACTTGCCCTTCTGGCCTCACAGCCTGCTCAGCATCACACAGGACTCAGACAGGCTGTATTTCAAATTTCTGCAAGCCCAGGAGCATGCTGGTATGACTCCAGTCTTTCTCTAGATTCCGTACGTAATGTGGATTTATTTTTGTGCATAGGAAGTAAATGCTTTCCACAGGAGGCTCAGGTTCTGCCCTCTAGCCTTATCTGAGCACTAAGGAATAACTGCAGAGAAAATAGTAGCTTCACCTACAAGAAGAAGATTGAAATTACTTTTAAGAAAGAGGGAGGTTTGTGAGCATTAGAACATCTCCCAAGACTGCTCTTTGAACCAGTCATTGCAGTTAAGTTGTAAAAGAATATTTTAGAATGTGAGGAAATGGTTTAATATATTTTAACTTTAAAAGCAGGTCTCTTTTTTCATTTTTGACCCATAGAAAAACTGGGAAAATACACACAAAAATTTTCTTCTGCAATCTCTCTGTGTGATAGCATTACAGGGTTTTTTCCTTATTATTTTTCTGTATTATCCAGTATATGTATTAAATTTATAATCAGGAAAAGTATAGTATGAACTAAAATGCAGCAGACATTTTTTTTCCTTAATATCCTTTTCCACTCCATGTAAAACTAGAATGGTAGTCACCAGTGTGGTCTGTTCTACCTCTGCCTTTAGAGGTGAGCACACATTCAAGTCTGGGCCAGTCATAGAACCACTTCCTCCTTAACTTAGTGATTCACCCAGGGGTAGGCATGTGAACCCTGGAAAACACCAATACAAGTCCTTCCATGTGGCTTGACAAGTGATTGCTGGAAGAGAGAAAGTAGGTCTCTCCCTTTTGAATTGTGAGCTATAGGGATATAGATTTGGGCTGTGAGACGTTTTCTTTCCCTAATTGTGGAAGTAATCTTTCTGGGAATGAAGCCAAAATACCACAAGAAGAGAAATGAGACCCGAAGAGAAGCAGTGTCTGGCAACATTTTTAATCTTCTGGATCCACCTGTTCCTAAGGCCAAACCTACCACTGGACCTATAGTTAGTTACATGACCCAGTGAACTCACTTGTGTCTTAAGCGACATTCAACCAGGATTCTCTCATTGGTAACTGGAATTATTTTTACTAAAAACAAAACAGAAAGACTGTGTGTTATGGCCAAAGATTAAACTGGGTGAACTCAAGTTATTTCACAGAATCTGCAGCAAAATATGGTCATTTTAATTGAGCCTTAATTTTCACATCAGTGTATAGAAGCAATCCTTTATCACCAAATCTTGAATCCAATGCAACAAATCTGTTATTGAGTATCAGTTTGCTCTGGTTAGTAAATGCTGGGATATACACAGATAAATATGAAGGTTTCCGCCTTTGTGGAACTTTTAATTAAATGGGATGGTGGGACCAGAAGAAGGATGAGGATGAGGGGAGCCGTATTTATAGATGTTAACAATTTACCTTATTGTGGATTGTACAGCAGAACATTTTCAAATAGTATCTTGGTGCCAGTTGAGACATCACTTTGAGAGCAATCATTAAAAGTTTGAAGAAAAAGGAATTGAAAATTTTAAGCATAGATGTGATGAGTTCTTTAAAAGTCAAAAGTTGTTTGTTACAGATTTTTAAACTAGAAATGAAACAGCTATTGAAGCATCTTACAGGGTAAGTGTTTCATTGGTCAGAGAAGTACAAACAACAGCTGGTAAATGAATAAATCCTCTGCAGTTGACATTGCTGAATGCCAGCTGCCTGAAAAGTCAGTAAAAGGAATAGCAGCAGTGCCATTTTCCAATGATACAGTAACTCACTGATTACCAAATTTAGCTGCAAACATAAAGATTGCATTAATATCTCATCTTCAAAATTGCATTAAATCTTGTAAATGGATGAATCTAAAGATAAGCTGGGCTTACATTTGTGTGTTATCAGCATCGACTCATCATTACATAATATCTTTTTGATGAATGCTCAGCAACAAATACAAAAATTTGCTAAAATATTCAAATTTTAAGTAAGTTTTTAGATTACATGGTTTAGTCCTGGAACAATAGTTTTGACGTTTGCATATCTAGTGCAAAAGCAATGGGCCTTAGCATGAATCAAGGCAGTGGCCCCAAACCGCTAGCAATCATTACATTCTTTGCTACCATGCAATCAGAGCGATAAATAGCAATAATTTAAAAATAAAAATAATAAATGCCAGTTTCACCTAAGAGTGTCCTTGATGAAGTACTGTGGTTGTCTTGAGGAAAAGCACTCGTGCAGTTGTGTGAGTTACAAGCTGAACTAGCTTCTTTCTTCATGGAACAGGATCGCTGATTGAAAAACAACTGACAGACAAACTATGATTATCCAGACTTGGATATTTGGCAGACTTTTTTTGAAAATGAACAAAGTTAGACTGTCACTCCAAGGAAAACAACAGTGTTTGTTGCCAATGATAAAATTCAAGGTTTCAAGAGAAAATGAGAATTTTGGAAAAAATTTATTAGCACCACTGTGAGCTTGATACCATAAGTTTTTCTAATGAGATTGGTGGTAATATTTACACGTGTGGTTTTTGGTATTTTAATGAAATGTACAATATTTGGGAGATCTACGCAACTCAGTGAACCAGTATGTTCCATGGTTGATCCATGGTATTATGAAATCACACATGGTTAAAAGATCCATTCAAAGTTCAAGTTAGACCACTGGATTGTAAGGAAACAGAATGCTTAGTTTAATGAAACAAAAAAGTTCATTGATGTAGTTTCAGATTCCACATTGAAACTAATCTCTGAGAAACTACTTCTTGTCATCTCATGGTGATAGCAGAGTGAGAGCAAGTTCAATAGCCTAAGACCATTTTAAGCTTTTTCTTGCATGATGCCTGCTAAAATCCCATTAGAAAAACAAATCGTACAGTAGACTTTATCATATCTCATGAAATGCCCCACTCACAGGGAGCTGGGATAAGGACGCTTAAGAATCCAGCACCACTTGGAAGCAGGCTAAGGTAGGAAACTGGTCAAAGCAGAGTCCACAGTTCTTCTAACCTTATGTTCATACAAGAAACAGCAAAATTAAAAGATCCATCTTGTAATAGAACTGTAGTGCCACTGGTAAAATTACATTTTGTGTAGGAAATCTAAATTCACCAATTGGTTTTATTATGTACACTCTAATTTATCTATCCCAAAAGGAAATTCTAAATTAAGGAGGATCAATAGGTTCATCTTTTATGCCAAATCCAGCCAACTGGTGGTAGCTGCCTGGATTCACCAACTTGTGAAGGATCTGAAACCAGACAGGAATCGGTGTTGGCAGAGTCTGCCATGCCTGAGTACAGAAGGGAGGCATGGTGTATGTGTGCCATTCTTAACTTGCTTGTTTTTGCCTTCAAGATCGAACTAAAAAAGCAGTTGTCTTTTATATATGAGATACATATAAGAAACATCATTGAAAGAGGTGTATTTTACAAATCACTTAGAGGCAACTACACAAAATATGATGTAATAATTTAAACAGAAATAAGCAGCACTTATTGAGCTAACTGAAACACAAACCAAACAGTCACAAATGTTTCATTCATTCAGGACACATTTATTATGAGCCTACCTTGGTCATGCATTATACCAGGTCCTAGGGAAACCAAGAATTATAAAATTTTCTCCATGTCCCCAGACACCATAGAGTCCAAACTCAAAATGCTTAAAACTCTCTATTTTTTGTAAAAGGGATAGCCCTGGTCTTAGGTAAGTTTTCAAGGGCATGTTATATGTTATTACTGCTAAGCAATGAAGGTGACCCTGTGGAATTAATATTAGGGAATTATCTGACCCAAAAGCAACCTTTTAACATTCACAATAGCTTTCAATTCCAAGACTTTGCATACTCATGGCACAGGCTCTGAAGGAAATTGTATGCACACATTCAGTTACCTTTATAGGTACAAATTATCCATTGCTGCTTCCTCTAATGAGAATGTGGCATGTTTACTTGCGTGAAATGAGACCCATTATCCTCTGTAGCAGATGTGTAACTGGATGGGTTAACATCAGCTCTTGAGTTCTGACAGCTTTTATCCCTCTGTTTTGACATTTCTCCCGGCTTCGAGTCACAAACAGAAGGAATCCCCGTGGTAGTCTTCACGCTGCTTGTGCAATAACATGTGGTGGGTGATTTCTACACTGTAATTAATATTTTGGATCCTCATTCGTTGATTTGGCAAAGAAAACATAGTAACCCATATTTGACAGTTGCAGTGCTGACTGGCCAAGCTAATTGTGTTGGAAGGAAGTACCTGTTCCCCAAAGTCTGTCCTGGTGACTCAGGTCATGATGTAGTTTTTACCTCACCAGTCATGGTTGTACCACAGCATGTGTTATCTCACTTTTGCAAAGGTCTTGAAGAAACTCATTGCAAAAGAGTGAACAAACATAATAAAAATGCTTCTAGAATGTTCTCAACTGAGCCCGCTGTGTTTATCTACGTAGTTCTGTTTAGCAATCAGAGGGACAGGAATATAAATAAGCTGTAGGAAAGATAACCATCCATTGCAATAACAAATCATCTTGACTCTTGAGTTGCATTTTCTGTTAAAATTTCCCCAATGGTCTTTTCATCTGGGAGGCTGTCTGCTTGGAGGCAAGAGCATGGGCTTCGTGGTCAAACAGGCGTGGATTCAAGTTCTAGTTCCCAATTTACTGACTGTGTGCTCTTAGGCGGGATTTTTAACCTGTATAAGCTGAGTTTCTCATCTGTAAAATTATGCTAGTGATACTTACTTCATGGGGCTGTTTTAAAGGTTAAATTACATACTGAATATAATGTGATTGGCACCAAGCTGGTGTTCAATAGATGTTTTTCTCCTTTCTCTTGAATCTGTATCACTTTATAGAACTTTCACGTTAAGGGGAATTTTTGTGGACTCACCAACTTTTTATAATTTTTTCAATGCCTTTAATAACTAAAGGCTGTTTTTTTAATACAAGCACAGGGGTAAAACATTGAAGTGAAATGTTTACGTGCTTTGCTTTATCATTTTTAACATTATAACCATGACAATTATTTCTCCTCTCTCTCACCATTCTCTGCTCTTTTAAGTAGACAGACACTCAAGCCACAGCTGTTTATCTTCTCCTTTGCTGCCAGTGGGGTGATGGGCTTTGTACAGGGCAGTCGAGACTGAAAGGAACCTGTCATTCCTTTCATCCAGCTTAGGAGGCCCCTTTGTCTTTTGGCCACTAACTCCAACTGCTGCTTTCAAGTCTTTGCTGGGCAGAGCAGTGGTGGTTTTAGGATCCACAGAGGACATGAAGGCCATTCATTCTTTTCTTCGTGTTCTTTTGTAGAGCCCTGGTGATTTTTCACTCTGGCAAAATGCTGCATGGTTAGGATAAGCCACGTGGTGTTTCTCCAGCGCAGCCAGCCTCTTTGGTGCACAAACCACCAACTGTCAGCTCTGGCTGCTGCTTGTCTCTCAGAAGGGCCAAGAGAGTCATTTCAGGCAAAGAGGCTAGAAATGTCCGCGAAGAATGGAGGTGGAGAGTCCTAGTTCCAAGTAGTCTAAGCAACAGAACCTTCCTTCTCTGTGCTCCCCAAATAGGGGTGATCCGTAGTATCTCAGTACTCAGAGGGGATTGATTGAGGCTGGGTGTGGCCAACGGCTCTGCTGGGGACTGAGGCAGGGGAGAGTGGGGACAGGGGATGGCGGGAGATGGTTTCTAAAGTGTCAGGAGCCAATGGGAACTTGAAGGTGGCTCGGGTGTATCCAATGGTAATTTTTCTCAGTCTCCCTCAGTGCGTATGGCGGTGGGCGGAGAGAGAAAATTTTCCTGATACCTCTGTACAAATAGGAAACAACCTAAAAACCCTTTAAATTTTCCAACCATTTATTCATGTTTCAGCAAAAAGAATTCTTAAGTTGTACAATTTAATTGTTCATATTTTGGGAAAAAGTATTCCTGAGGAGAAATTCCCTGCAAGTGGCCTCTATTTCTGTGTTTTTCCCCAGTGAATTGCAAAGTAGGGTATTTATAGCTTCTCACTATTTTCATAAGTATAGTTTTGTTTTTTAAGTGCTGCATTAGGCTTTCAGAAAACTTGTATTATTATTGCTGTAGGCAGGCAGCCTGGGCAGTGGAAAGAGTGCAGACTTTAAAGCCAGAAATACCGTGGTTCAAATCCTGGCTCAGCTACTCTCTTTGTTATGTGACCTTGGAAAGTCACTAAGCCTCTCAGAGACTCTATTTTTTGGAGATTTTATTTCTTCATCTATAACAACAGTACTCCAGTGACTTACATTGTTTGTATATCCTGGATCCTTTCCTTTGGGTATCTATCTTGTCCACCCATTTTTCATAAGATTCAGAAAGAGTTAACTCCACGACAGGTTGGAAAATGACCTAATCTTGGCCAGAGACTTCATCTTCTTGACCATTGGCATTAGTTCAGGAATAGTCATATGATCCAGGGCAGGCCAATGAGAATCCACCAAGAGACTTTTCTGCCAAATCCATTTAGGAAAATGCCCTCTCTTCCTCTGGGGTTGCAAGTAGGAGGACCAATTCATCTGTATTTGCCCGGGGCTTACTCAGTTACAGCAGTGAATATCCCACATCCCAGGAAACCTCTTAATCCTAGACACACCAGGATGGCTGGTCATCTAAAGCACAAGCTGTAAGAGTGATTTAAACCTGGCATTGCTACAAGAGGCTTCATGGAAAAGTTGTCTCCACAGTGGATCCAATGCACAGAGGAAAACAGCTGAGAAATGGAGGGAGACAGAGCATCAAAGATCACATTTGGGTCCCCATAGCTAACCTTACCATAACTCAGACGTATTAAGTAACTTTGACTGGTTTATTTCCCATATAAATAGACTTTTCCTTGAAATTTAATATGGGCACTCTGTCATTTGCAATCAAGAATCTTTATTGTCATAGCAGTGGATTGTTGTCAAGATTTAACCTGATTAATGCAAAGCACCTAGCACAGTGAGAGAGAGAGGCTCCAGGATTATTAATCATAACTCTGGCTAATGGCAAAAGTGGCCGTGACTTATTATCCCTCCTTATATCTATGCCCTTTACCATGCAATTCTAGTGACCTCCCACTCTGACTTCTCATTTCTTTGGCCAATGGATGTTAGCAGACATGATGCTTGGGAGACCGAACTTGCTCTGGCTCTCTCTCTCTTTCATCATAAGAACATGACTAAGCTATTCTGTTGGTAGGTGAAACCCAGGGAGCAGAGCTGATCAGCCAGTAGTCATCTGAACCCCACAGACTCATGAACTAAATTAATTAGCCTTAGAGTTTGGGGATAATTTATGTAGAACTATTGTGGCCATAGGTAATCAACAAAAGGGCTAACACTTACGGAATGCTTACTCTGTGCTGGCTACTGTTCTAGGAACTTTTCATGTATTGTATCAGTAAATCTCCACAACAACTTCCTGACATAGTAGTAATTCTACTTTACAGATGAAAAAACTGAAGTTAAGAAACTTGCTTGTATGCATAAGAGCCAGGACTCAAATAGAGGGAGTCTGACTCCAGAGCACATTTTATCACCGTGCCTTAATCTTGGTCTTTATGACTCTGCTCATCATATGCATGCTATAAATCAGTATTTCAGACTGCAGGCCATGATTCACTGGTGGGTCATGAAATCAACTGATTGGGTCATAACCAGCACTAAAAACAGAATTGAATAGAAAGTATCAGGTATTGTTTCATGAAACGTAAGTTTGTTTTATATGTATTCACATTAATGTTTGTACATCTTGAGCTGCCTTGTAAAATGTACTTCTCACTGTGAATCATAGTCAAAAAGCTTGAAAGCCACTGCAATAAATGTTAGCCATTCCTATTGTTATTTCTAAATGCTATTAATTAGCTAAATATTGTTTGTGCCAAGCTTGTTTTTATTCCACTCCCCGCCCAGTCACCACTGGTTCTTAAAGAACAGTTTCCTGACCTCCCTAGAACAGAGGTGGTGGTGTTCTCATAGCTTCTTTAGAGCTGTCATATTTCAGATGTCACCATCTGAGCCTGCTTTTTCTCCTCTAAGGGGACAGGAAATCCTGTCCCTGTGTGAACCCAGGAGATTCCTTTGTACTAAATGAACATTCTCCAACAGACCTAGTCAAATCTACAGCCATAAACCAGGCAGGGTAACTCCACCCCAAAAAGACAGTGTATTGGCTGGGGAGATGGACTTTTAAATTGAATTGAAGTTTTTAGGTTTTTTTCTCATTAAGCCTCTGGTGGCTTAAATGTGTTAATCAGTCTGGGAGCTCTGTAACTAAAATTTATATCAAGTCATGTATACTCTGAGGAGTCATTAAAATCAATGCTGTAATTGATAGGTAGTGAAGAGCCATTTTGGGCACATAATTTTGTCCATTTACTCTCTGTTAAATAGTGCCAACCAAGTGGAAAAGATAGGAAGAGATGTGAAAGGTAAAAAATTATGACATAAATAATTCTCTTCAATCTTGGTATCTCCTATTCCATGTACCCAAAAGGCTGTAGCCAGCACTTTCTGTCTTCATTGATACAGAATCCTCTTGTGTAGATGGGCCTGTTTGACAGCTATACTTTGAAGTTCCATTTAGACCAGTGTAATGAGAATATGATAGAAAATGTAGACTGCTGTCAGGATTATGTCTGCATATTGCACCTTCATATGCAAAGCAATCAGGGAGCTAAATTAAAGGAAATTGACTTTGCTTTCTATGAGACGGTGTTTTGACATTTACTCTGACAGTTACGTAATGAAATGCCAGTGTTTTGGTGATGATCAGGGTGGCACCCTGCACAGTAGGCCCTTCAGTTTTGATTGCCTAAGAGGATTATTCCACCTGCTCTTCTGTGTGGTGATGGGATTGTCTTCCATTCCATACATCCTCTAGAGTTTTCTCAACTTTCACAAGAGGATGCTAAAAGGACCCCAAACTCCGGTTAGGTTTCCCCTGAGTCATTCAGGTCTGAGTTCACCCAGACCAACAGTTAAGATCCCATTCAGTATTCTCTGTCTGCTTTCTAGTACATGGAATCACATCTTCTGCAGGGGTTAAACAAATTTTTGTAAAGTCAAAATCCCCTTGAAAAAAAAATCCCTTAAGTTAACCATAAGGTACAGTGTTATTCTATCCATCATTAAAACCAACAGGCAGTTTTTCTTCCAGCCCTGGAACAGATGGCTGGTTCTGTGGTCGACACCAGATGAAACAGTTGGCTTGCACTAGGGAGCCATGTTGTTTGAGAAATACATCATTTTATATGCCAGAATCACACCTCCGGACAAGATGATTCTCACTCTGTGAGGAACTTGAGGGATGGGGAACCAACTGAAGGACACGGATTAGTGTCTCCCACCTTCAACTGATCATGGAGGGCATGTCCATTTAGTGAATTACTCACCGTTTTTAAACTGTTTTCTCTCTCTGTCTTTCTTTAGTCCAGTGGAGCTGTGAGACTTCACTGGCAGAGCAATTTTGGCAGCCTACTTAAAGGGAATTAGAAGCCTGAAAATGGCACTACACAAATTATGGATGGTTACACCACTGTCGCCGCTACAGCAAACCTCATCTTACAGGGTCTAGAACGCTACTTGCCTTATTTCTTTGTGCTGTATTGCAGTTTGGGTAGAACTGTCTTGAGCTCTAAGTATGCTCCCTTATATACTGAAGAAACACGTTTATCACTCCGTCTTGATTCATCCCAGGCTTCACTTTAAGTGACGTGCAGTGGTGTACCGGTAAATTGACTCTTCGAAGGAAAAATAAAAGCCTTATTTGTAGGTTTGCTGATTGCCACGGTGTAAATACTCCCACCAGGGCTGATTTTCAGTGACCAGCATGAAGTCACTGACTATGAACTTGGAAAGAGAGGAGCATAAGCCACTCTCTTTCTTCTGGTCTTGCAATAAATTGTACCTCCTTCTACATGGCGTCCTGTGACCCACTGGGCTCAGAATTCAATTGCCATAACCACACTCAATATCATTCTAGATATTGGACACACGATTTCACAGCACATCTATGAAATCTTTTCAGGACATGAGTGTGTATGACACATTGGCTGAGAGTCAGGGCTGTAGGTAGTTGCCAGAGAATATAACCATTTGCTCTTCCAGACATTCTAAAGTTGTAGTTTGGATCAAGCCAGAACAGCAGACACCTGGTTACCTGCTGTCGCTAACAGCCCTTCCCTATGAAGCCATCAGTGTATATCATGGGAGAGCCCTCAGAAACAGCCTCATGGAACGTGACTGTATGTATGTTATGGGTGTTGTTTTGGTGCTTGCTGCTGACATTAGGTAGTATCCTCCTTATGGTGATCCCTTTGAAAAATTTTCATCAGTTCTCAGTCCCAGGAATGGTTATTAAGACATCCCTTTTCTTAGCTTCATTTCTGTTTCCTTTTTCATGCATGCATTCATTCAACAAATATTCAAGTATTAATATGTCAAATACTATGCTAGAGGTTTGAGATGCTCTTAAAAAAAATTCTATCCTCTGAAACTTTTGGACTAGAGGAGTCAGGCATTAAATAAATCGTCATGCAAATAAATATATAGTTCTAAATGGTGCTAAGTAGTACAAATTTTAAAATGCAGGATACTTAGATTGGGTTGTCACATTGTGCCACTGTCCTTGGCTTTTTTACTTTCATCTCAATTTTTAAGTATCCTCATTTTGTATTTTATATATTCTTAAAAATGAACAGCTTTCAGGGTTTTTTATAAAACAAATGAATGGATGACTAGATAACCAATGATAAGTTTTTCCCCTTAGACTATAACAGCAGTTGCCATTTAAGTGCAAAGTGTGCTCTTGGCAGCTCAGCATGCATTAAATGAACTATAACAAAAATAAATTATAACAACAACCATATACTAGACATTGTTTGAAACGCATCATGTATTTTAGTAGTTGGTGTGCTGTGTCGCGCTGACTCTCCCTCTAGGACGATTACTGTCTGACAGCTCTCAATAGTCAGCCCTCACCAGAAATTTCCCTTGGTTGGAGGAAGTTCCCTTGCCAAAGGTCAATCCCCTTTTCAGGGACAGCCTGGGTCCAAAGACTGGTGGATACAAGAGGATAAAGTTGTGACACTCCACCACAACTTGGGAGACTTAAAGGGCCATCTGAGTCCAGAGCTGAGGTCTTAACTATAATTGCATTTTGATTTTTGAGTCAAATTGCAATTGCAGCTTGATTTCTCCTTTGCCCATTCTGTTGCACTCACCCCCTGAACACAGCTGATCCCAAGAGCACTCCCTGATAAACTTCCTGCCTCCATCTTTTCAGAACCTGTCTCCCTAGACACCGAACCTGCGATGCATAATCTGTTCTTCTAGGCCATCCAGTGCCCAGTGACCTATACTTGAGGTACTTGGAATTCTCAGAACATTCCGGAGTTGGTTGTTTTACCTTTGGGAAGAACCACAGCCAAGAATTACAGAACTGCCTATTTTTAGTCTATTCACACACTTGCCTTTTGAATGCTTTCCATCCTCCCCACTTCAAATCAAATCAGTCATCCATTGTGTTCCCATCCTAGCATCTGATCTAAGAAGTGATACTAGTGGTGGCTGCTAATCACTCAGTTGTGTGGACAGATGGTATCTGGTAGGACCTTAAATGATCTTATTGCTCTGCCTGTTTTGACAATCCTAAAAATACCTGCTGAAGGGACTCCCAATTTCGCTCTGAGGAACTGTTTTTGATGGTCTACATTGTTAGACTAGGTTAGACTTTGGACTAGTTTTTATAAAGAAAGTAATTGAATGTGCTAGACTCTTACTGGGTGGCTGGCCCTGTGCTCAGGCTAGGCGGGTCTTACCTCACTGGACCCTCACAATGACAAACAAGGAAACTGAAGCCTAAAGAGGTTTTGCTATTGTCCAAGGTCACAAGGCTGAGAAGTGGCAGACCTAGGATTTAAAGCAGGTCTGTCTTTTCCAGAGCCTGTGCCCTCTACCACCGTGCCATTGTTCTCAAGTTTTAGGTGTTGTATTAGTTGGTTATCTTTTGCAGAGTAACAAACTACCACCAATTTAGCAGCTTGAAACAATACATGTTTATTATCTCACAGTTTCTGGGTCGGGAATCCTTCTGAGCCTCAGCAGTCTGCAATCCCAGCATGAGCTGGGGCTTCATTCTGATCTGGAGGCTCGGCTGGGGAAAGAGTTTCCTCCACGCTTCCTTAGGTTGTTAGCAGAATTCATCTTCTTGCATGCGTAGGATTGAAATAACTGGTTTTCTTAGTGGCTGTCAGTCAGGGACCCCTCTCAGTATCTAGAGACTGCCATCATTCTTGCCAGAAAGCCTCTCACAAGGGAGAGTTCTCCCTCCTTCTAACATGTCGTATATAATGTAACATCATCATGGGAGCAACATACCATCAGCTTTACCCTATTCTACTGGTTAGAAGCAAGTCACTGGTACTGCCAGCACTCAAAAGGAGGAGATTACACAAAGGTGTGGACACCCCAAGGCAGGAAATCATTGGGGGACACCTGTCTGTCCATACAGGTGTACATGAAACATACTTATGATGATGATTTAAAATTCAGATTTCTGAACCTCAACCCCAAAGAGTCTGAATCATAAATTCAGAGCCCCAAGAACCAGCATTCTAATTAAGTCCCCATGGTTGACTGTGGCTCCGGTAGGCAGGAGCCCACATCTAGAGAAACAAGTCTATAAACTTGCCTCAAATTGTACATGCAGTAGTTTACTCATTTCTTTTGCCTTATCTTTAGGAACGTTTCAAATCAGCTGATTACCATTTATTGAAAATCATCCTATAAAGTCTTTCTCCTTTGTCCTTCTTGAGAAATAAATCTTGCTTTCAAGTTTTACCAGTGGTAGTAGAGAGCAGTCTACTCAATTCGTTGTTCTGTTGATAATCTCTCCGGGCTCAGTTTGCCTGAGGCCTGTGTTCCAAATATTTGGTAGTATTCTCTACTCTAGGAAAGAGTTTAAAGGGGACAACTCTTCCTGGGCTGGTGCTCTGAAACTGAGTGTCTCAGTGAGAGTGCCCAACCAGCCCTGTTTGCCTGGAACTGAGAGGTTGCCTGGAAGGTGGGACTTTTAGCACTAAAACTCACAAAATTCCAGGTAAACAGAGACTTTGGTCACCCTACCTTCGTTGCTAGCACAAGGAGAGTCTCAGGAGCAAACAAGTCCAAGTTTGTTTGGGACTGAAGGAGATCTGGAGTGTAAGACTTTCAGTGCTAAAACCAGGATAATCCTTGGTCACGATGGTAGGCTGAAAAATGGTGCTCCCACCCAAAATATCTAGATTCTAATCCCTGGAACCTGTAAATTTACCTTATTTAGAAAAAGGATATTTGCCAATGTGATTAAATTAAGGATCTAGAGGCGAGGATATTATCCTGGATTTTCCAGGTGGACTCTAGCAAGTGTCCTTACAAGGCTGAGGCAGGGGAGATAACACACACAGAAGAGTCAGTGTTACCGTTGTGATAGAGCTTAGACTGATGAGGCCACAAGTCAAGGAATGCCAGCAGCCACCAGAAGCTGGAAGAGGCAAGGAATGGACTCTTGCTTAGAGCCTCCAGAAGGAGCATGACCTTGCTTAAACCGTGCTGTCATCTCCGTGGTATTGATCTTGGACTTCTGGCTTCCAGAACTGTGAGAGAATAAATTTCTGTTATTTTAAGCCACCAAGTTTGTAGTAATTTGATACAGCAGCCACAGGAAACTAATGCAGTCACCCTGCCAAGTTTCCCTGACTCCCTAGATGTCAGTTGGGGTCTTTGGTTGCAAGCAACAGTAAAACTCTGGCCAACTTAAGCAAAACTAATAACTTGTTAAACAAACAGGTAAGAAAAATAGAAAGATACGGGGTGATTTTGAATGAAAGCTGAAGAATTGGTCTTGGGGAAGGAACCAGAGCAGAAACTAATGGGCATTCTCTGTGGGAAGTGGCCAACATGATGAAAAAAATCAGCTGCTTTCAGTCTGGAATCAAATCCCAGAATAAAACAGCATAGCTGATGAGCCTAGCTGAGGTACAAGGAGGGTGAGACACCTTGATTGACAGTTCCTTCATGACTGTATCCAATGGTAGAAAAACTGTTCGTTGGAGCCAAAAATCAGAGGTTGTAACTGGAAAAAGAGGCAGGAAAAAAACAGCAGATATTCACTATACTTGGTTCTGAAGTGTCGTTCCCACAATCATCAGCATCAGTACCACCTGGGAATTTATTGGAAATGTAGATTCATGGGTCCCATCCCAGAGCTACAGAATCAGAAACTCTAGGGGTGGGACCCAGAAATCTGTGTGTTAACAAGCCCTCCGGGTGATTTTGATATGAGTTAAAGTTTGAGAACGATTTATTGAATGCAAGTCTCGCTTGTCTCGACCTAATACTATATTTAGTTTAAGGTAAGCCTTCAGTATCTCTTGTCTGCGTGATTTCACTAGTGTTCTAATTGGTTTGTCCCCTCTGGTTTTAACTCCCACAAATTTATTTTCCATTCAGGGTGCAGAATAAACTATATAAGATACATATTTGACCATGTCATCCCTTTGGTTAAAATTCTTTAGTGGTTTCCCTTTATTTCCAATATTGGCAGTTCAACAGGAAAAGTGAGGAACTTTTTATGATACAAACTTCCAAGCTTTATCCCAAACCTACCAAACCAAAATGAACAGAGGCAGAACCTAGGAATCTTAAGATTGTTATGCCGCCAATCCAGGACTGGTATTTGTCTCTTGATCTCTCAGTGCTGCATTTTCTGTGAAATCTTCAGTACTGTCAATTTATTTATGTTCTCGTTGTTTTTATTTCAATGCCCCAGTTTTCACCTGCAGGATTTCTAGCTTTTCAAGTCCTTTTATTGTTCCATTTCCCATTCCTCTGTTTTTGTTTCATACTTACTTGTTCTTTTTTCTGGATGTTATTTTCTTAGGAAATCCTCAACAATTATTTTAACATTGGTTACAGATTTCTTTTTTTAAATGAATTTTTATTGGAGTATAGTTGATTTTACAATGTTGTGTTAGTTTCTGCTGTACAGCAAAGTAAATCAATTATACATATACATATCCACTCTTTTTTACATTCTGTTCCCATATAGGTCATTACAGAGTATTGAGTAGAGTTCCCTGTGCTATACAGTAAGTTCTTACTAGTTATCTATTTTATATATAGTAATGTGTATACGTCAATCCCAGTTCTCCCAGTTTATCCCTCCCACCCCACCCCTTCCCCCCTTCGGTAACCATAAGTTTGTTTTCTATGTCTGTGACTCTATTTCTGTTTTGTAAGTAGGTTCATTTGTACCATTTTTTTAGATTCCACATATAAGTGATATCATATATTTGTCTTTTTCTCTCTGACTTACTTCACTCAGTATGACAATCTTTAGGTCCACCCATGTTGCTATGGTTACAGATTTCTTCATCATTTTCACTTGTGATGGAGTGAAGTCTTCTCCCAGTTGTTGTTTGGTTGGGTGTCTCAGTGTTCCCTTTCCTCCTATGTTTTGGAATTTTGGTCTTCAAGGCATATCTTAAGAGGAGATTTTGTGTGTCTGATGTCTCTATCTCTTCTTCGCATGGGTAGTTGCCCCTATGTCCTAACAGCCCCAGTCCTTCTAGCCCAGACCATGCTTATGTTGTCTTCTCAGGCCTCTTGTCCCTCAAAGACCCACCTCCTGGTGAGTATCACACATTGTCTCCAGCTTTGTCCCAGGTCCTGACTCTAAGGCTGAGTCCAATTCCTCCCACCTCGTGTGTTCTTACCTTCCTATAAGCTAAAGACTGAGACCAGCCATCTTTTTCCTCACGTACTTATTCTTACAGTTTTGCAACATGTTACAAAGCGAGTTGGTGTTACCTTTTTCCTTGTTTCATGAGAGTCCAGATTTAGTAGGGCCAAGATATTGCAGTTAATTAAATGTTGCCAATGGAATAAAGTCCAAATAGAAGTTTAGTTTTGTAAAAATAGCAGGTTAGTAGTGGAGAGCAGCTCAGAGACTCTTCTGGGACTTTTTGAGTAGGACTGAACTCCATGATTTCTCTATCTAGCCAGACTTGCCATAATTGGCAGAAGCAATAGGATTTTTAAGTGTATTTGGCAAAGTTCCCCAAAAGACAAGCACTTAAATCTTCCCAGAATTCGTGCATGTGGGTGAAATTGTAGCCAAATCTAAAATGTCAGACATCAGCTTTTTACACCAAAAGGAGTTCTAAGTGTGGAATGTCTTCATTCTTCTATCTCTCCTTTAAACTGAGCCCCTGATAACTATTCTACCATCAGGACAAACATTATTCATTCACAATAGAATTAAAGATAGGGATTGTTTCGCTATTTATATACACCTGTACTTTTTAGTTAAGAATTTGTGACATTTACCAACAAAGGGTGCTTTACTGAAGATTTAGAGAATAGAAGAAAAGATTACAGGAGCTACAAGGAAACAATCTTACAAATGCATAATGGGGGATCTTCAGCGAAACAACTCAGTCTTTCAAAAAGTCAGTGTCATTAAAAACATTGTTGGAAGAAAGTGGCCTAGGATAAAGAGACATAACAACAAAAGGCACAGTATGAAACTTGATTTGTGTTTGAAAAATATAGTCATTTGGGGGATAATTCAGGAAATTTTAATATAAACTGAGTATGAGATGATACTAGGAAATTATTGATCATCAGCTTAGGTTTGATAATGGTATTTTGTTTGTGTAGGAGGATGTCCTTATTCTTAGAAGATGCCAACTGGAGTATTTGTGAGTGAAGCATATGCTGCCTAGAATTTACCTTGAAACAGTCTAGAGAGAGAGAGGAAAGGGAGGACGGGAAGGAAATGAAGAGAAGAAAGTTGAAAAGTGTTAAATCTATGTGATTAGCAAATGAGTGTTCATTGTGTTTTTTTCACCTTTGCTGAATGTGTGAAAATTAATAATAAATTTAGAGAAAAAAGAGCAGGGACTTGGGAGTTAAACCAGCCTCCTAGCTCTGCCACTAGCTAGCTTGATAAGTTATTACAGTTCTCTGAACTTTGGTTTTTCCATCTGTAAGAAGAGGTTAATAACAGTCCTTATTCCATAGAATTGTTATAAAAAGAGGATGTGATGACGCATGTAAAACGTGTACTTTACATATGCACTTAACTCTTACCTATTATTGTAAAAGTAATTACAAAGATAATTATTACCATTACCTATTACTAGATAATTAATACTTCTTATTATAGGTATTATTACTTTTTATTATCAGTTTTTAAGATGCAATTTTGGCTTTTCAAAGTATTTTTATAAATATTTTCTTTGAAGTTCACAGTAAGTCTGGGATATAAGCAAAAATGGAAAAATATTTATCACATTATTTTCTCCTTACCGTTACCTAAAATTTTCTACATATTACACTTATTATACTACAATAATTGGAAATAAATGTGCACTAGAATGAGATGAAAACTATTACCGTGTTACTTTTCAAAAATGAACACCCGGGGACTTCCCTGGAGGTCCAGTGGTTAAGACTCTGTGCTTCCAATGTAAGGGGCACCAGTTGGATCCCTGGTTGTGGAACTAAGATCCCACTTGCCTTCGGCACGGCCAAATAAATAAATAAATAAACACCCAATCTTTAAAATAAAGCTGTGGGAAATGCTCTGATAATATGATATGTTTTTTAAAAAAAGATATTTTAAGCAATAAAATATTTTAGTATTAATTCTTGTGACCAAGTCATTTAATTTGAGAGACAATTTTCCACTGTCTTTTCTTGAAAATAGCGTGAGTTAGGTGGTGACTATGGTTTATCATGGGTTAAATAATTCCATTATATTCTGTTTATAATAAGACTTGAACATCAGGTATAGGATATACTTATAAATACAACAGAAGGTCCTATTGATTTTTCAGCATCTTTCTGAAAGGTGCATTAAAAAGCTGGCTGGGGAAACAGTTAGGAACGTTTGAGAGTCCACCACTGGCTGAGGTCTTGTTAAGGCCATCTGTGGTGGTAGTAATAATAATGATAATAATAATAATAGCAGCTCCAATTAATGGGAGGCTTACTATGTGCCAAGCATTGTCTAGGCTATATTTCTCATGATACTTTGGGGAGGTTTTCTGAGCTTAATTTTTCTTTCCTGATAAAACTGAGCTATTAATAACCACCCACCTGCCCCCCTCCTATGCGAGGGCCAAATGAGATAAGTGAACGTACTTTAAAAATTGTAAAGTGCTCTACGAATGCAGTGTCATTAGTTTCTGTTGAAATATTCACCTGGGAGCAAGCAGAGGGAAGGATGTTTTCATTCCTCCCTATAAGCCTTTGCTGGGGCACCCTGTGAACTCAGAAGTGCTGTAAACCTCTATTTGGAAGACAAAATGCATTTCTCTGGTGAAATTGAAAGGGACAGGTTGCTTATTGCTTCCCAACCTTCCAGAATTTGAATTTTCTTCCCCTTTATTCTTTTCTCTGTGTGCTCATCATTTGCAATTTTATAGAAGCCCATTGTGCTTCCCCTAAGAGAGTGTCAAGGGAGAAGAATATTTACCACCAAGGACTGGGCCAGAGTGAAAATTTGTAAACAATAAAAATGCTATATTTGTATTTCAAAATAGTGTCACTGATTTTTTTTCCACTGTCAAAATTTACTGGCTTGTTATATGATGCTAAACCACTGAGTTAATCTCTTAAGAAAACACACAATTTGGAGATTAAAATTTTTCAGCTCTTCAGCTTTTGGAACATTTCAAATGCCATTGATATTCTTCTCGTGCCTGGACACCAAAGGGTGAATGTAATTTAAATGCAATGATAGTGCGTGTCAAATAAAAAATGTTCTTCACCCACGTGTCCTTAGTACATCTGTGCTGTGTGTCACCCCAGAGTGGAGAATCATTGAGAATTTCGCTTTTTATACAGTGATACTGAGTTAATAAAGCGAGAGAGACTTTCAAGTAATAGTTGATTCATTCTAAAATTTAAGGCATCCATAAGGCCGTGGGGTGTGGTGCTTTTTTCCCTTTGCTTATAATAAGGCAATAATGCTTGTCTGTATACTTGCAGAGCCACATTTCTGAGGAGATCCATGGAGATTTTATTTCTATCCTAGATGTCACAGTGAATAGTCTGAGAATAACTGACTGGTTCTTCCTAGAAGCAAAGATGACAGTGCTAATACATAGGACACCTCACAGCAGCAAGCTGGAATTTTTTTTTTTTTTTAGGTTTTAAGTGTCATCAATCAGCAGGGGTAGTTTCTTCCTAGAGTGCAATGAGATCCGTCAATTGTATTGTCCTGGGATCCCAGTATGAATCTGTGCAGGTGCTAGACACAGTATTTCAGAGTCAGGCTATTGAGTTAATCCAAACTGCAAACTGATATTCTCTCAGAGGAGACATGAGCCGGAGAGGAGTGGCACAGAGAGGAATGAGTGTACTCCTCAGGCCTGTTGGCATTTATGCCCTCTGACCTTGTTTACCTTGGAAAATTGTACTAAAATGTTCTACAGCGGTGTTAACTCTCTGCTGTTTACCAAAAACCAGGACGAAGTGGAAGCTCTCCTACATTATCTTTGGGAAGACCAATTATGTAGTTATTAATAAGACCCTAATTATGAATCCAAATGTAAAATGTGTATATTCTTTGACTGTGCAATTGCACTTCTAGGAGTTTACACTAAGGAGGTAATCAGATGACTATACAAAGGATTATGTCAAAGTGGTTTACCAAATTTTTTATGATATTTTAAAAAAGGAAAATAGCTTAATGTCCGTCAGCTAGGAGACTGGTTAAATAAATTGTGGTTAACTGAACTATACAGATATTAAAAACAATGGTATAGGGGCTTCCCTGGTGGCACAGTTGTTAGGAATCCACCTGCCAATGCAGGGGACACGGGTTAGAGCCCTGGTCCGGGAAGATCCCACATGCCGCGGAGCAACTAAGTCCCTGCGCCACAAATACTGAGCCTGCGTGCCGCAGTACTGAAGCCCACATGCCTAGAGCCCATGCTCCACAGCAAGAGAAGCCACTGCAATGAGAAGCCCATGCACCGCAACGAAGAGTAGCCCCTGCTCGCCGCAACTAGAGAAAGCCCGCGCACAGCAATGAAGACCCAGTGCAGCAAAAATAAATAAATAAATAAATTTAAAAAAAAAACAAAAACAATGGTATAGATGAATTTATATTTGATTTAATTAATATTAATTAGCATCAACATTAAATTAATAAATTAATATTATTGCATGAAAACCATATTACAGAACTGAAGAATTCCATGTCAGTACAGTGTGTGGCTGGGTGTGGGTAACTGTACGACTGACAGGCTAATCATCAGAATGTTATCAACAGTCCCCTCTAGGTTACAGAGATGGGATTTTTATTTTCTTCTTTATGTTTCATCATTGTGTTAGACATTTTATAAAGCTCATGTATCATTTTTATCACTGAAAATCATTTTTATTCAGATAAATTATTCTTCCTACAAAACCCACACTATTTCTTAATTATTTGCTGACATGAGGGCATGAGTTCCTCCACTTGGTAAAGGATTTATTGATTTGTGAAGGAGAGAAACCTATGAAACGTGACAGTGTGTGTCTGCCAAAAACACCCCGGGACTTGGGAGCCATGAGACACTTAAGTGTTAAGCCACAGCTTTGTCTTTACCAGGTCAAAAACATGTCTGGGGGAGGAGTCAAGATGGCGGTGTGGGAAGATGTGGAGTTAGCGTCTCCCCACAACTAGGGCACCAGCCGGCCGCTGATGCGGGACTCTGACCCCCAAGGAGATGGGAGGAACCCCAGAGTGAACCAGTAGGACGTAGGGGGACCGAGGCGGGAGGAGAAGTGGAGGCCAGACAAGATCAGCGCTCCTGAGGCCGGGAAGTCAGGAGAGGCAGGTGGGAGGGGCCCTTCAGGAGGAGCGGGAGAGGAGCAGAGGGCGGTTGCCCCGCCCACCAGGGCATGGGGAGGCTGCTGAGCTCCCAGGCCGGTCCCCTGCCCTCCAAGGCCCTCTCTTACCCCCCCACCAGCCGCATTGGTCCTTGAGGCATAGGAGGGAGGCCAGGGAGATCAGGAGAGGCAGGTGGGAGGGGCTCTCCCAGACCCCAGACTGGAGGAGCAGGAGAGGAGAGGAGGGCATTTGACCCGCCCACTCGAGCCCAGGAAGCCTGCTGGGCTCCCAGGTGAGTCCCCCACCCTCTGAGACCAGGGGTGGGGGGCATGCCTGGACCCCTTCTGTTCCTTCAGCCTAAGCCCCACCCCCCACAGCCCCCAGGGCCTTTTCCAGCCCTGTGGGTCCTGAGCATTGGCCCCGCCCACCGCCCAAACCTCACTCTTGCTTAGGCCCTGCTCTCCATAGCCAAGGCCTTTCTGCCCCGCCTTTTTTTTTTTTTCCCCCTTTTCCTGCCTCCTCTTTTTCAGTATTGTGGTACTGATGTAGCTTCTGGTTGTTGATTTATCTATATGTTTATTTTTACATTCTTTCTAACATATCTGTTAGTTTCCTAGTCTAATTTTATTTTTTACTTTTTTATTGTTCTCTTTTGTTTTTGTTTTTGGCAACCCCACGCAGCTTGCGGGATCTTGATTCGTGAGCCTGGGGTCAGGCGGAAGCTCCTGCTGTGGGAGGTCTGAATCCGAACCACTGCACTAACAGAGAACCTCAGACCCCAGGGGATATTCATTGGAGTGAGGTCTCACAGAGTTCCTCATCTCAGCACCAAGACCCAGATCTACCCAATAGCCTACAAACTACAGTGTTGGAAGCCTCAGGCCAAACAACCAGTAAAACAGGAACACAATCCCACTCATAAAAAAAAAAAAAAAAAAAGACGGCAAAAAAATATGTCACAGATGAAGGAGCAAGGTAAAAACCTACAAGACCAAATAAATGAAGAGGAAATAGGCAATCTACCTGAAAAAGAATTCAGAGTAATGGTAGTAAAGATGATCCAGAATCTCAGAAATAGAATGGAAGCATGGATTGAGAAAATACAAGAAATGTTTAACAAAGATCTAGAAGAACTAAAGAACAAACAAACAGAGATGAACAACACAATAACGGAAATGAAAAATAAACTAAAAGGAATCAATAACAATAACTGAGGCAGAAGACAAATAAGTGAGCTGGAAAGCAAAATGGTGGAAATAACTGCTGAGGAGCAGAATAAAGAAAAAAGAATGAAAAGAATTGAAGACAATCTCAGAGACCTCTGGGACAACACTAAATACACCAACATTCGAATTGTAGGGGTCTCAGAAGAAGAAGAGAAAAGGAAAGGGTCTGAGAAAATATTTGAAGAGATTGTAGTCGAAAACTTCCCTAACATGGGAAAGGAAATAGTCGCCCAAGTCTAGGAAGCACAGAGAGTTCCATACAGGATAAACCCTAGGAAAAACACACCAAGACACATATTAATCAAACTGACAAAAATTAAATTCAAAGAGAAAATATTAAAAGCAGCAAGGGAAAAACAAAACATAACATACAAAGGAATTCCCGTAAGGTTATCAGCTGATTTTTTCAGTGGAAACTCTGCAGGCCAGAAGGGAATGGCAGGATATACTTAAAGTGATGAAAGAGAAAAACCTACAAAGAAGATTACTCTACCCAGCAAGGATCTCATTCAGATTCGATGGAGAAGTCAAAAGCTTTTCAGACAAGCAAAAGCTAAGAGAATTCAGTACCACAAAACCAGCTTTACAACAAATGCTAAAGAAACTTCTCTAAGGGGGAAACACAAGAGAAGAAAAAGATCCACAAAAACAATCCCAAAACAATGAAGAAAATAGTAATAAGAACATACATATCGATAATAACCTTGAATGTAAATGGATTAAATGCCCCAACCAAAAGACACAGACTGACTGAATGGATACAAAAACAAGACCTATATATATGCTGTCTACAAGAGACCCACTTCAGACCTAGGGACACATACAAACTGAAAGTGAAGGGATGGAAAAGATATTCCATGCAAATGGAAATCAAAAGAAAGCTGGAGTAGCAGTACTCATATCAGATAAAGTAGACTTTAAAATAAAGACTGTTACAAGAGATAAGGAGGGACACTACATAATGATCAAAGGATCAATCCAAGAAGAAGATATAACAATTATAAATGTTTATGCACCCAACATAGGAGCACCTCAATACATAAGGCACATGCTAACAATCATGAAAGGAGAAATTGACAGTAACACAATAATAGTAGCGGACTTCAACAGCTCACTTACACCAATGGACAGATCATCCAAAGAGAAAATAAATAAGGAAATACAAGCTTTAAATGACACAATAAACCAGATAGATCTAATTGATATTTATAGAACATTCCACCCAAAAGTGGCAGAATACACTTTCTTCTCAAGTGCACATGGAACATTCTCCAGGATAGATCACATCTTGGGTCACAAATCAAGCCTCATAAAATTTAAGAAAATTGAAATCATATCAAACATGTTTTCTGAACGCAGCACTATGAGGCTGGAAATCAATTACAGGAAAAAAACTGTAAAAAACACAAATACATGGTGGCTAAACAGTGCGCTACTAAATAACCAAGAGATCACTGAAGAAATCAAAGAAGAAATAAAAAAGTACATAGAAACAAATGACAATGAAAACAAGATGACCCAAAACCTATGGGATGCAGCAAAAACAGTTCTAAGAGGGAAGTTTATAGCGATTCAATCTCACCTCAAGAAACAAGAAAAATCTCAAATAAACAATCTAACCCTACACTTAAAACAACTAGAGAAAGAAAAACAAAGAAAACCGAAAGTCAGTAGAAGGAAAGAATTCATAAAGATCAGAGCAGAAATAAATGAAATAGAAATGAAGAAAACAGTAGCAAAGATCAGTAAAACTAAAAGCTGCTTCTTTGAGAAGATAAACAAAAATTGATAAACCCTTAGCCAGACTCATCAAGAAAAAAGGAGAGGACGCAAATCAATAAAATTAGAAATGATAAAGGAGAAATCACAACTGACACTGCAGAAATACAAAGGATTATAAGAGACTACTACAAACAACTATATGCCAATAAAATGGACAACCACGAAGAAATGGACAAATTCTTGGAAAGGTGCAATTTTCCAAGACTGAACCAGGAAGAATTAGAAGATATAAACAGACCTATCACAAGTTAGGAAATTGAAACCATAATTAAAAATCTTCCAACAAACAAAAGTCCAGGACCAGATGGCTTCACAGGCAAATTCTATCAAACATTTAGAGAAAAGCTAACACCGATCTTTCTCAAACTCTTCCAAAAAATTGCAGAGGGAGAAACACTCCCAAATTCATTCTACGAAGCCACCATCACCCTGATACCAAAACCAGACAAAGATCACAAAAAAAGAAAATTATACACCAATATCACTGATGAACATAGATGCAAAAATCCTGAACAAAATACTAGCAAACAGAATCCAACAGCACATTAAAAGGATCATACACCATGATCAAGTCAGATTTATCCCAGGGATGCAAGGATTATTCAATATATGCAAATCAATCAATGTGATACACCACATCAACAAATTAAGGAATAAAAACCATATGATCATCTCAATAGATGCAGAAAAAGCTTCTGACAAAATTCAACACCCATTTATGATAAAAACTCTCCAGAAAGTGGGCATAGAGGGAACCTACCTCAACATAATAAAGGCCATATATGACAAACCTACAGCAAGCATCATACTCAATGGTGAAAAACTGAAAGCATTTCCACTAGGATCAGGAAGAAGACAAGGATGTCCACTCTCGCCTCTTATTCAACATAGTTTTGGAAGTCCTAGCCACAGCAATCAAAGAAGAAAAAGAAATAAAAAATACAAATTGGAAAAGAAGTAAAACTGTCACTATTTGCTGATGACATTATACTATACATAGAAAATCCTAAAGATGTGACCAGAAAACTTCTAGAACTAATCAATGAATTTGGTAAGGTTGCAGGATACAAAATTAATGCACAGAAATCTCTGGCATTCCTATACACCAACAACGAAAAATTGGAAAGAGAAATTAAGGAAACACTCCCATTTACCACTGCAAGAAAAAGAATAAAATACCTAGGAATAAACCTACCTAAGGAGGTGAAAGACTTGTACTCAGAGAACTATAAAACACTGATGAAAGAAATCAAAGATGACATAAACAGATGGAGAAATATACCATGTTCTTGGATTGGAAGAATCAATATTGTAAAAATGACTATACTACCGAAAGCAATCTACAGATTCAGTGCAATCCCTATCAAACTACCAATGGCATTCTTCACAGAATTAGAACAAAAAATTTTACACTTCGTATGGAAACACAAAAGACCCCGAATAGCCAAAGCAATCTTGAGAAACAAAAACGGAGCTGGAGGAATCAGGCTCCCTGACTGCAAACTATACCACAAAGCTACAGTAATCAAGACAGCATGGTACTGGCACAAAAACAGAAATATAGATCAATGGTACAGGATAGAATGCCCAGAGATAAACCCATGCACATATGGGCACCTAATTTACACCAAAGGAGGCAAGAACATACAATGGAGAAAAGACAGCCTCTTTAATAAGTGGTACTGGGAAAACTGGACAGCTACATGTAAAAGAATGAAATTAGAACAGTACCTAATGCCATACACAAAAATAAACTCCAAATGGATTAAAGACTTAAATGTAAGACCAGACACTATAAAACTTTTAGAGGAAAACATAGGAAAAACACTCTTTGACGTAAACTACAGCAAGATATTTTTTGACCCACCTCCTAGAGTAACAGAAATAAAAACAAAAATAAACAAATGGGACCTAATTAAACTTAAAAGCTTTTGCACAGCAAAGGAAACCATAAACAAGACAAAAAGACAACCCGCAGAATGGGAGAAGATATTTGCAAATGAAACAACAGACAAAAGATTAATCTCCAAAATATACAAACAGCTCATGGATCTCAATATCAAAAAAACAAACAATCCAGTTTAAAAATGGACAGAAAATCTAAATAGACATCTCACCAAGGAAGACATACAGATGGCAAAAATGCACATGAAAAGACGCTCAACATCAGTAATTATTAGAGAAATGCAAATAAAACTACAATGAGGTATCACCTCGTGCCAGTCAGAATGGCCATTATCAAAAAAGCTAGAAAGGATCAATGCTGGAAAGGGTGTGGTGTAAAGGGAACCCTCCTACACTGTTGATGGGAATGTAAATTGATACAACTACTATGGAGAACAGTATGGAGGTTCCTTAAAAAACTAAAAATAGAACTACCATATGACCCAGCAATCCCACTACTGGGCATATACCCTGAGAAAACCATAATTCAAAAATAGACATGCACTGCAATGTTCATTGCAGCACTATTTACAATAGCCAGGACATGGAACCAACCTAAATGTCCATCGACAGATGAATGGATAAAGAAGATGTGGCACATATATACAATGGAATATTAGCCATGAAAAGAAACGAAACTGAGTTATTTGTAGTGAGGTGGATGGACCTGGAGTCTGTCATACAGAGTGAAGTAAGTCAGAAAGAGAAAAACAAATACCGTATGCTAACGCGTATATATGGAATCTAAAAAAAAAAAATGGTACTGATGAACCTAGTTGCAGGGCAGGAATAAAGAGGTAGACATAGGAAATGGACTTGTGGACATGGGGTGGGAGGGCAAAGCTGGGGCGAAGTGAGAGTAGCATCAACATATATACACTACCGAATGTAAAATAGTTGGCTGGTGGGAAGCAGCAGCATAGCATAGGGAGATCAGCTTGGTGCTTTGTGATGACCTAGAGGGGTGGGATAGGGAGGATGGGAGGGAGGCTCAAGAGGGAGGGGATATGGGGACATGTGTATGCATAGGGCTGATTCGCTCTGTTGTGCAACAGAAACTAACACAACAGTATATTGTGAAGCAATTATACTCCAACAAAGATCTATTAAAAAAAAAGTCTGTTTTTTGTCCACAAAATGAAGGTTGTAATCATTGACTTATTCACGTCATGAGATGCGAATAATATCCTAAAGTGTTACCGCATTCGTTTTCACTCTGCCCTGTGATGTTCACCAGTGGACAGTAACATCTCTCTTTTACAGATGAGGAAATAGTATCTGTTTCTTCATCTGTTAACTGTGAAGACATATCGTATGTACCTCAAAGTGTTCTTGGGAAAAGTAAATAAATTCATACATGTAAAATGCTTGAAACAGGGCTTGACATATAATGAATCCTCAATCATATTAGCTGTTTTTTTTCTCGTTATCGGCATCATCATCATTACTAAGCCCTTTAAACAGTTTCACAGGGCTCAGATGATTATTGTCTTTTCAAGTCATCCACTGAAACTCTCTTTGAAATGGCAAAGCTGGGACTTCCCTGGTGGTACAGTGGTTAAGAATACACCTGCCAGTGCAGGGAATATGGGTTCAATCCCTGGTCCACAAAGATCCCACATGCTGCGGAGCAACTAAGCACGTGTGCCACAACTACTGAAGCCCACACTCCTAGAGCCATGCTCCCCAACAAGAGAAGCCACCGCAACGAGAAGCCCGTGCACCGCAAGGAAGAGTAGCCCCTGCCTGCCGCAACTAGAGAAAGCCCACTCACAGCCTCGAAGACCCAACGCAAACAAAAATAAATTTATTAAAAAAAATGAAATGGCAAAGCTGTACCCACTTTTAACTGCAAAGCTAAGAGCCTGTGGCAGGACCACTTCAGAGGTGAAATGACTTATGAAAAGTTTCATTTGATAATTAGGATATTGAAACTCCTTGAGAGGTATAAGAAATATATCCTTTATACTGAATCTATACTGATCTATAGAGGAAAGTAATCTAACAAAAAATAATTTCTGCTTTTTTCTCTAATTGAAATGAAGGGAAAACAAATCCATATGTTAGGTGTATATGGCTAAGCATTTAGGAGCCTTAATAACATTTCTTCTTGCTTACTAAGAAAAAGAAATAAGATTAAGAAGACAAATTATATTGTTAATTACATTATCTGTACAACGGCTTTCCATGCCACCATTCAATCTCATACTTTAGAAGAACATTATTGATATGAGAAAATGTTCACAGTGTATATTATAATTAAATGTTGACACGCTACAAGGCAGTGTATAATTACAATAAAAATAATAATAAGAATAAATATTAATAGGATTTGTTGAGCAATTCCCGTGTGACCGGCACTGTGCTGAGTATGGTATGTGTGTTTTGTTATTCTCTCCCCAAAACAACCCTAGGAAGTAGGAAATGTTATATTAGTCCCATTTTACAACTGAGCAAAGTGAAATGTAAATAACTTATTCAGGATCCAGCTGGGATTAGAATACAGGTGCATTGAATCCAAAGTTCAGGCTTTTAATCACTATGCAGTGTGAGTGTGTATGTAGAACAAAGGAGAAAGAATGTAGAGGGAAGAGTTGAGGGGGAGAGGAGGAGAGAGAGGGGAGGAAGAGGCACAGGAAGATGGTGATGTGGTTTTAAGGGTGCATCAATCTTCCTGGGGATGACAGGTCTCAGCAGCTTGACACTTCACCCTTTGCAATAGTAGGAATTATAGTAAGAGGTAAAAACACTTTTCATTACAGTCTTTCAAAGTTGGCTTCTTGTCACTGCTGAACTCAGATTTATACAAAACTAGCCCTTGAGGTCAGCCTCCTGAGTTTCAGAAAAAGATATTCTCCCCTGAAATTGAAATGACATCTCCCACGGGCGGTCCTGGCAGCGGGGTGGAGATCCACCAGCCCCCGCCAGGCATCGGGTGGACCGCAGCCACCTGTCACCACGCAGCTGGAGGGCCGAGGGAAGGGGGTGGCTCCAGAGGGTGACATCTGGGTGACACACATGAGTGTTCACATGGAAACACGTGTGTTGACCTACTGTTATCTGGGATTCCAGTATCAACTGTGCAGAATTTCCGACTCTACCTGCCCTCTGTGGAAATCTGTAGACCAAGCCCCAATTTATCAATAGTTTTAAGCTACTGTCTTCAGGATAGTTGACACATGTTGTTCAAATACAATGCACCACTCAGTGGATTTACCCAAATTTTGATGGAATCCCAAAATATTTTGATGGGAAATAAAGGCCCACAATAATCTCTGATCTCCATAATGACTATTAACCTCATTACAGTCTAAAGGAATTATGAGCAATGTAAGTTCCCTGTGTATTTCCAATTTCCGGCTGTGCTGTTTTCCACTCTGGACAGCATATCAGCATGCAGGACAGTTATATTACTGTGGGGACAACCTTGAAGCTTTTCTAATTCGTATTTTAAAATTACATTTATTTGCCAGTTTTACTGTTTAAGTGTTACAGCAGCATTCACATTATGCATGCATTTAACTTATGCAGATTCAAATATCCATTGGTATAGCAAAATTCCTGCAAAATTACATTTTAATATGTGCCCTTTTAGAAACCTTATTGTGTACAGATAGCATTTATAAATAATATTCCAGATCTATACTGCATGTGTCTAACTGTACTTTATGGGCAATTTGAGGAAATTCCGAGGGTAATTTGGGCTGTAACCATTTTTTGCTTTAGGCAACATCTCCCCTCTGCCTCCCACCACCACCATCTTAAGCTGAAATTCCACGTGTTTATAGCAAATTACTTTGGACACTTTTCAGTGATGGCCCGGAATCCACAAAGTGCTATGGGCTAGTGTTTAACTCTAAATATTATTCATGACTAGTTCAAGGTAGCAGCTGTTTTTTCTTGGTTTGAATTTGTGTTGCTGCTGTCATCATCTGTTAATATTGCATGTCCTTCCCCACTGGGTACCAGACACAGCATTACTCTGCAAATATACTTCCTTTTCCACTGGGCTTTTTGAGTAGTCTGAAAACTGGTTTAAATGCCTGCTTTTATTTTGTGTCACTAGCAATGGAAAATGGAGGATGATAATAGTTTCACTGACATCAGAAACGCTTGGGTTCGTTTTTCCTATACAGATCATAGAATCATCTTTGTATGACAGAAATCTGATTTTTTTTTACTCATCCATCCTTAAAAGCCTTCAGGGGCTCCCTGTTGCCCAAAGGGTGAAGTTTAAATTTCATGTAAGCATGACTTATAACATCTGTATGTTCTTGGCAGCTTCTCCCAACATTTCTCTCCTTTACATACTCTATGTTCTAGTCAACCCAACTCTTAGCATTACTTAGTCATGCCCGGCTTTTTCACAACTCCAAGCCTTTGACCCTGCTGTGGTCTCTGCCAGGAATGCCTGTCATTGTTCCCAACCCTCCGATGGGTTACATTTTGAACACTGCTATCCAATATCACTTACTCAGTAGTGCCTTCTTTGACTTCCTGACTATGCTTAGTCACACCTTCCTCTTACGTGCCCTCAGTATATTTTTATACCTTGATTGAGTCAGTTATCATACATTACCACCCTCTTATCAGGCTGTGAAGGCATCAAAAGCAGAGGCAATACTTTATTTACCTTTGTAATTCCAGGACCTAGCATGGTGCTTGGAACATGGTTGCTCTATAAATCTTTTTTTTTTAATAAATTTATTTATTTATTTATTTATTTTTGGCTGAGTTGGGTCTTTGTTGCTGTGCGCGGGCTTTCTCTAGTTGCAGCGAGTGGGGGCTACTCTTTGTTGTGGTACACAGGCTTCTCATTGCGGTGGCTTCTCTTGTTGCATGGGCTCTAGGTGTGTGGGCTTCAGTAGTTGTGGCTCACGGGCCCTAGAGCACAGGCTCAGTAGTTGTGGCGCACGGGCTTAGTTCCTCCGCGGTATGTGGGATCTTCCCAGACCAGGGCTCGAACCTGTGTCCCCTGCATTGGCAGGCGGATTCTTAACAACTGCACCACCAGGGAAGCCCAAATCTTGAATGAATGAATAAATGAATCAATGAATAAACAAAAGAGACACAATCTTAGAAATCAATTGGTGTAGGTGTTTTTTGACCAGGGATCTGCAGAGAAACTGCAGGGGTTCAGTGATTTCCTCTAAAGTGAATGTTAAATTGTGATTGAATCTGGGTGTGGATATTTGTGCACTTTTATCTGAGTAGCTGGTCCGTGTGTCCATCATATTCCCATTTGTGATGTCACAGTAGGGTTACTGCTATATTTCGGTCTCTTCAGTAAACTAAGGTCCATCTTTTCTCTACTGCATGACACAAACAAAAAAACTAATCCAAGGATAATGGGGGCTTTTGAGAGATATACAAGTGGGCATAAGGGTCCTTGAAGAATGAAGTCAACCAGACTGTTTTGTTTCCATCTTAAGAGTGGGGGATGCTCAAAATATCAGTGCCTGGAAGGATGTGAACCTAAGTAGCATGCAATGCAAGCCCAGAGCTTAGTTCATCCACTCTCTTGTTCATTGTGGAATTTTGGAATGACAGGGAGTACGGGTGGTGAGAAATGAGGTGAATTTGTTTCCCTTCCTGTTGAGTCAATCCCTCAAACAATCCCTCCATGACATTTAGAGTGCCGGGGAAGTGACATTAGTTTGTGGATTCCTTGTTATTTGAAACCTGTAGCTCAATTACAGTGCCACTGGTTGTGGCTTTTTCTTTCTTTCTTTCCGGCCTCATAAATTTTCCTTACATTTTCAATGGGGTGAGTTATTTGCCATTCGCTTTCATAATCTGATGTTTGTGCAGTGACATTGGCAAAAGTTAATATGTGCTTCTTGCTACCCCAGGGATTCCTGCAGCTCCATCATGATAGAATTAATCTATAAATGTGGTCTCTAAAAGCACCTCTGGGCCTGACTCTTTGAATGAAAGGCAGAGTGGAATGGAAAGGGATCTGTTGGCATCATCATCATTATCTAAATGGGTGCAAATGCAGCAGATTGAAAATGCTCATCCTTGCCAGAAATGATAAGAAACAAAAGGCCTGCTATTTGCATGTTTAATTGTAATGGTGCATTGAGACCAAGTTACTGAGCAGGGGTTATGACAACTTCACGGAAGATAATTGGCCTCCACATTTATTTTTGCTATCTTGATGGGTATTAGAAGATGATGAGGCTTTCTAAACATTTGTGTCCCTCCAACTTGGGAGACTCTTTTGGCACATTAGGAAAACATGGCATGACTTCAAATGAGCCAAGTTACATTAGCCTCCTTTGTGGGTAGTTCGGGTCAAATGGCCCTCTGTCCATGCAGCACATAGTGGCTAACTTTCTTTGAGCGCAGACTATGTTTCAGGCACAGTGCTCAGCTCTTCATACATTTTCTCATTTAGCTCTCACATCCCTATGCAGTGGATTCTGTTATTATTCTTGTTTTACAGGTAGGGAATGTGAGACAGAAATAAGTAACTTAGCTAAATTCACATCTTAAATGATTAAGTCAAGATACAAACTCGTATTTGTCTGACTCCAAAGCCAGAGTTGTTGATATGTGAAATAATTTCTTTTTGCATCACCAAAGCACTCATTTATTTATCAGCTCACTGATTCATTCAATGAATATTTATAGAGCACCTATTATATGCTAGTTGCTAAGTACGAAGAACAAAATGAAAGTAAATCTGGTATTGTCCGTGCCTTCAAGAACTTGCAATCTCTCGAACCTGATAGAAAGAACCAGAAATGAAATTCCATTGTTTTTTATGCAACATGAGCAGCATCATTCTTGACATCTTCCTCTTCATCAATGTCGTCATCATCACCTGAGTTACTATTTAATGAGCCTTTAATATATTCCAGGTGCTATGTTGGGTACCATTTACCTCAGATAACCCTTTGGGGTAAGTGTGATCATCCCCACAATATGGTTAAAGAAACTACAGCTCACAGAGCTTAAATGACTTTGCCCATGTCACATGACTAGTAAGTGTCACAGCCAGCATGTAAACCCAGGACTATCTGATTCTAAAGCCTCATATTTTAATAACAATATCACCTGAGGATTCTGAGGTCACTCTAAAAGTGCGCCTGAGGGTTTTTATAAGGCCACTATAAAAACAATGTGGGGGGACTTCCCTGGTGGCGCAGTGGTTAAGAATCCGCCTGCCAATGCAGGGGACATGGGTTCCAGCCCTGGCCTGGGAAGATCCCACATGCCGCGGAGCAACTAAGCCCGTGCGCCACAACTACTGAGCCTGTGCTCTAGAGCCTGTGAGCCACAACTACTGAGCCTGCGTCCCACAACTACTGAAGGCCGCGAGCCTAGAGCCCATGCTCTGCAACGAGAAGCCACCGCAACGGGAAGCCTGTGCACTGTAACGAAGAGTAGCCCCCGCTCGCTGCAGCTAGAGAAAGCCCACGCGCAGCAACCAAGACCCAACGCAGCCAAAAAAAAAAAAAAAAAAAAAAATAGGGATAAAAAGCTTAGTGAATAATAAAAGCTACCGTGTACTGAGGGCTCACTCTTGCCAGGCATGGTGCTGGGAACTGTTCATACATGCTCTCATTCAAGCATTGACGTATCCTGTGGGTGGGTCTGGGTAGCGCTATTTTTCTATTTTTCAGTTGAGGAAACTGAGGCTCAGAGAGATGGAGTAACTTGCCCAAGGTCCACACACAATGGGGGTGATGTTTAAGCCCAGATCTAATTAGCTCTAAAGCCCCATATTTTACCAACATTTCCTGAGGAAATGCTCATTTTCAGAAGGAATCTAGATAAAGCCCTCCAAAGAGCAATCCTAAAGGATATAGAGTGCTGGTCAGGCTCCATCTTAATAAGGACATCTCATCCTCAAGACCCACATGACATTATTTCTCCCCTATTTAAAAAATACCCTTTGTGTTTTCTTCTTGCATGTTGGGAAAATGGTGTGTGTATGTGGGGGGGAGGAGGGGCATGGAGCAATAAAAAGGGCAGAAGGATGCTCAGAGCTGAAGGGATTGTAGAAAACTCTGGAAATGCAAGTAGATCTAGAGGCTCTTGGGCCTGGCCTCCTGCAGACTCCTTTTATCTGCTGATGACAGCTCACCTCTGGAGGGCCAACGTGTGACGTTTTTAAGGAGGGGAGATCCTCTGGCGAAGTTTAGTTGAGCCCTTTCACCTTATACAGTAAACTGCAAGAATCCTGCCTCTCAACAACTTGCCCTGAATATTGCTGAGTTTCAGATTCTAATTCAGCTTCAGAAGGCTGAAATTCACAGAGAACATTCAAAGGACTGGCATAAGAACAAGATCATTTATTAGGTGCCTCTTATGTAAATGCTTTGCACTCATTACCTCATTTAACCTTTTTGCCTGCCCAGCAAAGAAAGCATTTTTATACTCTTCTCACAGTCTACAAGATTGCAGTTCAGAGACACAGAACTTACCTCAAGGTTGTACAGCTAGTATAAGAGAGATCTGGGATTCGTATCCGAGATGAGATTATAAGTACAATTTACCTCTCTCTTCAGTGTCCAGAGAACAGCACTAGGACCTCTGGTTAACCATGGCTGCTGTCTGACATCCTTATCTAGGTCACTGATCCACGGGTTTTCTCCCTCCTTAGGCCTCCACCTTTCCTTTCTTTTGGCCTCTTTCGCATCGCCAATCTGTATTGGACTTGGGGATAGGATGTCTGTCCTGCCATCTCTCCCTTCTAGGAGATCCCCACCCGAGCTATTCCTTACACACAAGTTCAAAACTATAGTATAACCAGGTAATCTTAACCACAGACTGGAAATGAACAGTTCACCTAAGAATAGCCTGTGAGGTGAGCTGTGTTGAAAGCATTATCCAGACAGTTATGCTGGTTACTCAGAAATTTCATTCTTTTTATTTTAGCCACGCCCCAGACCCCTCTCAGTGTTCAAATGATGTGAAGTACTAAGATGTGTGGAGAGGGCTAGCTGGTAGTTACTTTTAGGAGTAGAAGCTACAGAGATGTCCAGAGAAAGGCCATAAAAAATCTGGGGTTATGAGGGAAGCAAAGATATGAGTTAGCAGAAGATACGGAGTGATGGAAAAAGAGGGGGGTTCAGCATAATGGCAGGGAATCCATGAGTTCCCACCGCTGAGGGTCCAGCCTCCTGCTCTTGACCCTAACCTAGCCCTCGAGGAAATCCTGTTCCACCGTTGGGATTCTTACCTCTTTTGATGCTTACCTTTATTTCCATTATTTCCAAGTTAACCCAATTATTTGGAGTAACGTGTTGAGTCTCTGGTGCTTACATTCAAAGATCAGAACAGACATGAAACTCCAGCAAGAAATCCAGTACCAAAAGAGAGGTGACTTCCAGCTTGAGAAAAACATAGATTTTTTTCTTCCATTCAGTTCTAAGAAAATGCTAAAATGTAAATCTAAATCTGGATAGAGAAACATTTTATAATAGACTTCCGAAATCGGCAGGGAACTTAACGTCAAGCTACTCATACTCTTTACCTAATCCATGATCCCCATAAAAATACACCCAACTAAGAAGTTTTATCTGTGTTTGAATACTTCCACCAATGGAGATCTCACTATTGTGCTGTAATTGTCAGGTTTGAATACCTAAAACTTCTATGTACCATGTAACTAAGATAAAAACACAATAAAAAATAGAGTAACATTTCTAGTACTTATATACCAATTATAAACATTTATTCATTGTGCTAGACGTGGGAGTGAACAGAGCAGGTGGGATCCCTGCCTCCGTGGGGTTTACATTATTTTTTCAAAATTTTAATAAGAAAAATTGCAAACATGCAGAATAGTTGTGAGAAAAGTATAATGAGTGCCTATATACCATTATCCCGTTCGACAATTAAGGACATATAGGCCTTTTTGTTTATTAATTCCTTCTTCTGCCAAGTCTCCCTCCCATTCTCTGGATTATATTAAAGTAAATCCCGATGTCATATCATTTCAGTAAGTGTCTTCTTCCCCCCATATAAGCACAATATCATTATTCACACCTAAAAACATTTAATAATGATTTCTTAATATCATCTAATTTCCAGTCAGTTTATTTTTTTCTTCAAATTTTTCTCTTTATATTACCAATCTCTTTTTACAGTTGATTTGTTTGGAGTTTTATGTTCTAATGGTACATGTTCTTGGAACATAAACACAGTTGAATCTTGATTTTATTACTAACTATATTTACAGGTAAACCCACATGGGAGAGTACTGGTTCTTTAAAATGTATAGATTTAAATTAAATCACTAGCTATCCTTTATTTTTAATTTTTCTTTGTTCTTTTTCTTTTAGAAATGTATCTTCTAGAGATTATCAAAAACATGAGATTAGACACAACTCAAAACGCTTCTGTTTTTCCCAAAATGCTTTTCTTTTTTTTTCACATGACTTTCTTAGTTAACAAAGCACAGGTCACCTTCACAATGCAATAGTATTGTTCCTTGGGAAGCCTATTACTGTGAAAGCCTGTCATCCTCAGAAAACGTTTATTGAAAGTCCACTAGAAAAATGGAATTGCCGTTGATCCAGCAATCCTACTTCTAGGACCTAATACAAAAGAAAATGTAAGATAAGAGCAGAAGTAATCAATACATATATATATCGCATAATCTTTTAAGTTGCTAAAAATTTTTTGTTACAAAGAATGTTATTACATTATATATTGTTAACATAATATATTATACATTAAAGTTAATTTACATATTATACATATATAATGATGCTTTTATATATTATGCATAACAATGTCCATTCATTGTTAATTATAACATTGAAATTTTTAATGTCCATTGATTGGGATTGATTAAAGAAATTAAGGTCCACCTACACAATGAAATACTATGATGCAATTAAAAATTATTATTTGGAAATATATATTAATATGGAATGATAAACATGAAATACTTTAAGGTGGAGAGTATGCTGTGAAACAGTGTATGTACTGTTATACAAGATCTCCAAGATATATTAATTTTTAAAAGATGAAAAAGACCTAAAAATGATATATGTACTATACATATATATAACATGTATATGTATGTGTATGATTTATATATATATAATTTTGTACATATGTATGCATATACGTATATATGAAAGAGTGCACATAATGTGACCCCATTTGTGATTACTCCATTTATGCCCTGACACCCAAAATAGATGTATGTACATTTAGAATCGAAGAATAAAATTAATAAAATAGTCTGGATGGCTATATGCCATAATGTTAACAGTGATTCTCTATGGGTAGTAGGTTTACATGAATATAAATTTGTTAAATTTTTCTGTTTTCTGAATTTTTAAATAATATACATTATTTTTATAGAAACTATTTTTAAAGAATGTTAGATTTTGAAAATATCTTCAAATGATCAGATTCAACTTCTTCATTTCATAGAAAGTCAAAGTGACTTGGCTTAAGGCTAAGATAGTTCATTTCAAGGCAAGACCCAAGCTTAACCTTGAGAACCATGTTCTTGTTCCTTTTCCACTTAGGACAAGTTTTCTAGGAGAAAATTTCTCAGTCACTCATGTCAGTAGGTTTCTGTTAGGCCTGTCTTAAAAAGTCTTCAGACTTGGACCCAACATACCTGAATTACAGCCTTGGCCTGATCGAGAGCCACTACCACATAGGTTTAAAGTTAAATAAAAATACAAGGTAATGTATGCTAAGTTGGGCATTAGTGCTGTAGGACATGAGGTGGAAGAACAAAATACAGGCCTCCCTCTGTATCTCTGGGGGACTGGTTCCAGAACCCCAATAGAAACCAAAATCTGAGGATGCTCAAGTCCCTTATATAAAATGACATAGTATTATATTTGCACATAACCAACACACGTCCTCCTATATACTTTAAATCATCTCTAGATTACTTATAATATCTAATACAACATAAATGCTATGTACATAGTGGTAGATACAATGTAAATGCTATGTAAATAGTTGTTGACTTGTGGCAAATTCAAGTTTTGCTTTTTGGAACTTACTGGAAAAATACTTTTGTCCCTGGTTGGTTGAATCTGATGATGCGGAACCCGCAGATATGGAGGGCTGACTATTAACATGAACTAGAGGTGTCTAGGGAGGCTTCATGGAAAGGCAAGGAGAGAAGAGCGCACACGCACACACACACACACACACACACACACACACACACACACACAGAGGTAATACATGCTCAACAAACATCAAAGGCATTGAGAGGGAAGAATAATGATCAACATCTGGACCACTGTGTGCAGCTCTGCAGGTTGCACTCTGTACTTCTCCTGGGGTTAAGGGACCATTTACATTAGAGACTTAATAAGAGTTTTTGTGAATGATGCTTCCCTGAAGATGTACAGTGCCCAGCCTGTACCTTGGGGCCAGTGAGCACTTCAAGCAAGGGCCTTGAGATAATCATTTCAGGACAAATCCATTTCTTGGTGATTACTATCATTGCTGTGCTAATATTCCAAAACAATTTTTGTAATATCTACAGTGAAGGTGTATAAGGGAAGATTAAAAACAATACCAATTAAGGATATTCAGACTTCTCTCTGAAATAAAAGAAGCTCTATTTGTTAAAAAAAATTTCGATGAAACTTTAGTGTACTCTTAGGTATATCAGGTTTATTTCTGTTGAAATTAATCAGATTTTCTCAAAGTATTTCCTGGGAAATATGAAACCGATTATACATACACTGATGAAAATGTCTTTCCTATGTTGGCTGATGTGAATCAGCTTATTCTTTCACTTCCTTGCTTAAGATAATTACTTATGTTTGTGAAGAATGCTTCTCTTAGAAATTTCCAAAGCAGAATTTTAAACTGGGTATGATAGAATTACCCTCAAGTTTCGTGTAGAACTTTAGGACTTAAGTTTCAATTTAAGAACCCAGAACGCAGTATTTTTTTTTTTAATAAATTCATTTATTTATTTATTTTTCTTTTTGGCTGCATTGGGTCTTCATTGCTGTGCGCGGGCTTTCTTTAGTTGCAGCGAGCGGGGACTACTCTTCGTTGTGGTGTGTGGGCTTCTCATTGTGGTGGCTTCTCTTGTTGCGGAGCACAGGCTCTAGGTGCGCAGGCTTCAGTAGTTGTGGCACGCAGGCTCAGTAGTTGTGGCTTGCGGGCTCTAGAGTGCAGGCTCAGTAGTTGTGGTGCATGGGCTTAGTTGCTCCGCGACATGTGAGATCTTCCCGGACCAGGGCTCAAACCTGTGTCCCATGCATTGGCAGGCAGATTCTTAACCACTGAGCCACCAGGGAAGCCCCTCAGTATTTATTTTTAAATAAGAAGGAGAATTCTTCCCCTTCCTATTTTGCTTTTCCTTTCTTCTTGCTTTCCTTTTCCTTCCCTCTCTGGCTTGGAATCAGCATGGTGGCTGAGCAAATAAATAAGTATACTGAGGATAATAGTAGCCAAATTTCTCACTGCCAGAGAAGATATTTACAACTGCAGAAGAAGGAAGGCTAGAAAAAACCCAGTGGTGTTGGATTAGAATTAGAAGATAGCAGTATAAACTTATGGTTTTATAATATACATATACACAGAGGGATATAAACATTTATAAATGTGTGTGTATATACACATATGTGTATGTGTATATATACATATATTTTCTATCTCTGTCTCTTGAGAGCCAAAAAGCAATGACACCCCAGTAGCAATGAGCACACTGAGTGCTCAGATCTTGGTTTTTAAATATCATCCTTTCTAAAACGAACCAGGGCTTCTTGGAGAAATGGCCGATTCCAAGGTTTTGGGACAGGAAACGTTCAAGATGAATCTGAAATATCTTATTGTGCCAGAATGTAAGAAAATACAAGAGCCAGCTTGAAGGAGCTCCCACTTACCAAATACGGGAAAATTTTGAGCATCAAAATAGAGATGCTACCAAATTACAAATCCATTGAATAGACTGGGAATCTATGACACAATACTGACATAAATAAATAAATAAATAATCATGGGGGAATAGCGGTGGTAGATTCAGGTGGGAGTCATTAATGGATGCTAATGATGGGAGTGGAGATTTGGTAAGAAATAAGATTTGAGTGTAGATTTTAAAAACATCCCCACAAAATACTAATCAATTAACAAAGAGAAACGAGTGAATTTAAGGTGTAAAAACCTTAGACACCAACTTGATCAGGTAATCAAGGTTAACATCATCAGTGAGGGGACGAGTCAACATGATGCACTCCCTTTTGTGATGCACAGAAAAGAGCATTTCTGGGGGTACTCCTGACGAGAATGCATGAACAGGGTTTGATCATAAGAAAACGTTGGGTGGGCCCAGATTGAAAGTCATTCTACAGAATGAAAAACCTGCAATCCTTTTATACTTCTAAGTATAACTGACGTAAAATACAGGAAAAGACTGTTCCAAATTGGAGGAGTCTGAGTGACAACTAAATGATAATTAAATGCAAAACATATTTCTGGACCAGAAGGAAAAGAGACATTATTGTGAAGCTGGCAAATTTGAAAGGGATCTGTGCATTGGATCTGAGCTGTGCTGATTGGGAGCTTTAGATGCTGATTTTGCAAGAGAATGTCCTTATTTTTGGAGACACACTAGACTGTTTAGGGATAATGGAATATCATGTCTATCATTATCATGACTAATGGTAGTGGGAATATGTATAAAGAACATGGATGGTGGAGTAAATGTAAAATATTAACAATTAGGGAATCCAAGAAAAGGAAATTCAGGACACTTTTGTACTATTCTGGAACTTTTTTAAGTTTTCAAGTATCTTTTTTAAAAGTTATTTTTAAAAAGATTAAATAAATAAGGGAAACAGAATGGTTTTTTTTTAAAGTATTTTTTTTTTAAGATTTTTTTTTTTTTAATTAATTTATTTATTTTTGGCTGTGTTGGGTCTTCGTTTCTGTGCGAGGGCTTTCTCTAGTTGCGGCGAGCGGGGGCCACTCTTCATCGCGGTGCGCGGGCCTCTCACTCTCGCGGCCTCTCTTGTTGCGGAGCACAGGCTCCAGATGCGCAGGCTCAGTCGTTGTGGCTCACGGGCCCAGTTGCTCCGCGGCATGTGGGATCTTCCGGGACCAGGGCTCGAACCCGTGTCCCCTGCATTGGCAGGCGGATTCTCAACCGCTGCACCACCAGGGAAGCCCCAGAATGGTTTTTAAATAGTACAAAAAATGGTAAGATAAATAACAATGTTACTTTCCACTTACTAAGTACAAAGCACTGTATGTACCTTATTTCTTATCTTTAGAAGAATCATCTAGACAGATATTATTGTGGCTTCTTTAAAGAGGAGATAACAGGCTGAGAGAGATTAAGTTATTTGCCTAAAGTCACTCTGCTAGTTAGGAGCAGAGACCAAATTCAAGCCCCAGAGACCTGATTCCTAAGCCCACACTCTTAGCCTCCATGCCATGCTGCCTCTGCATGGAATGATCACAAGGGGTATTACATTACTAGTGTTATCATTAAGCACTTCTATGGGCCGGACGCTGTGATAAGCGCTCTTACATGCATTCTTTCCGCTAAGCTCTCAAACTTTGTGATCTCGATTTTTACACTTGATTCAGTGAGGCCCAGACAAGTTTGACTGACACAGTTGGAAAGTATGGGAGCTGGTATTTGGAACCCAGTCGCATCTGGCTTTAAAGCTCCTGCTCATTTACAGCAAGAAAAGAGAAATTTTTTGCCGAATAGTGATAGTGGAAAAGACATAGAGGGGGCTGGTTTCAAGTTTAGACCCTGGGCTTTCCAACTGTGCTAATTCTAAAATACCATGATTAGTACTTGATAATTACTCAGAGCAGACTTGGTTAGGTACAGTGCCTATGCCCTACGATACATTTTTAGGGGTCCACAAAAATGTTATCATTTATTTTAAAATCAGGTTTAAAAATGAATGTAGTCCAGTGTGGACTATATTCGTCTTAATACCAATGTAGTGATAACAAAGAATTTTTAATATTTTTTATGGAGGAAGCAGCTCATGAAGCAAAATTGTCTAGGGTCCATGAAAATCACAATGTGGCCTAGCAAGTGTATTTTTTAAAAAAACAGCCAAAATGAAAATTTGCCTTGGTCAGGATACATACAAGCCAACACTTAGCAAACGAAGAACTCTGAATTGTGGTTGAGTTCACACAGGACAGATTGCATTGAGACCTACTGCAAGAGGCAAATTGTGTTGTATTGACTTCACGAAGTTGAGAATGATTAGCCACACAGTGAAAAAAAATTCAGTTCATGGGGAGAAGATATTAAAGTCATATCTCAATGTAGCAACAAGATAAAGGTAATAAATGGACTTGTGATTTGGCAGATGTCCTTTGACTATGTTTTTGGTGTGATGAGCTATTCTCCTACAGATCTTTTAGTCTTTGCACTTAACAATATCCTGTTAAGGTCAAAATTTTATGTAATTCTACTAGCCAGCAACTGAAAGACTGGACACATGAAAGGAGGGATGATGACTTTTCTGTTTTTAATTGTGCAGTGTTCTCTGTCAGAGTACGTTTTATATTATTTTATTTATATTCCTTCAACCAAACTGTTTTTTTTTTAATTAATTAATTTATTTTTAATTAATTTATTTATTTTTGGCTGTGTTGGGTCTTCGTTTCTGTGCGAGGGCTTTCTCCAGTTGCGGCGAACGGGGGCCACTCTTTATTGCGGTGCGTGGGCCTCTCACTATCGTGGCTTCTCTTGTTGCGGAGCACAGGCTCCAGACGCGCAAGCTCAGTAGTTGTGGCTCACGGGCCCAGTTGCTCCGCGGCATGTGGGATCTTCCCAGACCAGGGCTCGAACCCGTGTCCCCTGCCTTGGCAGGCAGATTCTTAACCACTGCGCCACCAGGGAAGCCCAAACCAAACTGTTTTAAGCCAAAAGGGAAGTTACTGAATCATGCAACTCAAAAGACCAAGACCAATCTTTTTGCAGGCACGGCTTGCTCAGGGCTTAAACAAAGTGACCAGGATCTAATTTCTCTCCATGTCTTGGCTTAAACGTCCTCTGTGTGTTTCTTTCTTTCTCAGCCTACGTGAGATTGCAAGATAGGGACAGTAATTTCAAATGCAGAGGAAAAGAAAGACTTTCCCAACATTTCCATAAAATTCTTAGGATTCATCGTATGGACCAGCTTGGGTAACATGCCCACTTTTTTTTTTATTGAAGTATAGTTAATTTACAATGTTGTGTTAATTTCTGCTGCACAGCAAAGTGACCCACGTGTACATATACATTCTTTTTCATATTCCTCTCTACCATGGTCCATCACAGGATATTGAATATAGTTTCCTGTAGGAACTTGTTGTTTATCCATTCTATATATAATAGTTTGCATCTGCTAATCCCAAACTCCCAATCCATCCCTCCCCCACCTGCCCTCCCCCTTGGCAACCACAAGTCTGTTCTCTATGTCTGTGAGTCTGTTTCTGTTTTGTAGATAGGTTCATTTGTGTCATATTTTAGATTCCACATATAAGTGGTTTCATATGGTATTTGTCTTTCTCTGTCTGACTTACTTCACTTAATATGATAATCTCTAGTTCCATCCATGTTGCTGAAAATGGCATTATTTCATTCTTTTTTATGGCTGAGTAGTATTCCATTGTGTATATGTACCACATCTCCTTTACCCATTCATCTGTTGATGGACATTTAGGTTGTTTCCATGTCTTGGCTATTGTGAATAGTGCTGCTATGAACATAGGGGTGCATGTATCTTTTTCAATTATAGTTTTTATCCAGATATATGCCCAGGAGTGGGATCGCTGGATCATATGGTAGCTGTTTTTAGTTTTTTTGAGGAACCTCCATACTATTTTCCATAGTGGCTGTACCAGCTTAAATTCCCACACCCTCTCCAGCATTTATTATTTGTTATTTTGTAGACTTTTTAATGATGGCCATTCTGACTGGTGTGAGGTGGTACCTCATTGTAGTTTTGATTTTCATTTCTCTAATAATTAGCGATTGTCAGCATATTTCCACGTGCCTGTTAGCCATCTGTATGACATACCCACTTTTGATCTCTGTGTCCAGTGCTCACTGTCTGAGTCCTGGGTTATAAATTCTGCTCAGGGTTAGACCAAGGGAGAAATGGATTCCTCAGTGAAAAGTCAGGATAAGTAAAAGCTAGCAACAAAACCAAAACACCCAGAAGTCTTTCTATGCCCCCAGAGCACCTGGAAATATAAAAGGTGGTCCCTCTTTGTGTTAGGGACCCAAGCTCTAAAGTCAGTGTGCTTGGATCACTCCCTTACCTGTTGGGCAAGTGATTTAACCATTCTATTCCTTAGTTTCCTCATCTGTGAAATTAGGATAATAACAGCATTTTCCTCATACTGATTTACATGAATCCAAATAAATACCTGGCGTATAATCAACATTCAATAAAAGCTAAATTAGGTTGCTGCTATTTTTAGCCCTGAGGCACAGCATGAAATTTGCAAACCACCACTATAATTATTAAAATATATGAAAATGTTCTATAATCATAACAAACATTAAAAATTATTATCATTACACTCCAAGTCAAAAGAGATGGTTCTTTAATAAATAAATTGTGAGGGGAAAAAGAGATGGGGGGAAACCATGGATTTTTAAAAACTTAGACTTATTAACCAAACTTAATATGTAGATTACATTTAGGTCCTGATTCAAATTTTTAAAAAAATTACTATAATGGGACCACTGGAAGTTTAAACATTGACTAGATATTTGATGATATTAAGGAAATATTGTTAATTTTATTATTGAGGTAATGCCATTTTGGTTGTGTATTTACTTTTTATTTTTTATTTTTTAATATTTATTTATTTATTTGGTTGCACTGGGTCTTAGTTGTGGCATGCAAAACCTTAGTTGCGGCATGCATGTGGGATCTAGTTCTCTGACAGGGATTGAACCCAGGCCCCCTGCATTAAGAGCATGGAGTCATATCCACTGCGCCACCAGGGAAGTCCCTTGGTTGTGTATTTAAAAGTCCATAATCTTTTAGAGGTAGATGCTGTAGTATTTATGAAATGATGTGATATGCTGTGTGGGATTTACTTTAAAATTATAACAAAATAAAATACTGTAGAAACTAGGTGATGGGAACATGGGCATTCATTATTCTGCCAACTTTTGTATTTATTCACAATTCTTCATTACAGAAAATTAAAAAGAAAAGAGAGGTGCAAAGTCAGGGCTAAGAGGAGCTCAAAAGACCTAACTCCTTCATGCAGTTTCTTCACTTGTAATTGAGAGAGTTATGCTAGATCAGTGCTTTTTCAAACTTTAAAAATTTTGGTAACAAAATACTTTTTTTCAAATGAGCTCTTCTACAGAAGTTTGGTATCTGAAACAGATATAAGCACAGCTGCATGGTTTGAAAGGGAAGATTAAAGACAGCAGTAACCCTTCCCCACCAGAGAGGTATGCAGGGAGGGTGGGGTAGTCATTCCCTCTGAAGTCTCTGAGGTCCTGGTAACACAGGATAAAAGCCAGTGAACTGCATGATGATGATGATAACACTGATGCTATAAAAATAATTTATGGAGTGCTTACTATTATTAGGCACCATTAGGAACACCATGTACCTATTAATATCATTTACTCCTCACAGTAACCCAGGAGGGAGATGGGGTTTTCATACCCATGTTGTAGATGAGCAAACTGAGGCCCAGAGAGAGTCTTTGTCCAATATCATACCGCTGGCAGTATGTAGAGCCATGGAACCAAACTCAGTCCACTGTTGTACACTAGCTCACAAAAGTCCAACCCCCTCCTTCCCAGCCAGCCTCCAGCAGTTTACATTTTCAATTTTTCTGGCTTATTTACTAGGTTAATTGCTCCATGAACATGGAAAATGACATGATGTTTTGTAGTATAGTGTCAGCTTTACTCCAATTTAAAATAAATAGGTACAACAGACCTCCTCCCCTAAAGCGCTTAGACTCCTAACACCTTCAAGGCAGGGTTTCAGGGGACCCACTGATCAAGACAGCAGAATCCATTATTTCTTCCTCCTCTTTTCATTAGACCATCACTCTGATGAGAATAAGAAAAGTAATTAAATAAACTCCAGCAGCTGTCTGATAGAAACTAGGAGACATCAAAGTTTCTCATGAATGTTACTAAGTAGGTCCAAGAAGTTGCCTTATGCCCATATCATTCTGTTATTTCCCAAACATCATTGTTACTGAGTGTGAATGCAGGAAAATTGAATTAACCTAAACAAGACAAAACAATCCTTATGTTATCCAATATGTTGGCATCTTTTTAAAATGTGTTTTACCAAATGAAAGTCTCCTCAATGATGCTTTCTTGGAAATGAGCTGGTGACTCAAGTTGGCTTAAAGGCATGTGTCTCTTTCCCTGGGGTGCAAAGAAGTGACCATCATTGCCATTTACTATGAGGGACAGCTACCCACAACTGGTCTGGCCTAGTCTCCTTTTCTTCCAAATGTTTGTACAGATGTATGCACCCACATCTGGGCAGCCTCTTTGTTCACTCAGGATTTCAAAACTGAAATCTCAAAATAACCCCGTGTTTCCCCCAGGAAGTTTCTGATCAAGAGAGCCATAAGATACAAATGAAGACCTTGCTAATCTCTAGTCCCCCCTTTTTTAGAGACCCTACTCCCCCACCTCAAAATTTCTTTTTATCCCCTCTATACTCACCTGGGAACTAATTAGATATTCACTTGAACAACCCCATTCCCCCACCCTTTTTTTTACTAGATAACTTTGTCCAGGAGTTTCTGAATTCAGATCTAGTCCATCTCACTACTTTTATCACCTGGTTAATATTTGCTTCGTCCTTAGAGACTTAAAATTTCACAAGGCTGAGCTCCTGTTCAGCTCCATTCCAGGAGCCCACAGAATGTTTCCTGGTTAGGCCCTTAATGAAGATTTGGTTGGCTCCTATTCAGCGTCAGTAAAGAGTTAAAAACACGGACTGAAAACTGCTCAAGGACTTTTGTTATTTATATATTTTATATCTATTTTTGGTTATTTACACACACATAGAATCTTAGTAAAGGCAACTGATATTCAAAAGTTATCTATAAAAGGAATTGTTATTACTTCTATACACTAAATCTTCCTTTTCTGGGATCTCTGTAAAAATATTATATAGAATCAGAGGGAAATCAGGGCATCAAATAGAGTTTTAAAGCATCAGCAATTATTCTTGCTGCATTACACAAGTTCATATGCATTTACTGAGGACCTTTATATACCTAGCACTGTTCTAGCCATCCTGTGGGTGTAAGATGGGCGGAGGGAAAGGGCAATGTCTATTTGCAATAATTTGATAATGTTGTTATGGAAATCTAAGGACTTGTCTTTATTATAGAAAACAGATTTTATGCATATTAGGGATGGAAGCTGCCCCTCAATGTCAGCCTGGACCAGTGATTCCCAGACACTTGTCTTTGGACCAGTTATGACACTTCCCATATTTGGGGGGCTAACATGAGGCTGTCAAGACATTAAACATACAAATCCATGCTATTTATTATGATCATTATTTCATAAAAGTAAGGACATCTTAGTATTAAAAATAAAGGGATAAAGGACAAGGCTTTCAAAGGATTAAATTTTGACTTAGGGAAAATTCATCACGTTCTTTTTTTTTTTTTTCTTTCCTAATTCATTCAGAGGTAACAGAAATCCTCTCCAACTGCCGCCTGGAAACCACTGGTGCGCCTTTGTGAGGGCTCTCAGTGCATGAAGTGCTTATTTGTATTATGTCTGAGGGAGACAGTGAGTGACTTGGCTGCAGTAGGGATGTTAATCAAGATTTAGCACACTCTGGGGCCCTCTGTCTGCTGCCTGGAGCTAGTTTCCCAGCAAACATCAAGGCTCTTTGCCTCTGGCTCCTGGGAAATGAGGACACATTGCAGGAAGGAGGTGAGGTTGGCTGTCACCTGCCATTGGCACTGTAGGAGGTTTGTTGGGTGTGGAGAGGAAATGGTGTGAATTGCAGGAAAGTATAAATCCTGATAATGCGCTAGGGTGGGTTAATGAGCTCCAGGCTTCCCTGCACATTGGCACAGCCTTCACTTGTCTTCCTGGGCTGGAGGATTAGCCAGAAAGAGGCAGTAAGACCCCAAATGCTACCCAAATGTAAGCTGATATTCCACGTCTCACCCAAGTATTATTTGGTTGGGCTTAGATGCTGAGCTGGAAGGGTTCATTGTGGTGCCGTGTGGTCCATGGTTAGGAGCCAGGATGCCAGAAAGCTTTCTGTAAGTTTGCTAGACCTTTTGGAAGGTTCCAGGTTTAGAGTTTTCTCACACATCTGCTACACCTCAAGGTCAAGATCTGCCGAAGTAGCATAGGCAGATTCCAAATCAGAAAATGGGGTTATTCTTTCTGCATTATTTTTTTTACTGCTGAACAGGAACTGAGAGGAAGACCCAGAACTGAGGGTGCCACGCATGTGCATGAGAGAGCACGTGGGTGTAGAAAGCAGTGGGCCATCCAACAGAAATAGAATGTGGGCCACATACGGCATTGCAAGTGTTCTAGCAGCTACTCTAAACAAAGTAAGAAGGAAGAGGGTGAAAATAATATTAGTAATATATTAATATATGATAATATGTTATTTAACCCAGAGAAATAGGGTGAAACTAATTTTAATAATTTTAATAGTGTACTATTTAACCCAGTATATAAAAAATATTATCATTTCATCATGTAATCGACATGAAAAACTATTAATGACATATTTTACATTTTTTTTTTGTACTGAGTCTTTGAAATACAGAGTGTATTTGACACAGCACAACTCAATTCACCCGATCCACATTTCAAGTGCTCAAGAGCCACATATGGCTAGTGACTACCGTGGACAGTGCAGGTCTAAGAGTTAAAAGCAACTTGTTATTTCTATTTTTTACTTCAAAAACTTGTATTTTTCCTTTAGTATCAAAGAGGAAAGATTTCAAAATATAATAAGATTTTTAAAATAATTGACATAACAGTATTTACCTTTTGCTTTTTTAATACGTGGATATATGCATAGAAAAAGATTGGGAAACTAACGTGCCAAAATAAAAACAATGGTTACCTATGAGAAGTTTGATTAAAATAGATTTTTTCCTTTTAATTTTTGTTCTTGATTTCCTATATTTTCTTTTTTTCTGTAATTAATGTAATATTTGTATTGGGTCGGCCAAAAAGTGCCTTAGGTTTTTAAGTAAAAATAAAAGACACATTTTTCATTTTCACCAAGAACTTTATTGAACAACGTATTCACCCTTTTGTTCTACTACCTTCTGCCATTTTTCAGGCAACTTCATAATTCCATCTTCCCAGAACTTTTTATCTTTTTGAGCAAAGAACTGTTCCAGGTGTCTTTTACAGTCTTCCAGGGAACTGAAATTTTTTTCCATTAACAGAATTTTGTAAGGACCTAAATTAATGGAAAACTGAAGGTGCAATGTCTGGTGAATACGGTGGATGAATCAGAACTTCCCAGACAATCTGTAACAATTTTTGCCTGTTCATCAGAGAAACATGCAGTCTTGGGTTACCCTGATGGAAGATTATGCGTTTTCTGTTGACTAATTCTGGATGCTTTTTGTGGAGTGCTGCTTTCAGTTGGTCTACTTGGGAGTGGTACTTGTTGGAATTAATCATTTGGTTTTCCGGAAGGAGCTTGTAATAGAGGACTCCCTTCCAACCTCACCATATACACAACATCACCTTCTTTGGATGAAGACCAGCCTTTGGTGTGGTTTGTGGTGGTTCATTTCACTTGCCCCACGATTCCACATTATTGTACAGTATCCACGTTACATCGTCACAACTTGTTTTAAAAATGGAACGTTTTTACATTTAAGTAGAGAATCGCCTGCGGAAATACGAAGAAGGTTTTTTTGCTTAACTTATGTGCAACCCAAACATCAAAGCGGTTCACATAACCAAGCTGGTACAAATGATTTTCAACACTTGATTTGGATATTTTGAGTATGTCCGCTATCTCCCGCTTGGTATAATGTTGATTGTTCTCAATTTGATCGCTATCAACTTCCACTGGCCTACCCGACCGTGGAGCATCGTCCAGCAAGAAACCTCTAGCACAAAACTTTGCAAACCACTTTTGACATGTTTAATCAGTCACAGCACCTTCTCCATACACTGCACAAATCTTTTTTTGCCTTTCAGGTGCGTTTTTACCTTTCTTGAAATAATAAAACACAATATGCCGGAAATGTTGGTTTTTCTCTTCCATCTTCAATATTAAAATGGCTACACAAAAATTCACCAATTTTTGTAAGCCTTTTTTAAAATGCACACTGGTATGACAGCTGTCTCATACAATCTAATAAATTTGTTTTGAATGATGTTGAGTGCTACTAGAGCCATCTTACAGAAAAAACTGAACGAACCTTTTGGCCAACCCAATATAATGGAGCTATAATAGATGTTATCAAAGAATCTGAAGCAAATATGATGATGGGGATGACATTAGTTCTGAATGATGATTAGACTGGGTGTTTACTGCAGTGTTCACTGTACATACACTAAAATTTTTTTCTCTGGTACAAAAATTAGAATGTTTTTAAAATCAGTATATGCTCATTAAAGACAAATTTGGAAAATGTAAGGAAACAAAAGAAAAAGAGTCAATGTCTCAGATATATATTTAATATATATATATATATCTTTTAAAAATAAAAATAGAATATACAGTGTTTCATTCTAATTTTTTTTCACTTTATTCTTTCTTGGTACCTGGAAGTTGGCACTTTCTGCAAATCCAGCATCATCTTAATGGCTTCTTAGGAGACAGCAGCATGGCAGAGGCAGTTTCACAAAGGAGCTTCAGGGCTGGATTCTATATCTGCACTACACAGGTTCAAATCCCAGTTTTGCCACCTTCCAGATACATAAGCATGGGAAATTGACACACGTATCTCAGCTGGGGTGTTGCTGCTATTTTTTGATCTGTAAGATAGGAAAATAAATGTTTGCAGTATACTTTGAGTAGCATCTGGCACATGGTAAGCTCTATGTAAGTGATAAGTAATCACAAAATTAGTTCTTTGTGGAGCTGAATCTACCTTGCTACAAACCAACTTATCGTCATAGCATGCATAGCCCAATTCTCAACTATTTGACCTTTTAAGGAAGGTACAAAGAATAATCTCAGCACATTTTGTGTCATCCCCTACTTCATGGGGATGTTTGTTTCAAACTAAATATTATTGAACCCTTTCTTTTGCTCCTGTTACCTAAAATTCTTCTATGTGCAGTCAGGCAGGCCATACCCATGCCTATTACCAGCATTTCCCAAGATATGTTCCAAGTAACACTAGTTCTGTTGAATATTAAGAGCAAATACTGAAGAGAGAGGAGGTGGATATTCCACATTTGATTTGGGAAATTCTTGATTAAACCCATGTTATGAGGTATATTTTGTCAGGCCTTTAACATGCTTATATGCATTGGGTATCTTCAACAAAGACTATAACATGAAGCATTTTTGCCTTCCTTACTCAGATCTTTGGGGACATTTCTCTGCCCAACACAATTTGGGAAACGCTATTCTGTACTTTGAATAACAATCTCCATTGCATAATGCTTTGAAAATGGAGAGCTCATGTTATCTGAAGTCCTGGTGAGCTCAGGCTTAAGCAGAAAACCTTTTAGTTCATTTGTTTCCATATCTGTTTTTGGATAATCTTTTCCAACGGTATTGCTCTCCTCCCTCGAATACCAGTGAGTTTTATATTTGTTGGGTGACATCTGGGTCTTCCTATCTGAGGATTGTTCGGTTATAGTCAAGCATCAAGAGATGCAGACAAGGCTGGGATAAAGCTACAAGAACGCTAGGATGTTTCCTGAACATTGGTGCATGTATTAGTTTTCTGCACTGTGTAACAAATTACCACAAATTTAATGGCTTAAAATAACATACTTTATTATCTCATCATTTCTGTGTGTCACAACTCTGGGCATGGCTTAACTGGGTTCTTTGCCTTAGTGCAGTCGAGGGGTTGGCTGGGGCTGAGGTCTCATCAGAGGCTCAATTTGGGAAGAATTCTCTTCCAAGCTTATTCACAATGTTGAGTTAATTTCCTTGCAGCTGTAGAAATCATGGCAGCTTGCTTCTTCAAGGCCAGCTCAAGGGAGAGGCTCTACCCTTTTTGCTAAGATAGACTCTTTTATAAAGAAATGTAATCACAGGTGTGACACCCCATCACATTTACCATACTCTCTTGGTTAGAAGCAAGTCACAGGTCCTGGACTTGCTCAAGGAGAGGGAATTATACAAAGCATGCATTTTGGGGGATCATCTTGGGGTGAGTCCACCAGAGTACACTTCTAAATTTCTAGGTGTGCCTTTGTTTTCTTTGGTAGAGTCCAAATCTGATTAACTGATGGTTGCATCCTGGTTAATCCAGTTATTTCTTTATGTTATTTCTATCAACTGATATATAATAGTTTTTATTCAAATTGTGCCCTCTTTCTAAATCTCTCTCATTTCTTCAGTTAGATCTTAAACTAAAAGGCAAGGGTAGCATCTCTTAGTACTCTTCATAACTATCAGTACAGATCTCAAAGCTGGCTTTTATTAAGTGCTGTTGCATGTATGAGTGAAGCTCTTGGCCATGTTAAGCCGTTCCTTCCTAGCTAGGTGATCTTTAGCAAATTGCTTAATCATTCTACACCTCAATCTCTTTAACTATAAAATAAGAATAATGATAGTTCCTGGAGAAATCTTATAAAACGGTAACTCAGATCCTATCACCCCCCTGCTGTAAACCTTCAGTGACAACCCATACACTTAGAATTAGATTCAGATTCCTTGACCTAGGTCTCCAGGCGCTTCATGATCTGACCTCAGCCTCGCTCTCTAACTCCATTTCCTGTCACTCTCTCCCACTCAGTTTGCTGAGTCACATGGGCTTCCTTACAGTTGCTTAATTATACTCAGTTCCTTCCTGCCTCAGTGTCCTTGCATTTGCTATTCCTCAGCCTAGAATGTTCTTCCCCCAGATTGTTTCACCACTTTCATTATTCAGGACTCACCTTAAAAGTTGACAACTCTTAAAGGTCCTGCCAGACCACCTCCATTTCCACTATGCATTTCCTTACCCTGCTTAATTTTCTTGGTACCAACTATCACTTCTAAAACTCATATATTATTTGTATACATCTTTTTAAAAAAATATTTATTTATTTATTTATTTGGCTGCGTCAGGTCTTCGTCGCGGCATGTGGGATCTTCGTTGCAGCATGTGGGATCTTTCATTGAGGCGCTCGTTGTGGCGTGCGGGCTTCTCTCTAGTTGTGGTGTGCAGGTTTTCTCTTTTCTAGTTGTGGCACGGGCTCCAGGGTGCAAGGGCTCTGTAGTTTGCGGCATGCGGGCTCTCTAGTTGAGGCACATGAGCTCAGTAGTTGTGGCGCGTGGGCTTAGTTGCCCCACAGCATGTGGGATCTTAGTTCGCCGACCAGGGATCGAACCCACGTCCCCTGCATTGGAAGGCGGATTCTTTACCACTGGACCACCAGGGAAGTCCCTGTATACATCTTTACTCTTTGTCTCTGCTCACCAGAATGCAAGCTTCGTATAGGAAGGACTTGGCTTATTTACCACTGTATTCTCAATTTCTGGTGTAGTTGTTGAATAAAATAGTGTCATTTTTATTGTAAAGCACAGTTCCTGAGATACAGTTTCAAACAGACAGACAGAAAGGGAGAATACTGTGAAAAAAAAGTAGTAATAGTAAAATGCTATTTTCAGGTTAAGTAAAACTGGGGTTCTAACCACAACTGGCAGACTCTAAATTTCAAATTCCTTTCTCCTAACGTTTGATTATTATTATTTTGTTTATTATTTCTTGGTGCTTACAGGAAAGGTTGATGTCTAGCAGGTTGATTGTAATTTAGTGCTTGGCACAGATTTATAATAAATTGAATTGGAATAATAGCAAAATCTAATGATATTGTTATTAGAAATTCATGAGGCAAAAAAAGATGGAACAGCTCCATTAAAGCAGTATTTTTTTAAAAAAAATCATTCTTATTCATGCAAATTCATTTATATTACCATAAGTTAATCTCACAGTTAATGGTAGTGAACCCATTATTTGGGATATTTAGAGAAAAAGATTCAAATAATTATTTTTTTTACTTTTCCAAAGGGTTGAAAAACTAGTTTCAGCTGCAGTGTGCATTTGTAAGGCATTGCCTACATTTCTGCATCTATTTGAAGCAACTTTTTGTACTTGGAGGTTTGGGGGGTGGGGGGGATAAAATATCAAAACTTTGTCAGATACTGCCATCTGCTGGTAATTTTCTAAAATGCAACTTTGGACGACTCAAAACTAAAATTCAGGGCTCAAAATTCTTGTTATTCAAATTCAAGTAAAACCTGGGATCCAAATTAGAGTTATGTTTGAATAGTAAGGTAATATAAATAAAATGTCAAGGTACCAAAAGAACTGGGTGAGTGGTTTCCCTATAAAAGTGAAGCAATGCCAATCTCGGTGTTTTTTTTTTTTGTTTTTTTTGTTTTTTTAAATTTCTCATTTAAGGAAAGATCATTATCATTTCAGCATCTTCATGGGGCTAAATCAGCAATTAAAGAGCCCAGAGCCCCAGGCTCTCTGCAGTTTCCCAGATTAGGGCTAAATTAGTTTAATTTTCTCAGTCAAGTGCCCATCAGAGTGCTCCCTCTCCGTTTCATGTGGAGATGATAAAAACTGACAAGTCTAGCATAAAAGACTTGCCTTTGCTCAGCTTAATCAAAAGCCCATTGGTAACTATTATCTTTAGCATGTCCTATTTTGCATGTCCTTCAGACACAGTCCACAGCAGCCCAGCACTTTGCGGATGTTCGGGCCACGGGAATTGAGTTGATCAACAGCAAAGGAAGCTGGCTGCTCCTGGGTAGGGTCCGCAGACCAGCAGTGGTGACGCAAAACCAGGATGTGCCCGATGGCCAAGTGGACTGTCCTGCTGTGGGATGCGCCCAGCCAAATGGGCTCCCACTTTCAGATCTTCCCTGAGTTAGAAAGCAAGTGCCCTTTGCCTGAGGTTAATGAAGTTACTAATATTTGTGATGCTCTTCCTTATGCTTTCTAGTTTAATCTAAATGTGCTTGGGCTTGAATTGAGTAACACTTCTTGGGAAATTACATGGTGTTGGCTTTGAAGCAGTCTCTGGGTTTAAACAGATGTGTGTCTCCACATGCCTAGCGCTTTCATGTTTCGGTGACTTCATGCAAGTTACTGCTGCCGGGGGCTCTCTGAGCCTGAGTCTCCTACTCAGAATTTCTTAACTTCAAGTTCTTGTGTAACTTTATATTTGGACCTATGGGGTTCCGTGTACACCCTTGAAAGTATATATGTTGTATGTGTGTGTGTGTGAGTGCGTGTCATCTGATTATATACATTTTTGTTCCCAAAGTGTCCCTAAGCTTTCATCAGATTTTCAGAGTAGCCTATAAATTTGCCTATCCCCCAAATAGTTAAGACTTTATGTGATGCTGCTGTTAAATGAGGATTTATGGTACACACCTTCGAGGTTGCTGTGGGGATAGATTACAGTAGGTAAATATCACGGACAGAATGCCAGGTGCCTGTAAATATTACTTTGGATGAGGAGATCAGAACGGGAATTAACACTATTATTAAAAATAAAAGCCAGAGTAAATGTAATTTGTATTAGCGGACTTTTTTTGAGTCGCCTAATGACTGGCAGCATGCTCCTCATCTGGCCACGTGGTACCTCCTGTAATTGGTCTGACGATGTTACTGCCATTATCATAACTGGGCCTGATGTGACTGAAGGCAACTGAGCTGTGACCTTTGATGAGGTTAATTTTTTTTTTTTTTACCAGCAATCCCTGCTGTCTAGCAGAAGGAAGTGCTTCTATGTCAAATCGAGGGCTTCCAGATTACTCTAAGGATTTATAGAGTACATCTTCCATTATGTGATTAGTGAGTAAATCAAATAACGCTGAGGTAGATGCTTAATAAACATTAGTTCCCATCCCTATTTAATCTAGGAAAAACACAGTTTAATAAAAGGAATTCAGCCCCCACTGAACTAATCAGGTTTTACCTGATGGCCATTGTTGTCCAAAGTTCTGTTTCATTACTCAGGGAAAGCAAGCGTAATATCGTGAAAAAGGTATTGATTTGGAAATCTGGAAAACTTGATTTTAAATTTCACTTTTTAGGACATCCCTGGAGGTCCAGGGGTTAAGACTTCGCGCTTCCAGTGCAGGGGACACAGGTTCGATCCCTGGTGAGGGAAGTAAGATCCCACATGCCACACGGTGCAGCCAGAAAAAAAAAATTTCACTGTTTGGAGAAGATCTTGGAGTACAATCAGGGAATTAACAAACTGCCTAAGACTCCAATTCTTCAGCTTTATAGGGGATTTTTTAAACTAATCTTTTGATTTTATTTTAAAAATAAATTAATTTGACAGAAATAGCATTAGTCTTATTCCACTTTTCTCTATGTTATTTTGATAAAGATTAGGAGGAGGTGTAATTACTGTAACTTACATTGAAATTCTAATTTATTTTCCAGAGTAAAGTATAGTAGATAGCACTTTTTGTATATTTCAGGATAGCAAAGGTTAAATAGTATTGAGATGATTTCTCATAAAATGGGGATTTTAATCCCTGAGTTACGAAGACTCATTTAAATCACCAATGCACACAGAAATCGCTCAATAGACGGTAATTGGATATGTGGAGTTGGAAAGTCCCTGCCCTCCTGGTGCTTACATTCCTGTGGGAGGAGATAGAGGAATATAAAATACCTGCCAGAATGTCCACTTACAGGATATGGAGCATTTATCAGCCGGCTCCAGACTCCGGGGGCATTAACGCCTCACACTTCCGGTCTCTGGTTGGATGCTGGCTAAGAAGCTCCTATAGAGTCAGAGGTGCGCTGAAGCACAAAGAGGAAGGAGAGACTGGGAGCTTGGGGCACGACGCTGTGAACACAAGGTGAATCTGAGCTCACAAAAGTGTCTACTGCAGCTGAGGCTGGAGGCACAGGGGGGCCGAGGGGATGGGAAGCGGGGCATGGTACAATAGGTTTCTGCTACATGGGGGCAGATCTTGGGGAAAGAGTACCAAACATGCGGAACATTAAAAGGTCATGAAGCAGAAACAAATTATGTGTTTAGGGTGCACTGGGAAAGAAAGGAAGGGAGAGCTGGAAGACCCCACACTTCCCACCCGTTCTTTCCTTTGTCTGGAAAGCTCTTCCCTCAGCTTTCCACGGCTGCGCCTTGTGTTCACTGAGGTCTTGTCCTGATCTTATCTAAAACTCCCTCCCTTACTCTGGCCCCATCCCTCTCTACTTCCTTTACCCATGTAGTGGGTTGAATGGTGGCTCTGGAACTTATGAACGTGACTAACTTTGGAAAAAGAGTTTTTGCAGATGTAATTAAGGTAAGGATCTTGAGAAGAGATCATCCTGGCTTATCCAGGTGGGGCGTAAATCCAATGACAAGTGTCCTTATAAAAGACACAGAGGAGAAAATGTGATGTGGAGATGGAGGCAGAGATAGGAGTTATACGACCACAAGCCAAGGGATGCCTGGCGCCACCAGAAGCTGGAAGAGATAAGGAAGTAGCCTCTCCTAGAGCCTTCGCAGGGAGCATGGCCCTCCCAGAGCCTTGATTTTGGAATTCTGGCTTCCAGAACTGTGAGAGAACAGATTTCTATTGCTGTAAACCACCTGGCTTGTGGAACTTCTTTACAGCAGCCCCAGGAAACTAATATTCCTGCCAAATCATGTGACTCATTTGTAACTTATTTGCTGTCTAGCTCTTTCTGCTAGATCACAAGCTCCATGGGGGCAGGGACTTTGTCTCATTCACTGCTCCGTCCCAGTGCTGTTTCCCACTGATTCTGTCTTATGAAGTTGCCCTACTAAATAGAGAAGACTTGAAGCCGTTGTCTTCTCCTTGTGTTGGTTCACAGGAAGAACAGCTATGCTTCTATTTTGTGGATGAAGCTTGACTCGTCAGGAAAACAGAAAACACACGAGGTATTTTAGCAGAGGAGATTTAGTAGAGGGTATTAGTACATAGAGGTTGGAGGGATTAAAGACGAGGGGAAAAAGTATGCACTGAGCTAATCCGGTGAATTTTCCCCTAGAGCTGGTGAAACAAAAGGGAAAAGTTTGGGGTTATCAGAATTGAGGAGCTTGGAGGAGGAGCCCTGGAGAGCTCTGAGGAAGGACACATCCCATCTACTGTTGGCTTCTCTGGAGGGCATGAAGCTGTCCTGGGGATGCCAGAAGGAACTGGAGGCTGGAACCAGCTGCTGCTCTGGGCTGAAGGGCCACTGGTGGGGCAACTTTGACAGAAACACTAAGCAAATAGGGAGAAGGGAGTCCCTTCTCAAGTACCGCCTACTTCCTTTTCACTTCTTCCTGCCTTCAGAGCTCCCTCCATGCTTCTTTTTAACAAAATCCAACAGGAAGGCACCTGATAGAGGCATCTGGGAAATGTAGTTTGTGCTTAAGCAGAAGGCAGAATGTAAAGAAATGGATCTGGAGCTCCGATAACAGCTTGATACCTTGCATAAATGGTGATCATGTACTTTTTGGCCTGGCATGAAAAAACAGAACAAGGGGGCTTCCCTGGGGGCTTCCCTGGGGGCTTCCCTTCCCTGGTGGTGCAGTGGTTGAGAATCTGCCTGCCAATGCAGGGGACACGGGTTCGAGCTCTGGTCTGGGAAGATCCCACATGCCGCGGAGCAACTAGGCCCGTGAGCCACAGTTACTGAGCCTGTGCGTCTGGAGCCTATGCTTCGCAACAAGTGAGGCCGCGATAGTGAGAGGCCCACGCACCGCGATGAAGAGTGGCCCCCACTTGCCGCAACTAGAGAAAGCCCTCGCACAGAAACGAAGACCCAACACAGCCATAAATAAATAAATAAATAAATAAAATTAAATTAAAAAAAACAGAACAAGGATTCATCCTTTGCAGCCCATGCATCTATGTGATTATTTAATTATGTGTGACATGTTTTGCCTAATGTCTGTCTTCCTTACTAGACTGCAAACTCCATGACGGAGTCTATTGTCTATTTTTTTTTTTCCTGAGGAATCCCTGGGGTCTAGAACAATGACCATCATGGAGTTGGCATTTCTAAAACAGTTGTTAATTGCCTGACTTCTTTTCTGGGTTTTTATCTCACCTGATTTAATGTTTCTGAAGGACTATGCTATCCTTTGTGTTATAATGAAAAGCCTTCTTTCCTTGCATAAATATGACATAACCCTTACTCTTTAGTGCTGTTATCCCAGAGGCAGGGTGGTGAATGAAGGGGGAAGTTGGCAGGTGGCTTCTCTGGAGTGTCAGTTACCTCACTGAGCTGTCTGCACCAGACCAATTATTGTCAAATCTCCAATATCTGCTTCTATTTGTTTCACGTCGACGTAATCATAGACTCCTTCAAGCAGACTTTGTCTGGGAATTCCTTTACATTCTATCTTTCTGAAAACTGATCATTTTCCCTCTGAATAATGTGAATATGATTTAGAACACAATTCTTAGCCAGGGATTATTTTGCACCCCAGGGGACTTTAACAATGTCTGGAAACATTTTTGGTTATTATAACTGGGGGATGATACCGGCATCTAGTAGAGGGAGGCCAGAGAAGCTGCAAAACATCCTACAATACACGGGACAGCTCCTACAACAAAGAATTGTCTGGTCCAAAATGTCAATAGTGTCAATCAAGAAATCCTGATCTGGTTTTAAATATATTTTTTATTCATTACTCCATGAAAGAAAGTACAATATAGAGGAAAAAGCATGGGCTTGGAAATCCAAAAGAGTTGATTTTAAACCTCACTTCTTCATACCAGCTGTATGATCTTAGGGAATTAACAGCTTGCTGAAGACTTCAGTTTCTCATCTGAAACGGCGGGAACTAAATCCTGGTTTGTTGCATTATTATGAGGGTTACACAAATTAACCAATGTACTGTGCCTGGCACACAGGAACCCCTCAATAAATAGTAACTGGATGTATGAAGAAAACACATATGTTTCAATGCATTTATGCTAAAATATACTACCCAAAACGTACTTCTTTAACTTCTTAATTGCTTTCCCCCTCAAGGAACAGAAATCTGCGAAACTACATAAAGCACACATTTCCCAGAGCAAATTTTTTTATTAATGGTGTTTATTTTAACATGAAACTTGATCTACACAGGCTAACTTTTTCCAAGGGTTTTAATTGGAGTAATCACATTCCTCAAAGCAATAATCTCGTAAGAATCACAATTAGAAGAGGGCAAAATATGAATATATGGGGACGATAAAACAAATGTTTGAAATTGAGACATATCACTGCCATAGCTAGGTGACACTTTCAAAGAGTTTTAACTGTTAAAAAAGATAGCAGTTAGATTTAGGCTGAACAAAACAAAACAAAACAAAAACTTAAAATGTTCACCCTTATTTATGAAAGAACATCTTAATAATAAAAAAATGTCCATTTAGCTACACCACAAATCATTTGGATTTTTGCTCTCTCTGTAGCTTGCCTAAGAGAATAGATTTATAAGTTTGTTTTTCTAACTATCAAAGCAATGCAAGTTCATTATAGAAAAACTTAGAAAATATGAGAGTGAGAAAAAAAGAGAATAATAAAAGTGACCCATAATCCAATAACCTAGAAAGAGATATCAACATTTTAGCATATTTCCCTTCTTCTCACTAAATGAATATTCTTGGGGCTGGGGTACTGCTCCAGATTTGTCCTAGGCTCAGTAAGCTTATCAGGATCTGTATTCTTAGCATCTTACACCATACTTGGCACATTTTGAGGGCATTTGATTATTAACTAATTAATAAATGTTAATTAAGTATATGTATTAAGCAATAAAATTCTATGAAAATAACACACCACCTAAGACGTAAAATCACAAGTGAACTTTTATAACTGCTTATGTATTAGGTTGTACCATATGAAATGGTCTATATATACAACAAATTGTGACCTAAATGTGGCAATTTAATTACAGTCTGTATTATATCACGTGCTTTTCGAAGTCTGAAAGTGAATATTATTCCTCTTTTATATCACCTGCAAAGCTTGGGTGAGAGCTTTGTAGAAGGAGGATGCTCAAACATTAAACTCTGCGTCATGCATGTATGTGTGTGCTGTGAGTACCCCCAAAGCCTTTCTTTGCATGAAGCCAATGATTTCATAAAGTGTTTCTAGTATATGATTCTATTTATATGACGTACCCAGAGCAGGCAAATCCATAGAGACATAAAGTAGATTAGTGGTTGCCAGCGGCTGGGGTGAGGGAGGAATGGGGGTTTGCTGTTTAATGGATACAGAGTTTCCTTTTGGGGTGGTGAAAATGTTCTGGGATTAAATAGTGTGATGGTTGCACAACACTCTGAGTGTACTAAATGTTGCTAATGGAAAATTTTATGTTATGTGTATTTTACCACAGTAGAAAACATAAACCAAACCCATGTTTATTACCTGAATTCGTCAGGATTCTTTTTTTTGCAAGGGACTGAGGCAAATCAAATTGGTTTTAAAAAGGGAACTTGTGAGGGAGTGAATTCATTACCTGACAAAACTGGGAAGCCCAAAGGTAGAGGACTCAGACAGTGCTGTCAGGGTGCATCCTCATTCTCTCCGTCTGTCTGTCTCTTTCCTTTCTTCCCTCCCTCCCGCTTTCATCTTTGCTCTCCTTGGAATATTGGCCTGATTCTCTCCTATCACAGGTTGTCTTCCACTATGTGGCAGAAAAAGAGGGTAGCACACAGCCTGACAGAGATCCAGGCTTCCATCACCAACTGAGGGACCCCAGGTGAAAGAGAGAATCTTTTCAACTGGCCAGATAGTATTGGGTAGCGGTAAGAAAAAGACCTCCTAGCACCCCTACTTCTATCAGCTGTGTGATCTTGAACAAGCTACTTAAGCTCTTTGAACTTCCCTTTCCTCATCTATAAAATAGGAATAATCATAGTGTTACCGACCTAGACCCTTGGGCTCTTTAATCAATAGAAATTGATAAGAGTCCAGATAAGAATTCCAGGCAAGGCTTTACTGGGGCTCCTGCTGCAGCAGGAGGGAGCGAAAACAAGCAACAGGTGCCCTTGTTCCCTCCCCGAGAGGAGCTGATTGGGTCCTTAAAAGGGGTAACAATAGGGGCGGGTCCATGGGTTGGATAGGAGGTGTGGGTTAGGTGGTCTGCCCACCCCCTTGGTGGTGCTGTGTGCAGGGATGTGCATGGTACCCTGCTTTTGCTCCCAGCACCTCAGAAGTGGCAGTTGGTTTGTGGCCTTTTTGTATCTTATTGTTCATAATTGCCCCAACTGTTGCATGCATGCAGTTTTTAGTTCCTTATAGTTTCTTTATATTCTGTTGCTGGAGGAGACATTTGTCCAGGTGCAAGCACTCCGGTAAAGGGTCCCAGGTCCCAGCCTATCTCAGTAGTATCTACCTCCTTGGGTTGTCATGATGGTTAATATATATAAAGCGCTTAGAGCTGAGCCTGACACACAGTAAGTGCTTTTTATAAGGTTTGCTATTTTAATCATTGCTGTCATCATCATTATCATGATCATAGTGTCTATTTGTTAAATCCAGAGGAAGGACTCGATTGGCCAAGTGTGGGCCAGTGAACTCTGCTGGACCCAGGATGCTGGAGTGGGCAGGCCCACCAGAAGCAGTTCTCACAAAGAATGAAGTTGTTACCAGAGAAGGAGCAGAGCAGACATAAACACCTGTTGGCTACCCAGTAGCCTACCTCTGCTTCAGATAGTTTCAAAATCCCTACTTCATCTGGTATAAATACATCCATGTGTACAGCGGAAATTAGCACTTGTTTATTCACTAAGTGCCAAACCCAGTTTTAAGTTGCTTGTGTTTATTATGTCATTTGTTCCTCCAAAGACCCTGTATGATTAAAGTATTACTATCTTTACAAATGAGGCAGGTGAAAGCACTTGCCTGATGTTGCCAGGCCAGGATATGAGTTCAGGCAGCCTGTCTCCAAAGCCTGAATTCTCAGCTATTCAGCTCTGTTGCCTTCCGCTTAATGGTCATTAAAAACAAGTAATGAAAAGATAAGAAAGAAGTTGGGCAGTTTGCACAGGTGGCATTTGTATTGGCTAAAAAAAAGAACTTGCTTTTTTAAGAGTACAAGTATGTAACAGGTTCTGCCTTCAAGGCAACGTTGGAAGGAGCAGCAAACTCCTGAAATCAAGTTCTGTTTGCAGTCCCCGTTGTCATGAGGAAAAAATGTTTGTCAGCTTGAATAAGTAGTTGTACTTTCCTAAGTTTAAATCCCTCCGTCCCACCAAAAATCTTGAGAGATTTGGAGGCAGGAATCTTTAAGGAAACCCCAGACACACAATTGTTACGTATTTGTGATCTCCAAGCAGGCATTTTTTTACTAACAGGTTTAACCCAAGGACCTCTGGTTAAGCAAACAGGTCTTTCCGGACAATGGAAAGATAAACAGGACACTGAGGCATGAATGAGTGAATTGTCTTCCATTGTTGAGTCTTGCTCAAAGCACCTCTGGGTGAGAAACAGTTTTTAAGACAAAAAAAGTGCCACAGCTGGCAGTTAAATAGAATGAAATTTGCTTGTTTTGGCCATCCCATTCTGTTGGTTAAAGAAGGAAACAAACACTCTTTAAATAAGCAAATAAGTAGGACTGGACCCATTCCTGCGTTTGACAAAAGAGAGGCTCTGCTTTATATTTTGAGAACTGAAATAGATTGAAGTCAAACAGATTTATTTAATAACAGAGTAAAAAAGAACAGCTGTGGAAAATATTTAGAAGATGATACACAGAGAATCACACACATAGCTATAGTTGCAGCATAGACCATAAAATGGTGCCAGGATAATCAGAGGGTTTTTCCTTTTTTTTAAGTCTTATTTTCCTGAAGTTAAAAAAAACACAACAACTTTGTGATTTAAATGATGCAATTAATAAATGGCATTTCTAAAATATTCAAATAGCAAAGATATGTGGTATACCTAGCACTTTTTGAGTACTTCCTATGCATCAAATAATATTCTAAGCATATTAATTTATTCAGTTTTCTGAATTCTGTGGAAATGGTTGTCATTACTAATCCCATTTTAGCAAATGGGGCAACTGACGCCCTGAGTTGGGAGTTGCCTTGGATAAGATCACCCAGCATCTAAGCTGGACCCAGGCAGCTGGATTCAAAGCTATGTGCACAGCAACTAATGGAACTCCCTGAAGTCTGTAGACACTGTTTAATGAAAACAGTAGAAGGGCCACAGTTCTGTGCCCATCTTCCCCTCTCCCACCCCACCTCCAATCCCATCATGGCCCAGAGGTGAGGTGACCAATTCATCCCTCTTTGCCTGAGACTTTCCCAGTTTTGAAACGAAAGTCTTATTTTCGAGGAACCAGCACACTGGGATGGTTGTTCACCCTACCCAGAAGGCACATCACAGATAAGTTTGTTTTGTATCTTTTCCATGGATATATAAATGTACTTCCATAACTTTGTTCACACACACACACACACACACACACACAAACACACACGCTCCTCTGTGACCTGCTTTTCTCCTGTTCAATGTATTAAGCAGCCCTTTCCCCTCCCTCTCTTTTTAGTGATTGCATATGCATTCATTGTAAAGTTGTATGGTCACTCATATAACCACCCCCTCTGAATGCTCTGTTACAGAAAAAAAGTATTATCGATGAAGAGGAATAATGGTGATATTTGAGGAGGAAGCCAACACTTTAAAGAGAGAAAGAAAAAAGAAAGGAGGAGAGATAGAAGGAATATGGGGAAAAATTCCCAACAAGCAGAAACAAAGAAGAAAACGTGCATTGGAAGATAATGAGAATAATATTATCTTCAGAGGAAGGAAAGTCTCAGTGGATGAATGTCAGGAGGTCAGGGATCCAGCCCTGGGCCCATCCCTGGCGAGCTGTGTGACTGTGGATGAAACGCTTCACCTCAGTTTCCACATCTGCAAAATGGGATCAGTAAGTCCTGCCCAGCCAACTGGAGAGAAGGCCTGTGAGGACTGAGTGAGTATAAAGTACAACTATAAGGCATTTTTATTAGTATCCTAGTTAAAGTACTAGCCGACAGGTTTGACTGTGCTCGCTGAACTATGGTTCAGAGATCACAGGGTGATGAAAGAGTCTAAACTGTTGATTCTCACACATATAATATTCACCCAGGGAGGGAGTTCGAAAATGAAAATCAGGAGCCCCACCCCAGAATTATTGAATTAGATTTTCCAGGAGTGGAACCTGTATATTTGTCATTTTCATGAGTTGACTCAGGGAATTCTATTTTATTTTATTCTATTTATTATTATTATTATTATTTGTCTGCATTGGGTCTTCATTGCTGCGCTTGGGCTTTCTCCAGTTGCTGCAAGCGGAGGCTACACTTTGCTGTGGTGCGCGGGCTTCTCACTGTAGTGGCCTCTCCTGTTGTGGGTCACGGGCTCCAGGAGCTCGGGCGTCAGTAGTTGCAGCACGCGGGCTCAGCAGTTGTGGCACGCAGGCCCTAGAGCACGCGGGCTTCAGTAGTTGTGGTGCGCGGGCTGCGTAGTTGTGGCTCTCGGGCTCTAGAGCGCAGGCTCAGTAGTTGTGGCGCACGGGCCCAGCTGCTCCGCGGCATGTGGGATCCTCCCGGGCCAGGGATAGAACCTGCATTTGCAGACAGATTCCCAACCACTGCTCCACCAGGGAAGTCCCTGACTCAGGGAATTCTGATGCAAACCATCCAAATTCACGAAAGCTGGGCCAGATTGCCACGTAGCAACAGGGGGCGCTATTCACTTGCTCTGCAATGAGCATATCAGCTGCTGGCGCTGTGCACTGGCCGGCCTGGGAAGGCTAACCTGGCTCTGTGACGATCAGGCCCCAGTGAAAACTATCAGAAATGGCCCTTGACCCTTTTCTGATAGCAGAGAAAGGGCCATGAACTTCTGCTAAGCGCCTGCTATGCATTAGAACTTTTCACATACATTATCTTTTTTAAAAATTAAAATTTCTGTTGAGGTGGAATTGACATAAAAATCAACCATTTTAAAGCCTACAATTCAGTGACATTTAGTACATTTACAATGTTGTGCAACTACCACGACTATCTGGTTCCACATATATGTTATCTTTAATCCTCACAACATTCTGAAAGATCGACTATTTGTTATTTGCATTTTCAAGTAGCAGAAGAAGGCTAGAAAAGTGTTAGTATTGTAGGAGATTGGACAATTAGGGAGGGGGGAGGAAGCTGGGATTCAAATTCGGGTCAGACATCCAAAGCTCTTTCAAATACATGAATGGAGGGAGGGACCCCAGGGTTCCCTATTTTCATGTGTTCTACACATGCCCAATCACAAGTTTAAATCTAACCACAAGGTAAGTCAACAACTTTACCCTGTTATATACCCTCAGGAAAAGAAAGGGAACTTTCTCAGACTATAGGTAAACCCATACAGAGTAAGATGTAAAAGGATGTGTCTTCAGTCACTGGATCCATAGGATCCAAGTGTGTTCAGCCCTGGTCTGCAGATTGAAGTGGAACAAACCCACTTTCAGGTAGGGTGACCATGTAATTTATCCCCCAACTGGTACATTCTCAAAAGAATACTTGGACTGGACACTAGAATGACAGGCCACACAAGCGCTGTCCAAGACAAATGAGGACATATGGTCACCCAATTCATAGAATCTCTTACCAGGAGGCTGAAAAGCCATTACTCCCTCAGCAAAGTCCCAAAGCAGGAGAGGAACAAACAAAGTATACTGATAAAAAAATGAGAAATAAACACTTATAAAACAGTAAAACTCAACTAGGAAAAATAAAGCCAAGTGAAATACCTGTGAAGATTTGAAGTTACTTGATTGCAAAACAATAGGGGAGAAAGGAGTGAAAAGTAAGAAAGTACACAAGAAAATATGGACCTGGCTAAGCCAAATGAATTTCAGAAATCCGGCACCCATAAAACGAGCAGAAACAAAACTTCAGCAAGAGACTGTACCAGAACAATTAAGTCCAACTGAAATGACTATAAAAGAAAATGCATCTTGAAGCTGGAGCAGCATCTAAATGGAAATCAGATGACTTGGGAGAAGACAAGCCAGCAAATGACTCATAAAAATATCCCTTGAAAAGGAAAGTTAACAGAAAAACAGAGAAACATCCAAATAATATGAATTCTACTAGTTCAGGATCTGGTCCAGCAGAAGGTTTCTTGTGGCCTATCGAGTCTCAGACACAGGAGAGAATTGCCAACCCTGCTTGCAGCCCAACTCACTCCGTTGGGTTGCAAATTGTTAGGCAGATGGCTGGTGTGTGTGTGTGTGTGTGTGTGTGTGTGTGTGTGTGTGTAGAGCTGAGCATGACAAATGTGGAGCTTCCCAAGACTTAGTAAATGAGTTAACACACCTCCCAGCCTCCCTGACTCCCAGTTCTCAGTCCGTCCGCCTGCCAGGCCCTCCCTGGGCCTCCGCAGCGTGAAGGGTTTCAGGGCAGCGTGGACTTAAACACCACCTGCTTCCTGGCTGCAGGCGTCACAAGTAGCAAAGGTGAACTGAGGCTGTGAGCAGGGCAGTTAATAAGGAAGGACGGAAGGAAAGAAAGAAGGGCGCACGCTTTACTGAGCACAGCAACAAGTCTTCATCGTTTTGAGAGGACTTTTGCTTGCCCAGTGTTGCAGTGTTCTACAAGCAGCGCTGCCCTGTGTGATTGGGTTGTGATTGGATTGTGATGGGTCTCCCCGTTTCATCCTGGGTGATAGGAGGAGCAAGGATTGGGGAATTTTAAAAGCCTGGTCTCAAAGCTTAATTTTTTTCATTAGTAGCCGAGTGACCTTGGGCATATATATACCTTTAGTTCTCCTGGTCTTAGTTTTCTTGTCTGTCAACAGAGAAAAATATCTCTTGTCTTGATACTTGCAAAGTTCCAGATCCCCCTCGGGAATTCCCAGGGGGTTCGTCTACAGCCGGTATGTGCTCACAATGAAAGTCGTTCTTTCCCCTTTCCTATAATAGGAAAGAAATGGTGAAAGGCACAGAAGACTTAAGTTCTTAGTCAAACACTATTTACTCTCCACATCAGGACTGAGATCCAGTGCTTTTGCCTTTACCCAGCACGGATGCTGTTCTCAGCCTGCTCCGCCTCCCTGTGGCCGCCTCTGTGTTCACCTGCGGCTGGGGTAGAACAAGAGCTCCCGATTCAAGTGTGGGAATGGCCCTGCTCTCCGTGTGCCCTAAGACTTTCTCCAATACCATGGCAATGACTCCACTTCAGCAAGACAAACCTGTAAGTGCAGTGTGAAGGGCGGGTTAATATGCCCCAGAGGCAAACTCCAACCGGTGAAGGTTAGAAGTCAATGGACAAATGGCCCCTGGTCTCTCTGTCCTGGTTCCTCCAAGGTTCTCCCTTGGCCTGGAGTGCTCACCCACCTATTCCACGCCCGTTATCAACTTTTCTCCCTTTCCCATCTCACTCCCTCTCCCTGCCTCTCCCTGATTCCTGGCTCCCACATAAACCGCCTGCATCCAAGTCCTTGTCTCAGGTCCTGCTTTGGGAACACCCAACCAAGACGGCATCTGATTTCTCTATCTTAGGCTTTGCTTTCTGCCTTCTGCTCTCAGAACTGCAAATATCTCACCCCAAGGAAAGCATCATCATAAGGGCTCCGTTTACTGAGCGCTTACTATGTGCTAGGTAAGGTGCAGAGGGAAAAAGGTATAACTACAAAAAACTTTTCTTCTAATGGCGCTAGCCTAAGTTATATCAGTATGGGGATAAGTGTGTCTACCTTTTTCCTCATACTGAGAGCAGAGAGGATGGTGAGGCACACCTGAGATTTTTGTAATCATGTTAAAGAACGGATGTATGTCACAGGTTCCGTGGCTGCTTTGCTATGTGAGAAGTTAAAGGTCCTCCAGTAGATGGCCTCTTGTAGAGCAGAACCCTTTATGGAATTTTGGATATGCAGCTGTAGGCTCAGTTTAAGGTGGAGTCACAAAAAGCTAAAAACGCAAACATTCAGGAAGAGGTTATAGGCGACTGTGAGAAAGAAAAAGTGGATGAGGCCTGGAAGTGTGGTGGGGGCATGTGGTATCCCCAGCAAAACACATTCAGTGACAGATTTCCATGGGGGATGTTTAATAAAACTTTAAGAGCAGCTAAGTTTACTAGACAGCTGTATTTTGCTGGGACGTAAGTCACCTGTGCTACTGGGCATGGGCCACACAATTGCCTTGTGCCAGTTAACTCTTGCTGGGGGCAGTTAACGAAATAGTCCACATTTCCTTCAACACAGGGCAGAGAAAGGAAAGCAGCAGGCAAAGACCAGTCACAGTTCAGAGGACACCGGGAACCCCAGAGTAAGAAGCTACTAGCAGAAAAGTAACCTCCTCCCATTGAAAACAATCCAGGAACCCCTGGATTTCACAGTGTAGATGGGAAGGTAGATTTAGCCAGGTTTTTTTTTTTTTTTTTTATAAGGGAAAGTGACTCAGAAAGCTGTGTTCTGGGGTTTGGGTTTTACCAGTAGTTGACTTATAAATTCGTTACCTCACGTAGTTCTCGGTGATTAAATGGTGATGCCCATTTGATGGATGAGGATGCTGAAGTTCAGGAGAGTGAAAGTAAATTGTCTGAGGTCTCAAAGGTGAGATTTCAACCCAGCCCTGCCTTTGAAGCCTTACACTACACACATCCTGCACTGGGCTTACGTTAGACTAGAAAGGGACACACATCTCACTCAGATCTGCCCCTCCCCTTTCGGATTGTGCTTTTTAAAACCCAGTTTCAAATGTTTTTCTCATTGGATAAAAGTATAAGACAAAAGTCTTGAAGGTTTATGAAATTCCCTCTTTTTACCCTCTAATTACCAGAGAAGAAATCAGTTCTTCCTTTCACATTATGTTCATCTTCAGAATCCTGTGTGGGACACACACACACACACACACACACAGGGCAAAGTCTACTTGGGAGAGTACAAACTGGCGTTGCATATGTGTCAGTGCATTTCTATTGCTGATCATTATAGAGTATGAATTGTGTTAGAATAAAAGCTACATCTGGCACCGGGGACTGTGGCTCTCCATGCACATATATTCATTGCAACCAAAAGCCTTAATAGCTTCAAGGTTCCCAGGCATTTCATGTCATGGGCCAGGAGAAAGCATTCATTCATTCATTCATTCATTCAATCAAGAAATACTTACTGAGTTCTCTCTGTGCATCAGGCAATCTTTTAGGCACTTGGAATCAAATTAGACCAACCAACCGAACAAACCCCCAAAACCTCTGCTCTTGTGCAGTAAAAGGAAAGTACAGAAAATAAATAACATGCATAAGAATAAATAAATTAGGTAACATATTGGAAGGTGATAAAGGCAACGAAAAAGGGAAACACTAGAACAGCGTGAAAGATTAAGAGCAGGGTGGTGTGAGTTGCTGTTTTAAACAGAGGAGGCTGCATAGGACTCATTGAGAAGGTGACAATTGTATAAAGACTTGAATATTAATAATCCACAAACAAAACAGTTAGGACCCCAGGGAAGCTTTCTGATTGGCTTGGTGATGAAATCCTGGCCCTGAAGCTTCACCGGTCTATTGACTGTGTCTATGAAACTCCACAGGGAGGCAGCAGATCCTAGTGATGATGGCAGCCTTGGGGAATTTGGATGATGAAGGCCTTGTGCTTCCCAATTACAGACGAGGGTCTCAAGGAATCTGTCTTTGACCTGAGTGCTTGTCAAGGTATTTCTTATGTATTCAAGATGTTAGCTGGATTTGGCTCTTCGTAACAACAGCAACAACAGTAGCTTTCACATATTGAGACTTTACTCTGTGCCATGTACTAGTTGCATTGTTGCATTTACAGTCCCTGAGCTTCATCTTGTTGTCCCCATTTCTCAGATAGGGATGCTGAGGCTCAGAATCTCATCACAAGTGAAGGTGGGAACCAAGATTTGCCATAAAGTCTTTGGAAAATCTTTGGACCCTGAGTTGATAGAAGGAAGGAATCTTTAGATTTGTTTATGGAAATTTCATGTGGGATGCAATTCAGTTAATTGAAAGCTAGAAACTCAAAGATCAGCAATATCAAGGTAATAGTAATAACCATGTTTACTGAGTGGCGCCAAGCACTGTACTAAATGCTTTACATACATCGTGTCATTTAATCCTTACCTATTTGCTCACTCCATGCTGGGCATTGTCTATATTGTCGTATCAATTTCCCTCCCAAAATAACTTTATTCATAAATGTCATACATGATCAAAATCAATATTCAAACAACCAAAGGTATATAAAATGTAACCGAACTAAGACAAAACCTCTCCCTGCCATGTCAACCAATGTAAGAGTCTTATGTAGTCTTTAATAATTAAAATAGTAATTATCTATATCTGAAGCTATATAAACATAATATCTGAGTATTATAAGTTTTTATTAAACAGTGTAGAATAATATTATGAAAAGTTATGTCTCTCCTGGTCTTACTACCTAGAAAGAATTGCCAAAACCATATTTGGGGTTTTTTCCCTGGCATTTACCATTAAACTTCCATATTGTATTTATGCTGTTAGTTCTTCACAGCATAGCTATTTTCTCCTTGCTAGCTTGTTATTACCCAACAAACTCCCAATTTTTGTTAACTCGACCTTTTCAGTTTTTTTTCCTACTGATTAATTTTGGGGCTTTGATTAATAGTACATGTAAGTTTCCATTTTTAATATATAAAATTTAAAACATGTTTGCTAACTTCTTCATACTCAGAAGAAGAGAAAATTCGTGAACTCATTTATTGCATACTTATTGTTCACCTATTTGTGGTCCACCTTCCTCCTGTCTCTTATCACTCACTGGTCAAAGTTTGCCCCACTGGAATTAATTCATCTACAATGCTAGTTATATCATCCATCCCTTCTGGGGGAAGCCAGAATGCACACCATTTCCAGAAATGGTGAGAGAAGCCAGAAACTGTGGGGTGTAACTGGTTGGCCTCACATGATGTAATTGCCTGGCAGTCGTTACAATGTTAGGTGGGCTGAGGCCCAGAATGCCGCTGTGCGTCTGTGAAACTGGGGAAGCTTGGAGAATCTGAGGCTGTACCTTAGTTGTATTTGTTGTATCTCATACTGTCTTGTTGCCCCTTTTTATGCATTTATTTATTTTTTTATGCATTCAGTATTTTCTTGAATATTATTAAGGTTATTTACTGAAATTTGCTAATCTCAACTATTCCCCGAATGATTCTCTAAATGTTTCTTGGAGATTCAGTTGTTCCATTTGTTTATCTTGGCTCTTCCATTTATTGGTTTTCCTCAGATATCCGAGGCTTAGGTACTTGTTTATTTTCATAATTGTAGAATGTTTATGACATCAACAAACAAACACTAAATGAATATTTATCATATGCCAGCAACTATTATAAGCACTTTTTAGGATCGCCTCCTTTAATTGTTAAGTCAGGTAAGGAAATGTAGCGCTAAGTGCACGATACAGGATTCAATCCCCAGCCCTCTGATCCTAGAGCTCGAACTCTTAACTACCACATAACACACGATGTTGTATTTGGTTTGCTTTTAGATTTTATTTTGATTAGAGTTTCAGAAATTTAAAGTAATCAATAAGTGCTTATGGGAACAACTAGTTGTATTCCATATCCAATCTCCTGTTCTTCCACAGCAAGAAATCTGTAGCCAGGCATGTGTCTGTCCCAAATAAACACTGTACTTTAAGCTCCCTTTGCAGCCAAACGTGGGCATGGGATAGGTTCTGGCCAATAGGATGCAAGCAGGAGTGTCGTGTGGCTTCAAGGAGACTTCCTGGAAAGACTGCTAGTCCTAGCCTGACATGCTTTCTTCTTCGTCCCTTCCCCAACTTGTTGGGAGGAAGGTGGCTTTGGATTGCAAAGGCTACTTCCTAGGGGTTATGAGCTGGGAGGAGTTTTGTCCTCCTGAGTTTTATTCATGGAATGGAGCTCCCATACCAGGACTGACTACCCCCCTATGGAATTTCATCTGAGCGAGAAATAGACTTTCTTATATTTAAGCAATTGTTACTTGCATACATTTTGTTGCTGTTGGTGTTACTTGCAGCCTAGTACAACCCTAACTAATATAGTGCTATAAGGCTTATGATGAAAAAAATAGTAGTTTCCTGGCCTGTGTCCAGCTGCCCAGCCATGTGCAACACTTCCTGCTGATTCTTCCCATGTTTCCATCCACATTTCTAAATGATTTGCTCTTGCTGCTTTTTCTTTTTTTTTTTTAATTTATTTTATTTATTTATTTATTTTTGGCTGTGTTGGGTCTTCGTTGCTGCTGCGCACAGGCTTTCTCTAGTTGCAGTGAGTGGGAGCTACTCTTCATTGCAGTGCGTGGGCTTCTCATTGGGGTGGCTTCTCTTGTTGTGGAGCACAGGCTCTAGGCACATGGGCTTCAGTAGTTGTGGCACACGGGCTCAGTGGTTGTGGCACATGGGCTCAGTAGTTGTGGCTCGCGGGCTCTAGAGCACAGGCTCAGTAGTTGTGGCGCACGGGCTTAGTTGCTCTGTGGCACGTGGGATCTTCCCAGACCAGGGCTTGAACCTGTGCCCCCTGCGTTGGCAGGCGGATTCTTAACCACTGTGCCACCAGGGAAGCCCTGCTGCTTTTTCTTGATTAATCAATTTGGTATTTAATGACTGCCTCTTATAGTACATGTGAACTTTACTCTCTTAAAATTTTCCTTCCCCTCACTCACCCTCCCCATATAGATCTATTACAATGTATTTAGTTAAACTGATATTCTCTAATTACCTTGATATGCTGAACTAAATATTATCTACTGTTGAGGCAAACTTTAAACTTTGATTACATTTCTTCTTCTTCTTTTTGGTATAATTTTCCTTTTTATAATTGTAGGTTTTCTCCACAATTGTCAGATTTTCCTTTAATCCTCCTATTGGACAGGTTTTTAATTACCATTTTATAGCTGAAGACTTTCAGGGGTTTTTTTTACTTTAATGATAATAGCAAACATGTATTGGGTGTGTACATTATGTCAGACCCTGAGCTTGGTGCTCATTTAATATCCAGTAGTGCCTACTGTTGTCCCCGCTTTAAAGAAGCTGAGGCAATAGAGCTTAAGTAACTTGTCTGAGATCACAGAGCTGGTGGGAGGGAAGCAGAGTCAGGATTCAGACCCAGGTCTTTCTGACCCCAGAGCTCACATACACCTTAACTCTCTTAATTAGGGAGGGGAGGAGGAGGAAAGGGATGTTGCCAAAATACATAAAATTCAGTGCAGGGTGAGAAGGAGCAGACAGAATACCTGCTGGCCTAACCAGAAAGGAAGACAGCTGTTATTTACCAGTGCATACCAGATAAATATCAGCTCTATCTTAACTAAGAACTCCTGACTCAGCCCAAGATGAAAAGACAGCATTTTGTTTTTGTGTTTGTTTTCTGTTACCAGTTTATAGATGAACCTGCACGTTTAGATTTAAAGTAGAAGAAGGGCAAGTGACAGGGGCCTACAGACATTTATTTTCCAAGTAGAAAACTTGAATTAAGCAATTTGCCTACGGTCCCACAGCTACATGGCAAAGGGAGGGTCTCACCCTAGACCCTCAGCTTCCATAATCCAGACTCTCCTAACACTGGGACATTTTTCATGGTTGTGCTGTCAAATTTACTGCCTCAATAATCTATGGGGAAAAAAATCTATGGGGCTTGGGGACGATATTTTTTCCAAGTTGAAATACATGCACACACACTATGAAAAGACAATTCTACTTGTGTATGCCACTGTCAATCTGGGAGATGACTTGAGATGCTCTAATAATGGCACTTCCTTGAGAGAGATTTTGATGATTTGAGGGAGAACACAATAGGATCTTTAAAATTAGAGCTGTCCCAGAAGATCTGGGGACCTGTCACCAAAATAGAGATATTGGAAGTAATGAGATTAATAATGAGACATTAATGAAGTAATGACCCATCTCCTGCCAGTTGAGTTAGCACCTGCCTATGTGTAAATAAGTAATGAATTACAGGAATAACATTGCCTGAGATTTATAGAATATCTCCCAACTGTTTGAAAAAGCTGTCTCTCCCTGAGGATCAGTCAGAGGGAGATTTTTTTTAATTATCTTGAATTACAAAGATTACCATTTAGTAGTGAATAATCATTTCCTACTGGACTCTCAAAAGGACTTAATTATACTTAGAGAATAATTTCCTCCAGCTTTAAAAATAAACTTGGATATTGCCTAAGTCCCTTTCTAAAAATCCCTATGGGAATATGGTACCTAATATAAATGAAATCAGTGTCTACACAATTCCCAGAGTAGCAGTGTAGCCTCACCCCAGTCTATAAAATTTGTATTATAATCTTACCTCTTGGGGTTTTGGTGAAGGCTGAGTGATGATAATCAGCAACTGGTTACATACCAGGGTGTTCCCAGCACTTCATATATATTAACTTACTATCCTTACAAGCACCCTATTAGGTGGGTACTGTTGTTATCTTTATAGATCGGGATACTGAGGCACAGAGGTTAGGTAACTTGGCCCATGTCACACTGTCAGTAAGGGATAGATCTCAGATTTTAACTGAGACTGTCAAACTGCCGAATTCATGCTCTGGGAAAGAAGAAGAAGGTTCAATTGGGACAGAAGCAAAAGGTGTGTGATAAAATCCCATGGGGGCTAAAAGCAGCCAGACACAGCAGGGGAAAACAGTTAGGTTATGACTGATTGATGATGCTAGGTGCTAGGAGTATTAAAAAAGTGGAAAGAGAGCAGGAATAGTATTTTCAACATTAGGAAAGGGCCAGTGGTCTCTGTGTCCCACCAGTACCGCGAAAACCCCTGCCCACTGGCTAGCCATGCCCTGGGTAGGGAGTCTGGGGCTGGCAAGACTTCAGAAGGGAATGGCTCTAGAGTGGCACCAGGGAGGCTGTACCCTGGACCTCTGGCCACAGCAATGATTCCTCTGCCCTGCAACATGGCAGGGAAACAGAAAGTCTCTGACTTCAACCATTAAGAGAGCGCTACATTTGGAGTTGGTTTGTCCTAAATTACAGAGTTGACTTGACTTCATTGGTGTTTGAAGGAGACCAATGAATAGCACTACCTTCCTACCCACCTCCCCAGTTCATAAGCAAGGAAAAGATGGACTCACATGAGAAAGAAGTAGATCTAAGTACAGATTTGTTGTTGTTGGTAAAAGTCAGTTGAAGAAAGTAGCCTGATCTGCAGCCACTTCTGGACCTCATAAGTATTCTGCCCAAATGTAAACCTTCATGCATGTCACCCAAGCAAGAATTTGTATTCATGGAATTACTACTTTACCGTCTTCCTGGAACAGAGAAAGAAAGATGAACTTCTGAACCTGATTCTTGAAGGAAGTCCTGGGGTCAACTCTTACATCCCTACTATCTGGTAGTAGGAACAGAGCGTAAAACACTCATTTCATCCCAAGTGCACGTTGATCCAGAACCAGAAGAAAAAAGAGAGTCAAGAATCATGCTGTTCGGTACTCTTGACCACCTAGAGGGGTGAGATAGGGAGGGTGGGAGGAGGACGCAAGAGGGAGGGGATATGGGGACATATGTATACATATAGCTGATTTTCTCTGTTATAGGGCAGAAACTAACACAACATTGTAAAGCAATTATACTCAAATAAAGATGTTAAAAAAAGAATCATGCTGCTCTGTTCCTTCTCCCAACATTTGTTGAGTGCTTTCTGTGTGCTGGCCAACTTTCTCAATGCTTTCATGAATTAATTCATTGAATCCTTGTAGTGGCTGAATGTATTATTATTACCAGCTCCTTTCTTACAGCTGAAGAAACTAAGGTGCAGAGAGATTACCTACTTTGCTGGCAAGTGATGAACTTGAACTTTGAACTCTGTCTGGCTCCAGAGCCCTCACACTTACCCATTCCCCAAAAGTGCTTCAGAAATGTTACCTGTTTCTTGGGGAGGAGGGAGAAAGGTTGGACGTGTTACTTCATTACTGTTGCTAATACAAACATGAGGATGGGAGATTAAAGTTCCCTTTTCATCCCCGATCGTGGGGCCAAAAAATATCAAGTCACCTCTCTGATTCTCAGTTTCTTCATATGTGAAGCAAAGAGGTTGGGTGTAACAGGGTGCTACATTTGTGACATGTGTGCAGCTACTCTCTTTCCTCTTGCTGTGAAAACACCATTGCTGATCAATCACAGCCAAGGTCTGGGGGGCCTGAAACTTGTACAACTGGGGGTACTCCTTTAAGCAAATAATACAAAATCACAAATACGAATATTGTGTATGAAAGGGAATATATGCACGGAATGAGAAAAGGGGAATTTAGGACTCAAATTATGTTTCATTTAGGGTATGCTGAGCTTCTCTGGATGTTCTTTCTCTCAAAGCTTTTTTGGTTCTTTTCCTGCAGATATACTAGACTTTAGACACCAGTTATCATCCAGTCAGTTAGCATCTATCTTGTACCTACTTATTAGACAAGCTGGGTCCCGCTGAGCCTCCACCTGTCATGCACTAGAGTTCAAGACAAACTCTATGGTTTAAGGAGTAGCCTTTGTTGGAGAAAGGAGAAACTTACACAGGTCAATATCAGCAAGAGAAGAGAAGGCCTGAGTCCCCATTCTCTCATTATTCCACAGAAGTCCACACCAGATCAGGGTATTCCACTGCATTCTCTCCTGTGGTGGTGGTGGTGGGGGGGAGTGGGTTGGAAGTCACAGGTTTCTTGGTACTAGGTGGCCTCAATCTGGGGACCAGCTCTTCAGAAGGAGTTTTCTGGCAATACCAGGTGCCCAGCCCCTGGAGACCTTGGAGCCTATGCGATGTTGCAACCTTTCCCATAAGGGAAAGGGAGCCCCTGGTTCCATGGGAAGCTGAGCTTGAGTGCAGCCCCTCCTTATAGAAGACAGGGGCACCTCTGATGTGATCCCAGCTAGCCCGTTGTCCACTTCATCTGGAGGGAATACACACGATCACCTCCAGACATTTTTGCTCATTGCACCACACATTTGGTTCACATTAACTGATGATTTTAAATGGTTTGCTATACAATCTAGCATTTACTGAGCACTTAATACATGCTAATCAAAAAGACTCTACCTATATAATCCCACTAACTCTGTGGGATAAGTACTATTATGATCTCCATTTTGTAGAGAAAGAAATGGAGGCCTAGAGCAGTCGTGTAATGCATCATCACGCTTAGCACAAGGCAGATGTAGGAATTTGACTCTGATACCAAAGCCAGTGTCCTAAAACCTTTTCCCATAATGACTCCCAGCATGGAAGAGAGGAAAAACCAGGGCTTGGAAAATCAAGCTCAGTCTCAGTTCTGGGACTCACTCTGGCAGCCTTGTTGTCCAGTCACTTCCAGCCTTAGAGCTGGCCGTAGAGCTAGCTCCATACCTGAGGGCATGAAGGGTCCCTCCTCCTGGGGTTGAAGAATCCATCAGAGGAGATAAATTTCTAAGTGGAAGCACTATAAAAATCTTAATGAATCAGAGTTTGTGTCTTTTGCATTTTTGGATCTTTGGTGTCTGTTGGGTACTCAATGATGGATGTTAAATGAATGATTGAAATGAGAATTCCTATTGGGTCAAGACCTAGAACTTTAACATGGGTTAGAAAACAAAAGGCTTAAAGAAACAGATAAAGTGGACTCAATAACATCCTATTTTAGTTCACATGTCTTTGATAATAAGCCACTGAGGTGAACACATACAAAACACACACACACACACACACATATCACACTACATACACCATACACTGCAAATGATTCTTGAAGCTGCGTGTGACTAAATTACCTGGCAAAGCTTTCAGTGAGATTCAAAAGCTTCCTTTTAAATTGTTGCTGACATCATGCTATCAGATTAATTTTTTTAAATTGATGTGTCTTGGGTGTATCTTGGAGGTAAAAATGAAGAACTATATTTCTTCCTTTCTCACCTTTCTAGTGTAACTTTCAGGTACAAATATAAATTGAAGTGTTGCTGTTGTTAAAATGACACACTTTTTCACATGGGCTAAGATTAGAGAGTTTCAGAAGAGAAATTTGTAAGCCCATGGTCCAGCCCAGGAGAAGGAAGAAATCATTCAGTTCCCCTGAGTTTACTACCTACTATGTGCTGTGGATGAGTCAGAGAGACGTTATAAAGATGTTCTTGTCTTAATGTATTTTCAATGTCATTGAAGAGGCAGGGCCTAAATATAGGCACGTTTGCCAAGGGTGCAGTTAGTGCCTAAGAATTAAGACTCATGACTAGTATTATAACTAATAGAGGCTTAAAGAGTAAAATAATGTAATTGACTACATACCAAGATTTTTGGGGGCTAGTAGTCTTAGGATTGATTGAGTGATTTAACCATTTCAGGGATAGGAATTTCTGAGATAGTCCTGGTTTTTTCCTCAGGATCATGAGACACCTGCTACACGTTTAGAATCTGCACATGTCTGTGTCCAAAGGCAATGAATGGGGTATCCAATGAGAGAGATCTCCTTGAAGGCTTCTCTCTTTGATCATACAAAAGAACTTTAGCCCTCCCAACAAGCATACTCTTATATTGCATTGGCCAGATCTGGACAAGCTTACTTGCAAGGGAGTCTGGAAATAGAAGTATCTGAGTTTTTCAGCATCTGTAATAGGCAACAAAGCAGTAAGGGAGTTGGAAATTGGCTATGGAAAAGCCAACCCAAAGTCAGAAACAGTGATTAAATGCCAAATAACTGGCATAGACTTAGCTTTCCAAAAGAATTTTCTGCAGTGATGGAAATGCTCTATGTCTGTGCTGTCCAATATGGTGGCCACTAGTCACTGTGGTTACTGAGCACTAGAAATGCGGCCAGTGTGAATGAGAAACTGAATTTTAGTTTTATATAAATTTCAATAGGCACATGAGGCTAGCATCTACCCTACTGGACAGGGTAGAATTATAAACAGTGTCTTCTTGGAGGTGAGAGGCAACAGAGACATAACTATGGGCCAGGATAATCTGGTAGCCTTCATGGAGGCTGAGGAACTTGACATGGATTCGAAGAATAGTTGGGGTCTGGAAGTTTTCTAAGAGGGTGGACTTGCCCTGAGACAAGGAGGCAGAAAATAATAAGACATTCTTGGGAGATGCTAAGCAGATCAGTTAGGCAGAAATGTGTTTTTTGGAGAAGACTGGCCAGAAAACTGAAAAGCAGGTTTAAGTCAGATGGTGGGAATTTTTGGGCTGTGTGCAATGGGCAACTTATGATATTGAGAGAAGAGTGAAATAAGAAGTGGTTTCCTAAGTGGGAAACCATTAGCTTTGTGATGGTAAAAAAGATTAACCTGGTGATGGTAAGAACGACGGATAGAAGGCAGAAGATTCAATTACAACAGTGTTTTCCAAAATTTTCATTTTACGGCACATATGAAAAAAGATGAATGTATTGCTCACTGTGGCAATTAGACAATACAGCTCCTGGTCGGGAGTGACCGGTCCAGAGACTCCAGCTGCCCTAGGCGTTCACCCCAAGATCTTCAAATGATGATCACCCTATCCTTCATACCTTATAACCTTTTCGTAGCATGGTAGTGAGTACCAGCACACAGCTGGAATCCTCTAAGTTAGTAGACTGTCCTGAACAAAATAAGTAGTGGTGGTGTATATGAAAAAGAAAGGAAAGAATGTGAGATATTTTACAGAAAAAAGTGGAAAAGAATTAGATGTAGTTAGGATAGATTTTGGAGTCAACAGTAACTCCTAAATTTTGAGAATGGTGATACCAGAAGTAAAAATTGCAATGTGAGTTTGTTTTGAAGGCACATGGTGATTTCAGTTGAAGATAATGGAGGTGAAAAATGGACCCCTATGGTGGACCGTCTCTTTGGTGGTCCCTAGTGATCTATGGCTCTAGTAGTCATGCTCTTGTATAGTTCCCTCCCACACTGACTCTGTGCTTGGCCATGTGACTTATTTGGCTGATGAGACATTAACATAGTGCAGGAAGAGGCTTCATGAGTGTCTGTGCATTGAGTCTTGTCCTCTTGGAACCAGCCACCATGATATAAGGAAGCTCAGGCTAAACCACAGAATGTTGAGAGGACTTGGGCAGAGAGATACAGGGCTATTGAGAATACATCTTGCATGTTCCAGCCTCAGACAAACTACTAGCTGAGTGTAGGCAGGGGAGTAACTGCAGCAGAAGAACTACTCAGCTGAGCTCAGTCAATCTGAAAATTGATGAGAAATAATAAATCATTGTTATTTTAAGCCAGTACGCTTTGGGTTTTTGTTAGGCAGCAATAAATAATAAAAACAATATCCAAATGAAAATGTTCAACAGGTCCTTGGTGATATGGGCATGGAACTCAGGCAAGAGGTCTGGGATGTAGATGTAATTTTGCAAAGTATGCATGCTTCTGTCATAGCAGTTATATTGTAATTAAATTGACTGCTTATCTCCCTTGCTAGACTGTGAGCTCTTTGAAGACAGGGACTGGGTCTTTTGTGTTCACAGCAGATGCTCAAGAGATCTGGGCTGAATAATAGAACAAGACAATTAATATAGTGAAGTGTAGTGGAAAGAGAGTGGACTCTGAAGTCAGATAGACCAGTCTTGAACTCCAACTCTCCCAATTGCTATCTGTGTGACCTTTATTAAGTCACTGATCCTTACTGTAAGATGTAAGTAATGCCAGCTACCTCTCAGAGCCATTGAGAGGAGCAAATATACAGAAGACACTCAACAAACAGTCGCTGGTACTAGTAAGGATAAAGTGATCATTGGAATGTGAGAACAAATGAAATAGATAAAGGAGTAGGTATAGAAAGAGAAGAGCTCTGAGCCTGGAGAAGACAAGTAGGGACTAGAAGAAAGAAAATGATTCACAGAGAGATAGAAAGCAGGAATGAGAAGATAAGAGAAGAAGAACCAGACCAATTGGAATGACAGGAAAAGAACAAAGGTAGGGTGCATTTTAATGGCCATAAAAGGGCAAGTCAACCCTACTACAATGAATAGTTATAGTTTATGAAGTATATTTTTATGTTTTTATTAAAACTCAGACACTGCTCCTTGACTGTCACTAGTGAAATCTCTGAAGAAAAAGATTAGGCTGTCTTGAATGATCTGTGTCTTTACTAAAAGCAGTGGATAAGACAGAATTCTGAGGTATGCCCACTGAATGCCTGGTGGTTGATAAGAAAGCTTAAACTTTCTGTGGTTGGGTTTTCAGCATCTAGTAGAATCATTGGAAGGAAGGAATTTGTTGAGAATAAAGAAATGGTACAAGAAAGGAGAGTGCTATCCACATTAGGCCTCTTGGGAGAGATTAAACCTTAGAGAGCTAATTCTCTGAAGTCATTTCTCTCTGGGGAGACAAACAACATAAAGACTGAAAAGATACAGTTCTTTGAAACATTGTAAAACATCCAATAAAATCAACAACTGCAAAAACAAAATCATCAGTTATGCAAATATCTCTCATTCCATTGCCATGGAGTTGGCAAGAAATTAGGCCAGCCTCTCAATGATATCAGATTCTGTGAGTAAGACCTCTGAAGTTTACATTTGTGAGTTTTGCTGCCCAAGTCCATTCTTTTTTTTTTTTTTTTAATCAGATAACAGCATGGGGATTTTGTTTTGGAGGAGCATCTTTCTCCCACTCTTAGTTCATATCTTTTTTTTTTTAATAATGTAATTTTTTTGGTTTCTTTTTAAAAATATATTTATTTATTTATTTTCAGCTGCATCAGGCTTTAGTTGCAGCACGTGAGATCTTTCGTTGAGGTGCGCAGGCTTCTCTCTTGTTGTGGCGCGTGGACTTGGTTGCCCTGCAGCATGTGGGATCTTAGTTCCCCGACCTGGGATTGAACTGGCATCCCCTGCATTGCAGGATGGATTCTTAACCACTGGACCACCGGGGAAGTCTCTTAGTTCATATCGTTGAATGGTGTTGCTTTCACCTCCCCTGTACCCTCTGCTGCAGGAGTAGATGTGTGACAAAGACCCAATCAGCAGAATATCACATTCATGCAACCATGCGATATATTCAAAGATGGATATTTACCCTAAGCCAAGCCAATCTGGTTCAAGCTAAGCTAATTCTGATGTTTTGCTTGAGCACCTGAAAAAGAGATATGCTCCTTTTCGACTGACCGTAAACTTGGGATGATGTAAGCCTGGAGCTGCCAGGTACCATCCTTGGAAGAGAAGTTGTCTGACAATATGGTCAACAAGGTAGAAAACAGCATGGAGGAATGGAGAAGGATCTCTCCCCAGTGACATCACCTAAACCTCTGGATGCAACTATATCTGAGCTTTCTGTTATGTATAAGCTAACAAATATCCTTTACTGTTGAAGCCAGTGTGAATTGGATTTTTATTATTTGCATTTGAAAGAATCCTGACTAATAAAACACCAAGAAAATGTGAATGCATTAGTGTATGGAGATGGAAGAGTACCAGACATAGATGTTTCAACGTAATTCTCAAGTAGTTCTGTTATATTGGGCCCAGTAACCACTCCATTTTAAAGATGAGAACTCTGATGCTAAGAGAGACGAATAAGTTTGTCCAATGCCAAAGAAGGGGAAAAAATGTAATTTAAATTGGATGACAAAGGAACAGTCAACAAATTACTATAGGATGGCCAAATCCAGCCCACCACTCATTTTTGTATGTTACACAAGTTAGGAATGGTTTTTATATTTTAAATGGTAGAAAAGAAATTAAAAGATGACCATGATTTCATGATACATGAAAATTACATGAAGTTGCTACTTTGGAAGACAGTTTGGTAGTTTCTTGTAAAAGTACACATACCCTTACCATATGATCCAGCAATCATGCTCCTTGGTATTTACCCAAAGGAGATGAAAACTTATTTCTACTTGAAAACCTGCACACAGCTGTTTACAGCAGCTTTATTCATAATTGCCAAAACTTGGAAGCAACCAAGATGTCTTTCAGTAGGTGAATGGAAAAATAATAACTGTGTACATCCAGACAATGGAATATCATTCAGCACTAAAAAGAAAAACGAGCTTATAAGCCATGTAAAGACATGGAGGAAACTTAAATGCATATTACTAAGTGAAAGAAGCCAATCTGAAAATGCTACACACTGTATGATTCCAACTCTGTGACATTCTGGAAAACGCAAAATTATGGAGACAATAAAAAGATCAGTGGTTGCCAGGGTGGAGTGTGTGTGTGGAGGGGTGGTGGCTGAGATGACTAGCCAGAGCACAGAGGATTTTTAGGGAAAATCCTTTGTATAAGATTGTAATGATATATAATCATTATACGTGTAATGCATTTGTCCAAGAGTGAACCCTAAAAAAAAAAGAGTGAACCCTAAGGTAAACTACGGAGTTTGGGTGATTATGATGTATCGATGCAGGTTCACCCTTGGTGAAAAATGGACCATTCTGGTGGGGGATGTTGATCATGGGGGAGGAAGCTCTGCATGTGTGGGAAAAGGGGGTATGTGGGAAGTCTCTGTACCCTCCTCTCAATTTTGCTCTGAAAAATTGTCTTTAAAACAATTATATTAAGTTCAAATTTTAGTGTCCATAAATAAAGTTCTATTGGCACACAGCCATACCCATTCATTTATGTATTGTCTATGGCTGTTTTCACATGTCAACGACAGAGTTGAGTCGATTACACAGAGACTATATGATCTGCAAAGCTTAAGTTATTTACTCCTTTGTCCTTTATGGAAAAAGCTTACTGTCCTTTGTGGTGGAGGATATACACATGAAGAAATCTTTGTTCCTATGGCAGGATATCTACATGTGCACATATTGTATGTTGTATATGTGAATACAAGTGCACATATGTTTATGCATACATGTATTTTGGAGAATAAGAATAGAAAGAAAACAAATCAGCTCTTTTTCCACTTGGGGATGGCCCATTGCTTGGAAGTGATGCCATAGGAATAATTTCCTTCAGATGGAACAATAATTTTGGAATATTTTTAGCAGCAGAATCCCTTTCTCAAAAGAAATTTCTGGTAATCTCCCAGAATATGTAGTAGTTGAAAACAGGGCTTTTGTATGTGTGTGTCTCCATCCTTGTCTACTAATCACTGCCCTTGGCCTCACTTCCGTTCTCCCCCAGCCACTGCCACACCTACCAGTTCCAACCATAGGCCCCAGACACTGCCTTGATACGTGAAGACAGTTTGAGTCGCTTAGTTTGAAAAGCACAGAGAGAGTTTTTGCCCTCGGCCAGTGATTTTCAAACCTGTCTGCTTGTCAGAAAGAAAGGATATTGCATTTAAATGTGAATTCCTCATTTGCTGCCACACACCTCAATTCTCTATCAGAAGCTCTGGGATGCAGCCCCGGAATCTGTATGCTTAACAAGCTCTATAGGTGATTTCTCCTAAATTGCTAGGATTAGAGTTCCTGTTGCAGGTAATTACAAATTATCTCAGCGCTCTTCATCTCTCTTTCTCTTTTCAATAAAATATGGGCGTACCTGTTAAAATTCAAACTCTACAGAAGAAAGTTTCCCTCTGGCTCGTGACCCAAAGTCCACCAACTGCCTCTCCACTGGAGTTCAGAGGTGCTAATTTTGGGTACATCCTTCCAGAGGTAGCATATACAAGTATTTGTGCCCATCTACCCTTTTCTTTTTTATGTCAAAACTAGAAAACCATACACACTTGCTACTTTTCACTTAACAATATTATATTTGAGATCATATATGACATCTGAAATACAGAATTATCTAATTAGTTTTATTGTGTGCATAGTATTATTATTCCTGCACACTACTTCTTCATAGTATTATATCCTACTGAAGGATGGTTGGGCTACTAATCAATAATATGATGTGTATGTACGTGTGTGTGTGTCTCACACACACACATGCACACACACACTTGGAGTTACATGTTTGCTGACATAATGTAAATCTAAGGGGTGCATTTCAGAGAGCTTTACATTAATTTCTTATGATAGTGATAAGAATTTGAACGAAACATTCTCTTTAAGTATCTTGTTTTTTTCAAGTTTACTTGTTTGGGTTTGAAGTGGCAGTCAGACATAGGAGAAAAGAAGTGCCTGAAAATTGTATTTTTAAAAAATCTGTCTAATAAGAGTTCTACTTTTTTAAGTTAAAAAGTTACCAACTATCTTCTATGGGCAGCCACTATGCTTACGTTTTTATCTAATTTACCTTATTGAAACTTCTGTGAAGTGGATGTTCTTTTCTTTGTCTTACAGGTGAGGAAGCTGAGTCTCTGAGTAGTGGCACAAGCCACTTCTGTTCCCATGTGTTATAAAGTAGCAAGATGAGATTTGGAACTTTGTCTTCCATTTTTAGAAATCCAAGTTCCTTTCACAGGACAGGGTACTTGAGCCTTAAAAACTAATCTAGTGAGATGCTATCTAATGATTTCAGGTTTAGATTTTTAAAACCCTCCAGTGACGAGTAGGAGTAATATTCCACAAACTTCTCTTCTTACCAATGCACCACTGAGGTACAAAGAGGAGGGACAAAACCCCGTTTCTTCCAACATGTGAGCAGAGAGATGGGAGATTTATTATATAAGAGGGCTATGAACAGAAATAATAGAAAATAGTCATCCTAACTGAATTCAATATCTGCTTATTATCTAAGTCTTTCTAAATTTCTCTCCTTGACAGTACCAATTAGCTACACCTCACGAGGAGATTTATAATCTGAGAAGCCTGAAACCCTGGTAATTAGGAAACTCCTCATTATCACTCATCTTTTGAACAGTGCAGACTGGCAGGCAATTGTCAGCTTTAAATTGGTCAAGCCTTAAATTGGCCAAGGATTCCTGAAGCCTCTCCCTCATGTCAGGAGGAGAAGAAAAAATAGCTGCAGAGTTTGGGGCCCCTTTCTTGAACTCTCCGAAATGGGATTCAAGCCACATAAGGGGGTCATCTTACTAGCTGAGGCTAAACATCTACTCTGACCTCTGACATCCATGGTTTTTTAATTGGTAGTCTCCATATAACAGCCTAGATTTTCCAGTTTACATCACTGGTGTCCTGTCTTAATACTTAACAAATCACTCAACATATTGTAACTGTGAAGCAGAAAAGGCAGCCACACTCTTAGTTAATAATAATGGCAGTTAATATTTATTGAATTTTTTTTCACTAAGCACTGCTTGAAGATCTTTCACATGAATTTCCTCACCCAACTTAAGCAACACCTCTGTGAGGTGGGTTCTCTTAACTATTCCATTTTGCAGGTGAGAAAGCTGAAGCACAGGAAATGAAATAACTGTCTCAAGGACTCATTGTTTGGAAGTTACAGAGCTGGAATTTGAACCCAGCTTACTGACTGACTTCACAATCATAGGCTGTAAATATTAGGTTCTAGTACATGGAGAAACAAATTCTGTAATTACAAATCTCCCCAATGGAGCACTTTTCCGTTTGCAGGAGATGGACACTTGCCGTTATTTTGGGGCTAAACGTCCCTTGGTTAGGGGAAAGCAATGATTATACAAATGTGACGGAAGATCCTTGCTGGAGGAACTGTGGCTTGAGGAGTTTAAATACTCTGCAGGGGAACACATAAGACTATTTTAGTCAATGAAAATCTTCATCTCTGCAGACTATGATTCCTACGATGTCTATATATTATTGCTTGGTTTTGGAGTGGAGTGTGTGTAAGTGTGTATGTGTGTGTGTGTGTGTGTGTGTGTATTTAAACAGTTGTATGCTGGAGAAAGAGAGCCAAGAAAATAAAATAGCAGGAGGGATGTGTAGACCTGATTATCAAAATGAGCCAGAGGAATTCCTTGGTAATCTATGCTTTCCCTAAACTCTTGATGTCTGACAGCACTTCTGTGGAAGCCCTGAGATCACTCTTGGGAAAAACATGGCCCTGTTGAAAGCCTGAGAGCTATGGAGAGAATGGTAATTCCCACCACAAGTCATCCTGGAAAGAGGCCAGTCCTGACCCAAAAATAAGGACTTCATTGGAAAGCCTAAGACTTCAGGGGTAAAAGGAGACCTCCTTCATCTGTTTGGTTTTCACAGACACAGGCAGAAGAGGTGTACTCAAGGTGTCCCAGAGAGGAGATGTGAGCTGTTCCCTGAAACATGGGGCAAAGTTTGGATTAATTACACTCCCAACTGATGCCTCTTGAAATGAATTGGACCTATGGACTCTGAGAGAAGACAAATTTAACGACTAATTTAAAATTTCCCTGTGTGGTAATGAACTTCAATTGGTCTGAGGTCTTTGGTAAAGTCTTGCTGAACATTATAGCCTGATCTCAGCCTCCCATTGAGTTGAGTAGATTCTCTTTGACTACGCTTGAAGTGAGGTGATTCGAAGAGGAACAGCAGCAGACTGAATAAAGAAAGTCTGTAACTGATGTTTCCTGGTTCAGAATGTCAGATAGACCACCTGTGTTTATGTATTCCCCCTCCCAAAATTCCACAAAACGACACTGAAGCGATAAGTAAGTTATTAATCCATATAGTAGATGCTATTGGTGCCCTATTCATATCTCTCAGATTCATCATGCTATTAGATGACCACAACAAGCATATTGGAAAATAAAGTTGAAGAAACATCTTGGGATGAAAAGATCAAGAGACAGTCAATGGAAAAAGAAAGATGAGGATTAGAAGATCAGTTCTCCAGAAGCAAAATATGACTCATAGGGAAAAAAAAGAAGGTAACAAGAAAAAGGAAGAGAGGAAACTATCAAATAATAAACACAAGAAAATTTTCCCAAAATTGAAGGACTTAGGTGTTCAGACTGACTAAGTCCAGCAAGAGCTCAACACAATTATTAAAATAAGACCCATATTATAGTGGATAATGTTGTGTGCCACCCAGATTTCCCTACAGGACTGAAGCACTCATTTCCACATGACCCAGCTTTGTTGATAGTTGACAGTTCTCAGATGATTCCCTCTTGGGCGTTTAACACTGTCTCAAGGGCGTTGCCTCATGCAGGATCAGTCCCTTCTTGGAAATGGCTCAAATCCCTGACTAGTCAACAGGGGAAGGGCGCATAAAGGCTCAGCCTACCTGCCTAAGGTGGGACAGCTTTGAAGTGCTATTCCTCCTCACAGAGCTCTCCCTCTCTATGAGGAGGAAGCGTTGGCTGGCAGAACTCTCCGTAGAACTGGCTGAAGTCTCTGTGGCAGTTCAGCTTCTGCCTCTGCCCAATCCTGCCATCCCTCTCCCTCACAGCGTTGTTTTCAAGAGCAGTCCCCAGTAAGCTTCCTGCACATCAATCTCTGTCTCTGGACCCAAGCTGAGACCATACCAAGGCATATTGTGGTAACATTTCATAACTCAAAGGAAAAAAAGATGATCCTAAAATCTTCCAGGGAGGAAAAACAGTAGATCAACTGTAACAGAACTGGAAGCAAAATGGCATTAGTTTTCTCAACACAACAGCAGTATTGAAATCTTAAAAAGCACCTTTTAAATATTTTCATCCTAGATTTAGATTTACTCCTAGACTCTAGATTTTATCCTAGAAATATATAACTATCAAAATAAGTGCAAGGATGGCATAAGGAAATTTTCATGTGCACAAGTACTCAATACATCAGTATCTTTCTCAATCTTTCTTTGGAAAAGACTGGAGTGAAATGATGCAAGGAGGAATAGCAGCAAACTGAGTATTGATAGTAGACCAAAACAAAGGGGTAAACCAAGGAAGAGGGAGATATGAGGTGTAGGAAAATATGGGATGTTATTCTGAAGATTGGCAAAGGGCCAGCCCTAGGAATGCTGTCTTTCAGCAAGCTAAGAGAAAAATCAGCCCGGGTAGGATGAGGAGGACAGAGGGCTCCTGGAGGGAGGGCTCTAGGAACCAAGAAAATTAATACTCATTATTAATAAAGTATTAACTCCAGCAGAAATATGTGTTTGGACACAAAAGGAAGCATAATTCTAGTGAATTGAATAGTATTTGCAAAATCATAAAAATGTAAACATGGACTATTGATTTAGTAAAACATGACTATGTTGGAGTGTTATGGAGAAAAAGAAAAATGGTGGGACATGGCGATGGGCTAAGTCCTTATGCAGCATGTAGAGAAGTCAGTGGATACCTTAGTGTATGCAAAATTCTAGAATTAAGGAAGTAAATACTGGGGGAGGTAGCTAGAAGAGTTAAGGAGGCATTGCTTCTGGGGGACAGAAATGAAGGTCAGTGCAAGGAATAACTTTTAAAATTATAAACCTTTAAGGACTGCCTATGTTAGACTTTTAAGGTTATGTGCATGTGTTCACTAAATACAAAATTTATGGGGTCCCCCGCCCGCTGAGGAGATGGATGAGGATGGGCTTCCTCTCATGGGGTCAGGCAGAGACCTGACTAAGGTGCCAGCTATTCAACAGAAAAGAATGGTGGCATTTCTAAACCAATTTGTGGTGCACACTGTATGGTTCCTCAACCACTTCTCTACAGTTTGTGAGGAGAAACTGGCAGACCTTTCTCTTCGTATCCAGCAAATTGAAACAACACTCAGTATTTTAGATGCAAAGTTGACATCTATCCCAGGGCTAGATGATGTCACATTTGAAGTATCTCCTATAAGTGTCACTAGGATCACAAATGAAACACATTGTGAAACCACTTCAGAGCAGTCACAGCAGTTTACAAGACTCTGGACACAGGAAAGTGAAGTAACACCAGAAAATATCTTAACTGTAGTCAAGGATCCAAGAAATGCCAGATATCTCGAAATGGTTCAAGTGGGTGTTCCAGTGACAGCAATAAGAAACAAAATGATATCGGAAGGACTAGACCCAGGTTTTCTTGAGAGGCCAGATGGTCCAGTGCCTGATGGTGAAGGTGAAAAATAGACACAAGAAAGTTCAGATAGCGAATCTTCTTTTAGTGACTAAACTTAATTTTGATAACAATTACATATACATGTGTTGGTGCACATTTACATTCTATAAGAAAGAGAGCCTGAGCTATAACTCTTAGTCATAAAAACATCAAATGGCTACATATTCAGCACCAAGCTTCCTCTATGTTAAAAAAATAAATAAAGCATTTATCATAATAAAAAAATTTTAAAGTTATTTAATAAAAAAGTTAGAAGTGGTAGAAAATGGCCTGCTCCATCGTGATAGTGGCAAGTGGGGAGTACAAAGATGCAGAGCTGGATGACTGATGGAGATGGCATGCATCAACCAGCACAGACTCATGGAACATGCAAGCATTCCCTGCGAGTTGCTAGAAAACCTTGACAAAGGAATCCTGGTAAAGGATTGAACTTCCTAAAATCAAACCATCATGATACACCACTTTCACACTTAGGTTCTGCAGGCAGGTCTGAAACATAATGACAAGTGCCTGGCATCCGTAAGCGCTTGTGCTGATGGCTGATTGCTAACTCAGCACTGCTCTATTCCATACATAGGTATGATCAATTAGCAATGTCTGTCATGGGCACAGAAAGGAGGAGTGGCAGCACATTTGCCTAAACCCTGTAGCTTCAGAATCCTTCTCAACACAGGGCTCTAAGAGCCATACCACTGGGGCAGTGGGACAACTCTGAAGGGCTGTTCCAGTTTCAGAATTCCTCATAGGATTGATATCCCTGTATACAATTTGCCGTCCCTAGTATAAAAGTCCAGCTTCAATATGTTAGTTTGGGTCCTTTCAGAAACAAATGCTAACACAGGATTAAATGTACAAAATTGATTAGGGGAAATGGCTGTGAGAGAAAATGGAGAGGCTGGGTGACCCTCTCCCCTACCTCATTGCAAATCTGTTCCCAGTGAAAAAGAGAGAAAAGTTCTAAGTGCAGTTCTAAGGAAACTTTGGCAAGGCCATCAAGAGTTCTCAAGCCAAAGTCACCCATCAGAGGAGCTCTGTGCCCTCCAGGAATGGGCCTGCCTCAGTATCCGTCCACAGTCAGTCCCTGGCCACTGGAAGCGTGGCCTTAGCCCAAGCACAGTGATGCACGTCAGACATAGCAGCTGAGGCTTAGTCAATAATCCTCCCTGCACTTGGAGGTCTGTGGTTCACATTCGCATGGTCAGCACACCCCACCTTGGCAAATGAAGAGAGCTGAGTAGGTTTCAGAATGGCCTGTGGAACTAGATACCTGAAATCCCAGGTGTGACCATGGAGTCACAACGGAAGAGTGAGGAATTGCAGTGCGGACCAGGCCAGACTTTAGGCAGTAGCAGGCAGACTCGGTTGCTGGTGTCTGCCTCCCAACAGGCTCATGATGGCCACTGGCCAGGGCTGGATGGGGAGAGAGGGACAGGAACTTTGTTAGCCTGAATTTGGGCAGTGAGGTGAGAGGAAGAACTCAGAATCAAGATCTAGGAAGACTCTGATAGGAACCCTCCTAAGTATTTGTCCAGGACTCCAGAGCACTGATCCGACATATTTCTGTTCAATGGCTCAAAGCTGTTCTAATCAGTAATTACATTAAAAGCTACAATTAGTTACTGCACTAACAACAAAAACAATTAATAAGCACATATATACACTAATATGTATAAAATGGATAACTAATAAGAACCTGCTGTATAAAAAAATAAATTTAAAAAAGTCTATGTGTTTGAAAAAAAAAAAAAGCACCGTCTAAATACTTATTCCTATGTAGTGGGTATTAAAAACACAGTTCTTGACCTCCAGGTTTTTATAGCAGAGTTGTAGCATAAGCAAACTCAATCAGTGTACACTACAAACACACACACACACACACACACACACATCCACCCAACAAACAAAAATGAGCAGTTCCCTTTACTTCAAAGAAAGATGTTTGCACAAAGGAGCCCCTAAAAGTTAGTTGCTTCATCTGCTATGCCATCAAAGAAACAGACTTATTTCCAATGTTAGATAATACAGTTTCAGTCTCTAGTTGCTGTTTTCCTCAAACTCATGATGTAAGAATCTTGCTATTTTGAATTCATTTGTGTCATCATGTCTCCAGAACTACACAGGCCAAATCACTTAGGTTATGGAAAAGCATCCTTTGTCCCATCGAAGGCCAACATTGGTCATTTAGACATATCTGTTGTAGTTGATTCCCATTAAAGGCTAAGGTCATTGACACAACTGTCAAAACACGTAAGACTCTAAACAGTCATCGTGGTTGGAGGTACTTACAAAGTGCTTAAGATTCTCTGTCGTGTTATTAAATATGTGGTGGGATGGAGTGTCTTCCCCTGCTTCCAAATCTGAATATCTGAGTAATAAACAGCACCAGGAAAATTCTAGGTTTGGCTTATATATACTGATTCACAGAGCTTCAATACTCTGTGAAGGATGAATTTGTTACCCATTGGAAAGTTAGGGCAGCTGTGTTAGAGAAGTTATTCAAGGTCACATCATGAGTCACGAGGCCGTATCGGAACATGAACACTTGGCTTAATGTGTACTTTTGTGTCCCATCATATGTGTCATCTGGTCCAACCTTGTGTTGCCAGCAGCGCTCTCCACCAAATCTAGACTCTAGAGATCAATCAAGGTACTTGGCAGAGAGTCGTCTTTGTCATCGACTTCCTAAAGCAAAGACCAAGCGACTCTGCTATTGGTTCCTTAATGACACCACATATTGTTTCCAAACCTACCTTCTGAATCTAAAAGGAATAAGGAAAAGACTCGAGAACTTTCAGTTCTTTTGGCCAGTCTGGTAATTACAGTAAAATAATCTACCATTTTATCCATCTCTGGAAAAGTATTCTGCTTTCAAAAAAGTGATGTGAAGACCAGCTAAAAACGACAGGAAGACACTCTCTGAAAAAGAAGAGGTCCCCAAACGGCAAATGCTAAAGGTGTTGATCACTCAGATGCTAGCTGTCCTCTCCGAATAATCCAGCACTTCCGAAGCTGCACACTTATTATGTGCCTTGGCCACATCCCTCCCATTAGCACTAATGAACATCTCAGGGACCTGCCTAGCCACATTCCCATCGTATGTACTGAGCTAAGGACATACTCCGCATGGGATACTCAAAGTCCTTCCTTCCCCTGGGAGTTGCTTCATCATATTTTTGGGGGGAGTATATTCCTAACTCTGTGTAATAAAAAAACAGTTGAGTTCATAACGTTCTGCATTTGGGAAGATGATTCAGGATTTGTCTGAGAAGTGGTAGCACTTCGGGTTTTTTTTGTTTAAATATTAAAAATAAGAAGGAACATTTGACTGAAACCCAGTTCTTAAAGATACTGTATCATTCTAACCATTAAATATAAGGAATTTCAGTATATGCTTCTTAACTATTATTTTTGTCAAATGTGTAACTCCTGAAATTTCCCCCGCTCACCTTAACTATATTAATTTTACTCCAACTACAAAAAGCAGAAAGAAAGTCATGCTACAATTCCTCCTTCCCCCAAGCAGTTGTTCTTTGGTTCATCTTTAAGAGTTAAGAAAAAATATACTGAAATTTTAAAGTATTCATCTAAAGAGTGTAATTTTCATGAGGAAATAAAGAGATTAAATAACATTTTACCTTAGAAACTATCATGACAGAAAAAATAACGCATTTCAGTTTTACTCTTAAAAAATTCTGTTGACAATTTCCAGCAAGCATACACACTGTCACAGCACAACACGTATGCTCTCACCCATATAAACTCACAGATACTCTTAGACACCACACGTACACCCTCATATGTGCATGTCCTCATGTGCACACCCTCACCATGTTATCTAGATTCTACTGCATAGGTTTATATCTAAGTAGTGATTTCCTTTTGGAATGGTCAAAAGAAAGTGTTTTTTTAATTTTAAAAACAATTTTATTTTATATTGCACTATAGTTGATTTACAATGTCGTGTTAGTTTCAGGTATACAGCAAAGTGATTGTTATACATATACATATATTATTTTTTATAACAAATGGAAGGACTAATTCTGTAGGATTTAAATAGGTGTTCCAAAATCAGTGTGTGTGTGTGTGTGTCTGTGTCTGTGTGTGTGCTCCATGGTCAGATAGGTTTGAGAAATAATGAGATAAGGAAAGTTAAGTAGGTCTTCTTAGGATAGAATCTTAAGATAGAATTTCTCAGAGCTTTTAAAGAACTAATGTGTTCTATGTATACCTAAGAGAGGTATACTGTATATAGGGCTGTGCTGTCCAATTGGCAGCCACTTGTCACATGGCTATTGAGACCTGAGTTGAGATCTGAGTTGAGATATGCTGAAAGTGGAAAACACACACTGCCGTAGAGAAGAAAAAGTAAAGTATCTCGTTAATAAAGGTTTTCTATTGATTACATCTTGAAATGGTAATAATTTAGATATATTGGATTAAACAAATAGATAATTAAATTTAATTTCACCTGTTTCATTTTACCTTTATTTATGTGGCTACCATAACCTAAAAATCACATAGTAGGCTTTAAATTCTGAGATTATACTGTCTACCATTAAGATGAGGGAGCAGTCAAAAGTGAAGGTGGTTTTGCATTTACCTGGGAGTGCTGGTGGGACTGAGGATGAATGTTGTGTCTAAAAGTAGTTTCCTGTGATCCTACTCTGTGCCAGCCAGGCTCTGTATTAGGCAAGAGGATAGGTCAGTGAATCCCATATACAGTGCTCAAAACCCTGCAGTAAAGACCAGCAAGTAAAAACATTGTGCTTTCAATGCTTACTCAAATCAGATTCCTGGGCACCGCTTCAGACCTACCAGATGAGCTCTCTGGGAGTGGAGCATTTTTAATGAGCACTCCTAGTGATTCTGAGACGCACTGAAGTTTAGAACAACCGTGCTAGCTGGATGCATAAACACAAATAAAAGAACTTTGTTTGTCAGCTTCTTGGTTGCAGACAACAGACATGGACAGCAGCTATCTTAGGTAAAAAGGGAATGAATCAATTGGAAGGAGATCAAGGGCTTACAGAATTAAAAGCAGGCTAGAAAAACAAGCTTGGAAAACAGAAAGCAAGGAAATTTCAGAGGCTTGGCAGCAGGAGCTGTAGCTTAGGTCTGGTCAAGACACCACCAAATTTTCAACCTCCAATGGTTTCCACCATCTTTGCATCATGCGTGTGAGATTCAAAGTGTGAGATAGGTCGTGTATATGTGGGGGGGAGGGCAACGTTTGACCTCTTCTGTTTCTGTTTTAGGAAACAGCAGTGAGAGGTAGCTTCTGGGAGTAGCCATCCTTTTCTACCAGCCCCACAATTAGAAATAATGGAGAATCCCTCCACAGGAGAGGTCAAAATACTACTCAGAAAGTGTGTGTGATGAAGTGAAAGAGGGAGAGATTGAATACTCAACAGCACCCAAATAACCATCATTCCTAGAGTAAAATAGTCTCCAAAGTGGACAATCTAGGGGAGCGGTATTAGCTGAGAAGGGGATATTAATATTTATTACTTGGGATTCTTCTGTAAGGAAGATGTATTTCTTCTCCCTAATTTACTTATTTATTTCTCATTTTTTTCATATCCTTACGGACACATAAATATTTATGTTACTCTTTGGGTTATAATCCAGTGCTGTTTTTACTTATCTTGTTGCTCAGTTGTTTTAACTTTGGCCATTGGGAGCACTTTCAGATTGGCTCCTATGTCCTCTCTTCAAATTAGTCTCGGGACTAGACTAATCATAACCTTCTTGAAGGTTATGATTGTGTCTTACATGACTTTACAAAATGAATAATGCCTTATCCGTAGATGTCACTGGGTTGGAAGTTAAAAGTCCAAGTTATTCTTCTAATGTAGCAGATACTCTTGAGTGTGAGCTTGTGCAACAAGTAGCTTTTCTCTAGGACAGTAACAGGTGCAGAGAGTTGAATGATTTCTAATGCATATCCTGATGCATGATGCCATTCCATTTCCCCACCACCCTGTGAAGGTCGTGTTCAAAATACTTGGTAACCAGTATTGGTATGAGCACCACTGACCAGTCAAGGCCCACACTGGCCTTGGCAGTGGAGCAGGGCCTCAGGGGCTCTCTGCAGGGTCAGGCTTCAACTCCTTAGCTGCTGAAGAGGTCTAGGTCCAGTCCAGGAGATTCTGAGAAATAAACCTGGGTGTCTAGGACAGCAGTTTGGGGACAGTTATCAGGCATGAGTCAAGGGATGTAGTTCTGTACCAGTCACTGCAAAAATATCTAAATATTTTAACATTTGGTATAGCCACATTGGTGTATACCAGAACATAACGACTGAGAACTTTCCCTGTCTATAAGGCAAGGGTTAATATGCCCATTTTATAAATTGAAATCAAATAATGTGCCCCAGGATGCAGAGTTAGAGGTAAGCCTAGATTTTCCAAGTGTTCTGTTCACAACACCATAAAATTTGGAAATTAAGGAAATTAATTTGAATTTTGAAAGTAAACCAGATTCAGATGCACCTTCTACCTTTCTCAGAATTCCTCCTCATGGTATAAAATGGCACATTATTGCATTCAAATTCTAAACCAAAGATGCTCAAATTGACGCCTGACACTTTGATTAGACTTCCTGTTTACAGTGGGGAGAAAAGGTACTTTTTCCTGTCTTTTTTGATGTACACCAAGTATTAAAGTGTGTTTCCCTATTTTCCAACCTGGAACTCCATCCTTCTGCAAGAATGCTCTGCTCCCTGGAGCTGGCAGGTCTCTAAAGGCTTAATGTCAGTGGTGGCCACGTGACTTCCTCCTTAATCTACTTCATTGGACCATCTGTAGCTCTGCACAGCCAAGGTTGATAAGAGGTTGCTGTTCTCATTGGGCGTATTTTTAAATTCTTCATTTCATTCTTCATTCTGCAGATCAGATCCTCATCCCTGGGTAGATGTACAGGTTTACACTTTCTGCCTTCCAACAGGGGAGTCAAATCAATGCATACACCTGTGTAAATGGATGTATATATGTGTGTGTGTGTGTGTGTGTGTGTGTGTGCATCTGTGTGTAGGGGATTGTGGATTGTAGGCTCAATTTTGCTTTTTGCTGACTCATTCAAAAGCCCAGAGGTCCTAACTTTGAACAGGTGTAATTAAATTTTTTAAAAAGCCTTAGCAGATATCTGTACAGGAAGATGATATTATCCATCACTCTGTGTGAAAATTGCATATTTACTCTTTTCAACGTGATATGCAGGAAAGATCACTGCAATGCATTGGGCTGTGGTTAGGCATCCAGTAAAAATAACCCAAATTGTTTTTCTATACAGTTTATATGGAGGTGGAGGTAGATGGTAATGAGTTTACTTTGGGAGGGTGTGATTATTCAATTTCTAAATTTGGTAACTCTGCCTCTTTTTTTTTAATGATAGGAATTATCAATGGGCTGCAAATAATTGTGCTCATGTGGAGACTCTGAACACAATATTGATACTGTTCATTTTAAGTAAGAGAAGGTCTTCAGATCCCTCTAGAAGCAGGCTAAGGCCTTTCTTTAAAAAAATCCAAACTGACTCAATTGACACTAACTACAAAGATTACGCTTTATATTAATATCATTCCCTTAACAGAGTATCTAATGAATGTTTAAATGTTCCTCCTGGACCTGATTTGCAAGATTTTCCACAGCCAGGCTCCCTCCTCTGGATCCTCCACTGTTCTCAGTATCTACTAGAACCTTTCCTCCTTGGGCCTTCTAGGAGGAACAGGGCCAGTGAAGATGCAATCCTCACAGAAGATGCAGCAGTAGGCAACCATGTTCAGAGACAGCATGTTTAATTTCTAAGCCTGAAAGTTCCCATCTTAAAAAGGGAAATAATAATAGCACCTACCTTATGAGGTTGTGTTGTAAAATAAATGAGATAACTGATAAAAGTTTCCTTACCCAGAGTTAATGTTCAATGCATATCAGCTAGCATTATTGTTGTGTTCAGTCCTTTGGGGCCAGGGCTGACTGGACCGTAAGTAAGGGAAACCAGCATCCTATGTCAAGGATGACATAACTTGATAAGTCCTCAGAAATTTGGCTGGATGATACTAAGAGGAAAAGCTATTCTTGGTAGACACTAAAGCTGTAAGGTCAGGATGTAGAAGAAAGGTCACACTGGGAACTGTGATGAACCATAGAAAAACTTAATCTCTAGGCTTCTCTGATTTCTGCCTTTTGTGAACACTTTTTGGACTATTCAATTTACTCATTTAATCATACAGTTTTGTTACTTTTGACTTTTGAATGCGTGTGTGTTGGTTTTGTGTCTCTGTGTCATTTAGGGTCCAGACAAGAAAACTGCAATTACTCTAGGTGTCTCAAATGGAGGAATTAATATAGAGGGTTGGTTACACAGGTGATGAAAAAGCTGAAAAGTGATACAGGGGACATGAGATTAGAAATAGTGGGAAGCTAGTCCCAGCCCTAGGACTGGAGAGAGGAAGTTTCCAAATAAGTTATTTGATATAAGTTAGCAAAGCCCAGTATTTGGGGCCATATGCTGGAAGCTGCCAGGCAGGAACTGGGGTCAGGAAGAGACGGGCTATCCTGCAGAAAGGAAACTACAAAGCAGATACAACCATCTCAGAGGTACCCTGTGAAGCAGAGAGTAAAGAGGAGGTACAGCAGCTTCTGCCCTCCTCTTGTCCTTCAGTCTTGCATCAATGCCTGCCATTGGCCAAACTGCCTGAAAGCCAGAGGCAGTCAACAGAGCCAGAGGCAGTCAACAGAGTCTGAGGAATGTTATTCCCTAAGGAATGGAGCTGAGAGCAAAAAGGCACAGGACCAACAAGGGCCCAACCATATGAGCTGCTCCATGTCATCTCTGGTGTCTGCTGGGTGTTTCCTCTCTGTAAAGCTTTATCCTTGTGGTAGACATGTATTATTGCCTCTGTTTGAGGTGTGATTCTCTCTCTAAAGATAAGAGCTATGAGAAGAGGAGCACTGAAATTCCATAGTCAAATTCAAGAGAACAGGCTTAAAAGTAAAAAGGATATTTTTAAACTCATAGAACTCTGCAGCTCATGTCTCATGTTTTCCAGCTACAACGTGATGACTCAGAAGATTTTGGGGGGGGGGGTTTGTTTTAGCAAATCTTGATTATTGATGTGATCAGCCCTTTCTACCGAATCTGGAGGGAATGATTAGCAGGAGGCTAGCTGTGAACTGAACAAGATAACTTTGCACTCGAAAGGGATTCATTTTGCATCCTTAATCTCAAGGATATTTTAAATAGCATTGAAATAAATGCACACAACCTGTGTTGGTGATGGATTCTGAATTTTGCATATGTAATTACTTTCCCAGTTACTTCGATGTGTGTGTGTGTGTGTGTGTATTAATCACATCTAGATTAAAATATCAAAGCAATTGAAAACCCCAGGCAGTTCTTACATTGTAAAAGCTAATTTTAGTTCATCTATGCAGTGTCAGAAATTATATCTGCTTGTAGACTGTTACTTTGTGACACAGCTTTTGGCATTTCCATTGCCTCATGGTAGAGAGGTAGATATCAACAGGACTGGCCATTAACATTCTGCTATTGCTAGACACAAACTAGTAAAGTGAGCTAGATGTCTTCAACATCTGGAAACCCTAAGGAAACTCCGTCCAAGCATAGTATTAACTCATTCTGACACTCGTTCCTTTGTTCACGCTTTGCCTTGAGGAGTTCACCCACGGTGTATTTATTATTAAACCAATCCTTGTAAGAGTTATCACCTTACTGAAAAACAAATCAAAGACTTACTGAGTTTTGGGCTGAAAATATCCCTGGATGTCCATGGAGACTGGGATTACATAGCCATGAACTCCATGGCTTGTAACATAACATGCTACAGTTCTCACATTGTCTCTAAGGTTACCCCTTGTTTAAAAAAATATTATCCTTCCTGCCATTTCTAGGTGGACTCAGTCCAGCCATATGAATGTAGGTGTAGCCTGTTTTGGAAGATCCTGAGGAGGTTCCCCAACTCTCCACATTTCCAGCTCACCATCAGTTCCTGAATATGGGGTCCAGCGGAGAACTTATGTCTTATCTTTCACTCCTTTGAGTGTGTGAGGCATTTAGAGTTGGATACTGGTGGTGTGTCTGCCAGGCCCATTTTAACCCTCTTCCTCTGACAATTGCCCCTCTCCATACATGCAGAGGATTGGACCCCAGGCAGCTGTGTTTCTACAACTTGACTTCATCCACATTAATTGGACCAGAGTGGTCAGTCACATGACCCATTTAGGGCCAATGGGTTTCTCTATCCCTAGAATTTACAACTGACAGACTGCTTTTCAGGGTGGTCTGGTGCCCTGAACCAAGAAGATATTACCTAGGAAGATATAAGTGGCTATTTCAGCCAAGGGCATGAAGTTGAGGAATTACATGAAAAGAGAGGAGAGAACAAAGAAGATATATAGAGAAAAGCCAAAGAAAAAGAGCTGAAAGTATTGCCTGGTGAATTCGTTATCTCTTATTGTACAACAAATCACCCCAAAATGACCAACATTTAATAGCTCACATAGTTTCTAGGTTCAGGAATCTGAGACTGACTTAGCTGGATATTTGTGACTCAGGATCTCTCATGAGTGTGCAGTCAAGATGTCAGGTGGGGCTGGAGAATGCACTTCCAAACTCACTCGTGTAGCTATTGGCAGGAGGTTTCTGTTCCTTGCCATATGATCCTCTCCATTGTGTTGCTTACTTGACGTGGCAGCTGACTCCCCCAAGAGCTGAGAGACAGAGAGGGAGAGAGAGAGAGAGTGCACCCGAGATGGTGGTGGACCTTAATTCTCCTCCTCTAGAGTGTGTGCTGGACTTGGTGCCTCTTCCAAAGAAAAAAATATGGAAAGGGAAAAATAGTAACTATACAGTGGAGAAATATGGTAGACATCAGCTTAACCAAACAATCAAGGTTGACATCACTAATGATAAGTCATGTTGATATTATATACTCCTGATATGATATGATGAGAAGCTTACCTCACCTTGTGGTATTCTTCCCCAAATCCATAATCCCAGACTAGCTCTGAGAAGACAGCAGACAAACCCAAATTGAGAGACATTCTACAAGATACCTGTCCAATACTCAAAAGTTATAAGGTCTTAAAAAAAAAAAAAGACTGAGAAACTGTCACAGACTTTAGGAGATTAAGGATATTTGATGAATAAATTCAATGTGATATCCTGGATTAGATGCTGGAACAGAAAAAGAACATTAGTAGGAAAACTGGGAAAATCTGAATGAAGACTATGGTTTAATTAATAGTATTAATTTCTTAGTTTTGACAAATGTACCATGGCTATGTTAACATAAGGGAAAGCTGTGTGAATGTGATGTGGAAACCCTCGGTACTATCTTTGCAACTTTTCTGTAAATGTAAAATTATCCCAAAAGTAAAAAAACAAATTTTTTTTAACTAAAAAAAATCCTCGAAAACCAAACAACTAACCAACCAAACAAAAAATGTGCAAAATGACAAGCCCTGGGTGGGACGAGAACTTTTAGGAAAGAGATCTAGGTTAGACTTGTATGTGGGTGGATGGAATAGTCCAAGAAAGCTTCTTAGAGAGAAAAGGGGCTGGTGGCGTACAAAAGAGAGTGAAAAATATAGCTGTAGCATCATGAAATACTCAGATAACTTCTAATAGAATTGTACAAGCTCAGCAAAATGGGGTGGCCATGGTGGTGATGCATGGGGTGAGAGAGAGAATCACATAAACAATGCCAGAGAAATAGTCCCGGGCTCTTTGGTTAACACTGACACAGCATTGACTTTCCGTAGGAGATTGTAATAGTCAGCTTGGGATGCCATAACAAAATACCATAGACTAGGTGGTTTATACAACAAAAATTTATTTCTCACAATTCTGGAGACTTGGGTAGTCCAGGATCAGGGTGCCAGCCTGGTTGGGTTTCGACCAGGACTCTCTTCCTGACTTGCAGATGGCCGCCTTCTCGCTGCATCCTCATATAGTGGAGATAGGTGGAGAGAGGGCTCTCTGGTGTCTCTTCTCAGAAGGGCACTAATCCCATCATAAGGCCCCCACCCTCATAACCTCATATAAACCTAATTACTTCCCAAACGCCCCATCTCAAATATACATCTGATAGGATTAGGGCATCAACATATGAATTTGAGGTGGGGGAGGGACACAAACATTCAGTCCATAACAGAGATCTTTTGAGACAGTGGTATCTACCTCTGGGATAGATATACCCCATGATATGCTGAGGTTATAAAAATACATATCCCTAAATCTCAGTGGCTTAAATAAAACTTTATTTCTCACTTATGCTCCATGTCCATCATGGGTTGGAGCTGGGGGGAGGCTGTGTTTCTTGTCATCCTCACTCGGGGACCCAGGCCATAAGGAGTCTCTACCATCAGTGATTGCTGTAGATAAGGGAAGAGAATGTGACAGATCACTGACCATTAAAGGCTTCTGCCTGGATGTGACATGACTTGCTTTCATTCACATTTTTTTGGCCAAAGCAAGACACATGGCCAAGTCTAACTTCAAGGGTATGGGAAGTTCAGTCTTACCATGTGCCTGGAAGAAGGAAAATGGAATACTGGTGAACCGTCCTGAGGATCACCAAGGAATCCATGGAAGAGCGCCACAGGGAGTTTCACTGTCCTTCTGCCTTCTCATCCCCTTCTGCTTCCTCCTTTTTACTTCCCTCCTTCTTATCTTTATATCTTTTTCATCCTTTTTTCTCTTTCTTTCCCCTCATTCCCTTTCCTTAATTTAAACAATTATTTTCTAATCACAAAAGTGATATATTTAAACTGCAAAAAAATTCAAATAACACTGAAACATAAAAAAATTGCTTACTTCTTTTCTTCTGCCAGAGATGACCACTCTTAACAGTTAGGATGGGGAACCTAATTCCAGATCATTTTTTTACACAATGCAATTATAAATATTACAGTACGTTTTAAGTTTACGAGAATAAGATCACACAATACATAGCATTTTGTGAAGTGCAGTTTTTACTTAACAGTATATCCTCGACACCTTTCCTTATTTTTAAGTCAGGAAACAAAAAAAATGACTACACAACGGTAACAGCAATCATTTGTTGAATACCTAGGTTGTGCACACCACTGTTTTAGGGATGGGGTTCTCACCATGAAACAAGATCCTGTTTCTGCTCTTAAGATTTTTATATTCTATTGAGGACAGATCTGTGCCTGGTCCTGCCTCTGTCACCAGCAGTTGTGAGACCTTAGCCAGATATCTTGGCATTATTGGGCCTGTGTGTGTTTGTGTGTTTGTGTGTTTTTAACAACAACAAAAATCAAGGGGTGGGCCGTATGTTCTCACTCTACCTATGAGTCTAGTTCTAACTGTATTAGGACTTGTGTTTTTGTTGTTGCCAACAATAGACACTGACTCTCACCAAGTAAAGCAAAAAGAAGGAACTAACTGGAAGAATATTGTGAGACTTGGAGACCAGAAGGAAGAGTTGAACAATCATGTCTGGGGAAGGGCAGGAACCAGGGGTCCTTGGGAGATCTCTGTAGCAGGAACCCATGGGTTGATTTTGTAGGGTACTGCTATCAGATGTCTCAGCTCTAATGGTCTTCCCTCCTGGGGTTTCTGTAGGAGATCAGCTTTCTGGATGAGAGAAGCTTTTTGGTATAGCTTGGGTCAGCAGTTCACTCCTTTGACCAGAGGGAGTTGGGTACTGTTGATTGACAGATGTACCAATACCGCATGTGATGGAGGTGGGGCAGTTCCCCAAAGGGAAAGGGAGGTGCTCTTAAGAGAAGAAGGAAAAAAGGAAGGAAGGCTGACTCAATCAAAAAACTGATGTTCACTGCACTAATTTCCTTCTTTTTCCCCATCCTGTTCCTATTTTTTTTTCCCATTTTCTTTTTCTTTTCTTTTCTTTTTTTCCTTTTTTTTTTGTTTTTTGAAGTATAGTTGGTTTAGTGTTGTATTAGTTTCAGGTATACAGAAAAGTGATTCAGATTCTTTTCCCTTATAGCTTATTACAAGATATTGAGTATATTTCCCTGTGCTATACAATAGGTCCTTGTTGGTTATCTCTTTTATATATTAGTGTGTATATGTTAATCCCATACTCCTAGTTTATCCCCCCTCCCTTTCCACTTTGGTAACCATAAGTTTGTTTTCTCTATCTGTGAGTCTATTTCTGTTTTGTAAATGAGTTCATATCTGTTCTTTTTTAAGATTCCATATATAAGTGATATCATATATTTGTCTTTCTCTGTCTGACTTACTTCACTTAGTAGGATCATCTCTAGGTCCCTCCATGTTGCTACAAATGGCGTTATTTCATTCTTTTTTCTTTTATGGCTGAGCTGTTCCTGTCTTTTTCTCTCTCGTTTCCTATTCTGAATTTTCTGCTTTTATTCTGCCGATCACTGTCTTAGGTTTGGCAGCCAGTGACAGGCTTTGTGTAATTGAGCTTGTCGGGTTCCAGTGTCTGGGGGTTTCTAATCTCTACTTTGATGACTCTAAGAAAATGTCTTCTGCATAGATGTTTGAACTGCAGCACATTCACCTGTTTTTCAACACAAAGAGTCTCAATGATATCGCAGTACTCCATACCTTTCATGTTTTCCTGAACATCGGAATTGAAAACTCCTAAATTTACTTATGGCACTGTTTATAACAGTGAAAACTGGATACAAACAAAATGATCAAGAAGTCATTGATTAGATAGTCATAACATCTCTTGTACAGCTATATCATAGGGTGACTCAACTCTTTTCTTTTTTCCGTCTTTAATTATTAGTTAATCCCTGGAGAATCTGAGAAGAAATGTGGCCTCCCTCTCTAGAAAAATGTGCATGCACTGTCCATACAATTTCTCATAAATGTTTTGGGTATTTGCAAACTCAGTAAAAGTTTACCTCTAAATCTGAGAGTTGTTATGAAAACCACTTTATATACTCTTGATGTAATGGAATACTGTGTAGGCTTAATAATTATGATGAGTATATTTTTAATATAAAAGGCTGTTCAAAATATACTATGTACAGAAAAATTGGTTACAAAAGAAGAGAATAGTGTGTGTGCGTGCGTGTGTGTGTGTGTGTAGTTACATTAGTAATAAATTTGGACAGCTGTCCAGGAAAATACTAAGTGTATTTCCCTCTGGTGGTTCAATTACAGATAATTTTTTCTTTTTGTTTATTGTAGTCTTTTCCAAGTCTTCTAAAATGAATATATATTGCTCGTGAAAATTTTAAAAAGGGAGTATGATAAAGGAAATATATACTTTAGTCATTTATGGCTCAGCTTTTTTATGCTGTCTGGTTTTCACAGCTTTTAGATTAACTGTAGAAATAATTGGGAAGCGTGGATAAAAGAAGGTCCTATGTCAAGCACTAAAGCGAATCCTAAGGGTTAAATCTATAATTTATCACTTTTTCTCATCGTAATCATTGCCATTCTTGTTACTGACCCAAATGGCAAATTTAAAAATAACCATTTTCCTCTTTACTTTCAAAAGCCATATATGTATGTTGTTACAAAATAAGACATTACAAAATGTGTGATTTTGAAAGTGAAATTTCTTTATAATTCCTCCTTCGGCCCCAATAATAGCCGTTAATGGTTTAATTTATATACACCATCACACGCACACACACACACACACACACATACACACAGACACAGACACATGCAAAGTTTGTTCCTTAAATGAAAATAGAATTGACATATATTGTTTGCAATGTGCTTTTTTTCACGTAAAATTTATTTTGGACATCTTTCTATGTCTGCCCATAGAGCTCATTCTCACTGTCTCACTTGCATAGAATTCAGCTGTAAGAATGCATCATAATTTAACTATAGCCTCTGTGCCATGGACCCAGTTTTCCAGAATAATGAAAAACATTGCAAAAAAATTCTTGTATATACATCTTCACATCTTTGTGAGAGTATTTCTGTAGTATAGATTCCTAGAAATGGAATTCGTATTCTTACTTTTTTCCCAGGTAACTGATTTGCAGTCCCCATTTCTTTCTTAGTTTGTGTGTCCTACTGAAATGGTAGCAGAGTACAAAGGGCTGAGCCATCCCAGGTGGCTGTGGATTGAAGGTACTCAAGATTCCTGCTTGATCAAACAGCTTAAATATTAAGAAAACATGATTTTCTGAGTCTGTAGCAGGTTGAAAGTGTGTTTGCTTTAATTGTCAGTCAGAGGAAAATATATCCCAGGAGGGTGTATGTCTCCACCCCATCCTTTCCTCTAGTCTATTTGAGAGGCAGAGAAGTCTAGTGTCTACTTCTCTGGTGATATGAAGGACAAGTAAGGCTGTCCCTCGGGATGACTATGTTTACAGTGAAAAGAGAGAAGGATCATTCCAAAAATTTCTTGTCTTTTGGTTATTCAAGATATCTGGATTACTAAAATACTAATGGTAAACTTGGCCTCAAAGGTGTCAAATGCTATTTATCCTCCCCTCCCATACCGGCAGAAAACTGCCTCCAAATCAAAAAGTATCCCTTCTCAAGCCCTGCAAGTTAAGAATCCCGCCCCCCACCCCCGACCCAGACAAAAATGTTTATAGAAGTCAAACCAAAATGTATCCATACAGTAATAGAAATAAAGTTACACACAATATCATACAGATGTATCTTTAAAAGAATTTTGAGTAGAAGAATCAAGATACAAGAGAATTCACATTGTGTAATTTCTGATTATTTATCTATTGCTGCATAACAAATTACTCCAAAGCTTCTTGGTTTAAGACAACAGAAATTATTTATCACTGATCATGGTTTTTGTGGGTCAGAGATTTGGGAGTGGATTGGAGTGTTTCTGGCTCAGGGGTGCTCATGAAGTTGTAGCCAAATGCCCTTTGGGGCTACAGTCATCTGAAGGCTTGGCTTGGGCTGGGGGATCCACTTCTAAGGTGGTTCAATCACAAGGCTGGCTAGTTGGTGCTAACTGTTGGTGGGAGACCTCAGTTCCTGTCCACATGGGCCTCTTCTAGTTTCCTCATGGTCCCTTCAGATTGAACAATCTGAAAGTACACAGAAGTTGCAATAAACGTTTTTGATAGCCTTAGAGTTTGGTCACACAAACCAGTCCTGATTCAATGTAGGGAGAGATCACCAGGAGACCAGGATCACTGGGGGCCATCTTGGAAGCTGGTTAGCATAATTTCATTTATCTAAAGCCCCCAAATAGGCAATAATAAACTATATTGCTTAGGGTGGCATATTTAGGTGTTAAAACTATAGAAGAAAAGAAGAAATGATTACTGTTAAAAGTGGTTACCTCTTTGAGGGAAGAAGTTGTAAGTGGACAAAGATCATTATTTGTAAAAGAATGCATTTATGTTTTGTGCACATTTCCAAACTGTAATTTATTTCATAATTGCAAGAAAAGATCTTTAATAAAAAAGAGAGAATTGACATTGGAAACAAAGTGTTCTGTTCTCTTTTGTGCCTCAAACATAGATCAGTGGATTCCTAAAGGCTAATTTAAGGTATGGTCAAAAGAGGAACAGAAACAACGATAGCAACAATCCACAGTAATAATAATATAAAATTAGCCAAGAGTTCTTTTTTTTTTTTTTTTTAATTTTTATTTATTTATTTATTTATTTTTGGCTGTGTTGGGTCTTCGTTTCTGTGCGAGGGCTTTCTCCAGTTGCGGCAAGCGGGGGCCACTCTTCATCGCGGTGCGCGGACCTCTCACTATCGTGGCCTCTCGTTGCGGAGCACAGGCTCCAGATGCGCAGGCTCAGTAGTTGTGGCTCACAGGCCTAGTTGCTCCGCGGCATGTGGGATCTTCCCAGACCAGGGCTCGAACCCGTGTCCCCTGCATCGGCAGGCAGATTCTCAACCACTGCGCCACCAGGGAAGCCCTAGCCAAGAGTTCTTATGAGTTCCAGACGATACAAAGCAAAGTGCATTATACTGATTTCCTTATTTAATTCTCACTAACACCAATTTGGTTCTATCACCCCGTTTTTACATAAAAGGAAATTGAGATTAGGGCGATTTAGGTATCTTACTTAAGGTCACACAGCTGGTTAGTGGTGGAGCCAGAGAATAGAGCCAGCCAGTGGGCCCTTCTGATGCAGAAAAGGAGGTCAGACTATTACTGTACATTTAAACCTATTTTTGCTTAAATTGAACAAACTCTGGAAACCTTTAGTGAATCAGTCAACTAGTCTTTCTCAGTATGTGAGTGGCACAGAGTAAGTACTACACAGATATTTTTTAAATGAATAAAGAAGTAAAGATTTATTTATTTTACTTATTTTACAAAAGTCTTGTGTGGAGTGTGTCATATGCCATTCACTGGTCTCTGTGTTTTACAAGTATTAATTCCTTTGTGGTCCGTTCTAATTCATCGCTAAGAAATAAGTCCCTGGGGACCGCCCCTTCTTCATTTGCTCCTAGGCCAGAAGTTTTCTGTTTTTTCCAGCTACTTGACTTTGGTCCCTGGGGCTTGATATTTTAGCATACTACTTTGGCAAACCAATTCAACAGCAGTGCTTCGAGTCTTTACTCCTCACTGGGTTCTAGGGGGAAATAAAGATGAATATATTTTCATCTGCAACCTGACAAATGAGTCCTTGTCTTTTAAAACTTTCTGACACTATTTTGTGCTAACATGGTTGGGAACGTCAAATCCCTTGAGGTTTACCCCTGCTACCTTCACAACAGGAAATGTGCATGTATCTTGGCTTATTTTGGTTTCTGATTTTAGTTCCTTTAATAAGTGCTAAATGATTCATTCGGTTATTTTCCAGCATGATATTTTTCCAAATCTCCCACTAGCAAGTCTGAATGTGTCCATTTGTTGCTCTAATGAAGAGATCTCAGCTTCCTTATCAGGAATGCTACTGGGATACAGGCTAAATTCTGCTCTGATAAATCAATTCAGACTAGGATAGAGCATTAGTGATGGAGAAGAAATTAGTTATTTTGTTCCATCAATATTTGCCTATGTACAAATGGACACTGTGGAAAACCTTCTAAAAATTCTATTTTCACTTGCAATATCCTTGCTCTCATTACAAAAAGAAACAATGTGAGTTTGCTAAAAAACATACTTTCTTTTACTTGGTGGCTAACCCATTCATTTATTCAATAGACAGTTCTTAAACATCCGTTGTGGGCATGGTTGCAGCCCTTTGGGAGCTCACAGTCTGGCCAGGGAGAGGGGTGCGTTGGCTGTGTGTGTGTGGTGGTGATGGGAGTAGGGTTGTGGGGTGGTGGGAGCTGTGTACAGAAAGTTAAGCAGAAAATTACAATACAGGGTACTGGAGATGGTGTATCTAGGGAACTTAGGGATGGGGCCCTTAAACCAACGGGGAACTTGATGAAGGTTGGCAGGGTAGAGCAAGGCTTCCTGGAGAAGGTAACGTTTGAGCTCAGTCTTGAAGGCTAAAGAAGTGTGTAGGCAAAAGAGGAGAGAAAGGTGCTCCAGACAGAGAGAAATGGACCGGCATATTCCAGGAGCTTCAGCAGTTTGGGGTCACTGGAGCTACTTAATATGGAAGTCAGGGAGTGACCTCAGAGGAGGTCCAGAGGGGTAGGAAGATCCAGGACACAGAGAGCTGGGTATCCAATGTGAAAGGGCCTGGTCTTTATTCTGGAGCAATGGGGATCCTAAAATTTTAAAATACGGAAAGGACAAGATGAGATTTGTGTTCTAGAAAGAGCCCTCTTGAAAAAATTTCAAAAGCATGCCTGCTTTTTGGTCTAGCAATTCAATTTCTAGGCGATTACTGTAGATGGGAGCAAAGATTTAGTTACTAGGATAGGAGCAAAATTACCTGTAATAGTGAAAAATGGAAAACAATCTAAAGGGCCAGTAATACAGAAATTAGAAAAATAAGTTCTAGTAAATTTACTGAAATTACCTGTAATAGTGAAAAATGGAAAACAATCTAAAGGTCCAGCAATACAGAAATTAGAAAAATAAGTTCTAGTAAATTTACTGAATGGAAAGTATATTTTAAAAATATTAACATGATGTTATAAACAAGGAAAGCCACTTATAATACTACATGAAAGGGAAAAGTAGGTGATGAAATGGTATATTTAGTATGATCTCCTTCTGAATATTTCTTGAAATTATATATATGATATATATATATATTTATATATAATGATATATATATATACCTAGGTACAAATATCTCTGGATAGTATTATGGGTGTTTAAAATTCTTTCCCTTTTACTTATCTGTATTTTCTAATGAAAAAAATTATTACTTTTCTATAAGAAAAATATGTTTTAAATATTTTACATACAAGCCAGTAACCTCACTTTGGTAGCTGTTTATAGGAATTCAGAGAAGCAGGAATGCCCACTTTGGAGTGTATATCTCCTCTTTCTGCTATATTATCTTATGGAATGTTTGGTGTTCTCCTTCTTACTTCAGTTCCTGTGGCCGAAGATAACTTGGAACAAGAATGAATGCATGACTTTCACTGATAGCTCTGCATTGGGTTTAGAGTCAAAGTCCAGACGAGGGTCAAACCACTCTTCCTCCATTGCCTTGATAACTGTGGGGTGACAGTCACCTGCTGCCACAGCCTGGCTTTGGGCCTCAAGAGCTATAAAAGGTACTTCTTCTTAAAAAAAAATTAAAAAATTTTTTTCTAATTTTAAAAATTGAAGTAGAGTTGATTTATACAGTATTAATTTCAAAAGTACAACATAGTGATTCGATTTTTTATAGATTATACTCCATTTAAAGTTGTTACAAAATGTTGGCTGTATTCCCTATAAAAGGCACTTCTTTGCTTTGAATCTCTCCTTGACGAAATTTTAGTCAGTCTCCTCTGAATCCTCTTCCCAACTAGGCCTTGACTTTTGGACTTCCACTTGCATTGACCAATTTTAGCAAGAATCCTGTCAAGTCAGTTTAACCAGCACCTCCCACCCTCAATATCTGATCACCTTTTTCATCCCCGCCATCCCCCAGGAAATATCTGATTACCCGAGCCTGCCTTCAGCAAGAATCCTGTTAGGTCAGTTTAAGCCAAGAATTACACTACACTTTCAGTAATCTTCTACCCACTGACCACCTTCCACACCCCAATACACATTCTGTTTCTTGGATATAAATCCCCACCTTTCCTTGTTGTATTTGAAGTTGAGCCCAATATCTTTCCTCTACTGCAAAACCCCACCCATTGCAGTAGTTCCTACACCTATGGCGATAGTCCCCCTGAATAAAGTTGGGCTTACTGTTCTTTAATAAGTGTCAGAATGATCTTTTCTTTAACAGTTCTTAACAAGGTAAAACTCTCCCCAGACCCATTGCTCAGCTCTTAACCCGGGTGACTCTTCAATTGCTCCATTGCAATCAGCTCTTCTTGAGACTCATCAGATTTCCCTTCCTAAATTCATTTAAATTACCCTTCATGTCTTAGCCAGCCCTTTCCTAAGCCATTTATGTTGCCATTTATATTCATATCCAAGCTTCACAAATTTTGCATTGGATTATTTATTAATCATCCTCTTTGCTTTGCTCAAATCAGAACTCAGATAAAGTCTACAAAATGTATTTGAGTGATATGTCTCTTTTTTTTTCCAGATCATTTTTAAAATCAAGATGTAATTCACATATCTAATATGTCTTTTAAATCTTTAAAAGCCTGTACCAGTTCCTCCTTCCCCTTTATTTCATGCTATTTGTTTTTTGAAGATTTCTCAATGTCTTGTAGAATTTCTCAATATCTGGGTTTGTCTTATTGAATCCTTGTGGTATTATTAACATATTTCTCTCTCATTTTTTTTTCTGTGCATTGGTGATAGTTTTCATATTTTATACATTAGATTTCTTCTTTCCTTTCTTTCTTCCTTCCTTTCTTTCTTTTTTTCTTTTTCTTTCTTTTCTCTTTCTCTCTCTTCCTTCCTCCCTCCCTCCCTTCCTTCTACTTTCTTTCTTTCTTCCTTTCTTTTCTCCTCCAAGAACTCATCTCTTTCTTGCCCTCAGTGGTTGCTCCTTTTTCAGACACTTGTAGTATTTACCTGTCTATCACTTTATTTATCCATGAAATCATTTTCATTCCTATTCCTAAAAAGGCAGGGACCATGTCCTGAGTACAGGGAATACAGGTGGCTCATCACTGCTATTTCCCCTATATCTAGCACATAATGTGGCTGGCACAGAATAGGTGCTCCATAAATAGTTGTTAAGATAAATGAATATAAAAGTATAAATCACACACCAGTTATCACTGCCTAGCATTTGCTGCCTTGGGTGTGGTTTCTCATTGTGTTGCAAACCTTGACTCAACTCCTGGACGTCGAGCCTCTTGAGGGCAGGAAGGAAGTCAAACACATTCTTGTAGTCTGGGTACCTAACACAATGCCATGTTCATAACCAGTGCATGTTCAATGCATATTAAAATGGGGACCCTTGCCTATCTATCCTTGCTGGATTTTTAAAAAAATTTAATTTAATTAATTAATTTATTATACAGCAGGTTTTTAATAGTTATCTATTTTATACATATTAGTGTATATATGTCAATCCCAATCTCCCAATTCATCCCACCACCACCATCCCCCCTGCCACTTTCCCCCCTTGGTGTCCGTATGTTTGTTCTCTACATCTGTGTCTCTATTTCTGCCTTGCAAACCGGTTCATCTGTACCATTTTTCTAGATTCCACAGCTATGTGTTAATATATGATATTTGTTTTTCTCTTTCTGACTTACTTCACTCTGTATGACAGTCTCTAGATCCATCCACGTCTCTAAAAATGACCCAGTTTCGTTCCTTTTTATGGCTGAGTAATATTCCATTGTATATATGTACCACAACTTCTTTATCCATTTGTCTATTGATGGGCATTTAGGTTGCTTCCATGACCTGGCTATTGTAAATAGTGCTGCAATGAACATTGGGGTGCATGTGTCTTTTTGAATTATGGTTTTCTCCAGGTATATGCCCAGTAGTGGGATTGCTGGGTCATATGGTAATTCTATTTTTAGTTTATTAAGGAACTTCCATACTGTCCTCCATAGTGGCTGTATCAATTTACATTCCCACCAACAGTGCAAGAGGGTTCCCTTTTCTCCACACCCTCTCCAGCATTTATTGTTTGTAGACTTTTTGATGATGGCCATTCTAACCGGTGTGAGGTGATACCTCATTGTAGTTTTGATTTGCATTTCTCTAATAATTAGTGATATTGAGCAGCTTTTCATGTGTTTCTTGGCCATCTGTATGTCTTCTTTGGAAAAATGTCTATTTAGGTCTTCTGCCCATTTTTGGATTGGGTTGTTTGTTTTTTTTAATATTGAGCTGCATGAGCTGTTTATATGTTTTGGAGATTAATCCTTTGTCCGTTGATTCATTTGCAAATATTTTCTCCCATTCTGAGGGTTGTCTTTTCATCTTGTTTGTATTTTCCTTTGGTGTGCAAAAGCTTTGAAGTTTCATTAGGTCCCATTTGTTTATTTTTGTTTTTATTTCCATTACTCTAGGAGGTGGATCAAAAAAGATCTTGCTGTGATTTATGTCAAAGAGTGTTCTTCCTATGTTTTCCCCTAAGAGTTTTATAGTGTCCTGTCTTACATTTAGATCTTTAATCCATTTTGAGCTTATTTTTGTGTATGGTGTTAGGGAGTGTTCTAATTTCATTCTTTTACATGTAGCTGTCCAGTTTTCCCAGCACCACTTATTGAAGAGACTGTCTTTTCTCCATTATATATCCTTGCTTCCTTTGTCATAGATTAGTTGACCATAGGTGCGAGGGTTTATCTCTGGGCTTTCTATCCTGTTCCATTGATCTATATTTCTGTTTTTGCGCCAGTACCATATTGTCTTGATTACTGTAGCTTTGTAGTATAGTCTGAAGTCTGGGAGTCTGATTCCTCCAGCTCCATTTTTTTCCCTCAAGAATGCTTTGGCTATTCAGGGTCTTTTGTGTCTCCATACAGATTTTAAGATTTTTTTTGTTCTAGTTCTGTAAAAATGCTACTGGTAATTTGATAGGGATTGCATTGAATCTGTAGATTGCTTTGGGTAGTATAGTCATTTTCACAATATTGATTCTGTCAATCCAAGGACATGGTATATTTGTCCATCTGTTTGTGTCATCTTTGATTTCTTTCATCAGTGTCTTATAGTTTTCTGAGTACAGGTCTTTTACCTCCTTAGGTAGGTGCATTCCTAGGTATTTTATTCTTTTTGTTGCAATGGTGAATGGGATTGTTTCCTTAATTTCTCTTTCTGATCTTTCATTGTTAGTGTATAGGAATGCAAGAGATTTCTATGCATTAATTTTGTATCCTGCAACTTTACCAAATTCATTGATTAGCTCTAGTAGTTTTCTGGTGGCATCTTTAGTATTCTCTATGTATAGTATCATGTCATCTGCAAACAGTGATAGTTTTACTTCTTCTTTTCCAATTTGTGTTCCGTTTATTTCTTTTTCTTCTCTGATTGCTGTGGCTAGGACTTCCAAAACTATGTTGAATAATAGTGGCAAGAGTGGACATCCTTGTCTTGTTCCTGATCTTAGAGGAAATGCTTTCAGTTTTTCACCATTGAGAATGATGTTTGCTGTGGGTTTGTTGTATATGGTCTTTATTATGTTGAGGTAGATTCCCTCTATGCCCACTTTCTGGAGAGCTTTTATCATAAATGGGTGTTGAATTGTGTCAAAAGTTTTTCTGCATCTATTGAGATGATCATATGGTTTTTATTCTTCAGTTTGTTAATATGGCATATCACATTTATTGATTTGCATATATTGAAGAATCCTTGCACACCTGGGATAAATCCCACTTGATCATGGTATCCTTTTAATGTGTTTTTCGATTCTGTTTGCTAGTATTTTGTTGAGGATTTTTGCATCTATATTCATCAGTGATATTGGTCTGTAATTTTCTTTTTTTGTAGTATCTTTGTCTGGTTTTGGTAGTAGGGTGATTGTGGCCTTGTAGAATGAGTTTGGGAGTGTTCCTTCCTCTGCAATTTTCTGGAAGAGTTCGAGAAGGATAGGTGTTAGTTCTTCTCTGAACGTTTGATGGAATTCACCTGTGAAGCCATCTGGTCCTGGACTTTTGTTTGTTGGAAGATTTTTAATCACAGTTTCAATTTCAGTGCTTGTGATTGGTTTTTTCATATTTTCTATTTCTTTCTGGATCAGTCTTGGAAGGTTATACCTTTCTAAGAATTTGTCCATTTCTTCCAGGTTGTCCATTTTATTGGCATAGAGTTGCTTGTAGTAGTCTCTTATGATGCTTTGTATTTCTGCAGTGTCCGTTGTAACTTCTCCTTTTTCATTTCTAATTTTGATTTGAGTCCTGTCAAATCAAATAATTGATTTGAGTCCTCTCCCTCTTTTTCTTGATGAGTCTGGCTAAAGGTTTATCAACTTTGTTTATCTTCTCAAAGAACCAGCTTTTAGTTGTATTGATCTTTGCTATAGTTTTCTTTGTTTCTATTTCATTTATTTCTGCTCTGATCTTTATGATTTCTTTCTCCTTGCTGGATTTTTAAGTGCTCCAATAAGAGGTACATGTGACAAATGTGTAAAAAAAGTAAAGTATTACATAAATATAGGTCATATTATTAATGACAATAATTATAATCTCTAGCCATTGCCTTGGTGCTTTTAACAGGCATGGTCCTTGGTTGAAATGTATGGAGCTATTGATCTTTATCACCTTTTTAAAAGAAGAGGCATCTACTCCTAGGGTTTAATTCACTAATGAAGAGGGATTACAGGGGTCATCTGCCAGGGGCCATCCCCAACTTTTTGTTACATGAATTAATGGTATGGAAGTCCACAGAAAACTGTCCATTAAATGGAGTAAAAGGTTTTTAAGGTAATTACTCAAAGCTCTTTTGGTTGCAAGTGACAGAAGCGTAAACCAAAACAGTTCCACCAAAAAGAAAAAAAATTTTTGGTTCATATATCTGAAAAGTCCAAGGATATCTGGCTTCAGGTATGGTTGGAACAGGGAGCTGAAACAATGTTATTGTTGTTTTCTATTTCTCAGTTTTGCTGGTTTCCGCTTCTCTTTGATTGTTGATCGTGTCTCATTCTCTCTCGTTTTTGATCAGCTTCCCTTTGGGGTTATAAGTAATAAGCTCCAGCTTTCCTTCCATCCAGCACTGTGCTTCCAAGAATCAGATAGTCTTCTCCAGTTGCCCCAGAAGAAAAGTCCCAAGGAGGACTTATAGTCACGTTAGGGTACTGTGTCCATCCCTAAAGGAATCACCATGGCTAGGAAAATGGACTCACTGATGGGTCAGGACTAGTCACATATCCACTCCCACTGGGTAGTGATGGCACTGTCATGAATAACCCTACTATAGGTAATGGAAGAGTAGGACGAACCAAGAGTAGGATGAGATCAGAAGAAAAGGTGTTTGGGAAAAAATAACAGCTATCTCTGTGTACCTCCGGGCAAGCTTACTTAGTTGGAGCTAAGTTCAGGTGTGTTAGCTTTTCTGACAGTTTTTTCCGCTTTGGGTTTGGTCCCTTAGGTCTAGCAGGTCACTACTGGATATAATGACAAAATGGACTGTTTCATTATAGTTCTAAAGAGCTTATAAACTACAGTTCTAACTGAAGTCCTTGATAGCCTTTAAAGGTCAACAGACCAAAATTATGCACAAGAATCTTGTTTTCATCTACATTTTCTGGGGAGAGGGTCCATAGCTTTCCTCACATTAAAAGGCTTCTGGTGAACCAAAAGATTAAGAAGACTCCAGTGTTTCTCAACGCGGGTACCAATGATATTTGGACAAGACAGTTTGTCATTGTGCAAGATGTATAGCATCTCTGGCCCACACCCCTTAAATGCCTGTAATACCCCAAAGTTATTATGATAATCAACCCCTTCTACCACATTCCAACCACCTACAGTTGAGAAACAAGATGAGACTAGGAGTCTAGACTCAATGTTTCCTGCATGTTTTACATTTCCTCTCCCTTCTGGCAGAGAATAACACTTTTTTTTTTTAAACTTTTAACATCTAATTTCTAGCAGTCTCTATCATGGAATCTGGGATCCCATATTCATGAGCACAAAAAGCCTATTTTTCTTAGGAAGGTGCAGGTTCTGTCATATTTTAATGGTATGGACCTAATGTGAACTTAAAAATGCCTCATGTGAGGCAAACTAGCAAACAGCCAACTCCTGGGAGGTGCCCATCATTAGTCTAGCCTCCTTAGAGTTTTCTCACAGGGTGATCATTTAACTTATTACTTTTGAAAGGACAAATTCACAGATGAAGTGTTAGTCTGAAAGGAGTATCTTCAAGATCTAATAAATAAAACAATGACCATTGAGCAGCATTTTTATAGATTACAAATCACTCTCTTGCATTTGACCTTGCAACAGCTTCAAAAAACAAGTTTGCCAGTCTCCTCCTTTACAGATGAAGAAATTGAGGCTTCTAGGAATCAAGTGACAAGCTGACGATTACACAGCACTTTAGAGAAGGACTCGGGATTTCAACTGTGGGTCTTAGAACTTTAAAAGCCACCCTCTAACTCTCTACTTCCTCCCTGATGCCTCAAAACACTTTTAAAAGGAGGAAAACACCCTACTGGAACTAATCAGAGGGAAAGACTGGAAGTTCAAACGAGCCATAACAGAGCCTGTTAATCTGTTACCTAAATGAGTGCCGGGAAGGTGGGGTGGGGGTGGGGGGTTGACGCTTGTACATTTCATGCGCCCCACAACTGCACTTCTGAAATGTCAGGACAATCTCATTTGAACTCCCAGTCAACTGAGAAATTAAAAGCAGTCAGTGACGACGCTGTTTTGTAACTTCGTGCGTTTTAAAATTAACCGCACCTTTCAAGTACCGCTTTAGATTAGAAGTGGCTAATTGGATAAAGGGGAGAGTCATCCAGATGGATGAACAGTATTGTAAAAGCCCAGATTGAGTTAGTTACGGAAAAGGAACGCGCAAGAACACTTTCTACAGTACTGTTTTACTTACAAAGTGAAGGAAAGTTCCTCCACTCAGTTCCAAACCGAGGACAAGTTGATTTGTCGCAGCAGCGCTGGGAAGCATGTAGCCTGATATAAAGTCTGATTATTTTAAGGGAGGCTTGAAGGCTGAAACTTTTCAGTGTCAAAACCCTTTTTTTAAAAAAATAAGGACTTGGCGTGCCCTCGCGAATGTGTGAGCTTTGAGGAGGAGTGATGGTAGGAGAGCAGGGCTGAGTCCGTTCTTATTAATATTAAATAGCCACGTCTGTACCCTTGAAGCAAGTAGCGAGAGAGGAGGGACAGGAGCTGCTGACATTGACAATGAATCCAAACAGGAGTTGCACTAGCGGTGTCTACCACGTTGCCTCTGCCCTCGCTTGGCCTTCTGGGAATTGTAGTTTTCGGGGCAGCGGCTTTCCTGGCAAGCCGGGAGTGCCCCGCCCGGCCGGGACTACAGATCCCAGGCGGCGCCGGGAAGCCGCCCCTCCCGCCCGGGTGCGAGTGTAAACTCCGGGCGCCTGGGCTGGCGGCCGCTCGCGGGCCAGCGGGCTGAGCTCTGCACTGCGCGGGGGCGCACCGCTCGGGGGACCCAGGCCCCGCCACCTCCCCTCCGCCCCCAGGCTCGGTTCTCACTTTGGAGCAGTGGGAGGACGGGAAGCGGGAGCCATGCAGTCGGAATCGGGGATCGTGCCGGATTTCGAAGTCGGGGAGGAGTTTCACGAAGAGCCCAAAACCTATTACGAACTCAAGAGTCAACCCCTGAAGAGCAGGTGAGTGGTGACAGCTGGAGGGAGGCGCGGCCGGCGGCTAGGGAACCCCGCGCCTCCCACCCTGGGGCGAGGAAAGCCGCTCGCCGGGGCTCTGGGACAAGGACCCCGTGCCCTTGCCCCGGGGCAGAGGGGGAACTGATCCCCGCAGTTGGGGGCCGTGACCGCTGGGCCGGTGCGCCAACGGGGTTCTCCGCCCAGGCGCACTTTGGGGGTGCGGCGGGCAGCCCGGGACGGGCCGCGCGGACGAGGGGACCCTCGGTTGGGGATACCAGCTGCTGAGAGCTGTTGGGGGCTGGGGAGTGCCGCGGCGCGGAGGTGGGGGAGGAGGAGCGCCGGGCCCGGACGCTGTCCGGGTGGGAAGGAGGAAAAAGAGTTTCGAGTGAACCCTTTTCCTGAAGATCCCAGCGGGCTGAGCACTTGGAGAGGGAGAGCTTGGGGTGGATCGAGCGCGATGTTAGAGGGAAGCAATTAGCTCCTGTGTCGTTGCCTCTTAGGAGTCCGACCCCTCTGGGGAAACTCGCCCCAGGCGGCCTCCAGGTGAGGTTTCCCAAGGCCGGCCCCTCACCTTCCCGGCCGCTGCACCCCAGCGCGGGAGGGGCGGGGGATGGCGAGCGGGGGGGGGGGTCGGGGGGCGTGTCTCCTCGTCCAGCTTGAACTCCCCGGGCTATAGGGTCCCGTTCAAATGCAGGCCTTCCCTGGAGGGGAAGAAGCTTTCAGATGGAGGGTTTGGGGAGTGTCCCCTGTTGGGCAGCGACAAGTGTTTAATTCTCTGGGGATTTCAAAAACTTTTTGGGAGAGGAATGAAGACACCTGCTGCTCTGGCGCCCCACCACCCCTAGTGCCCACTTCCTATGCTGCCTCCATTTCCACTCGTCCGTCGGAACGGGTTGGGTGTCTTCCTTTCTCTCTGCCCTGTGGCTACTCAGGACATTTCCAATGTTTACTAAGAGGGAGATGGTCATTTGAGGCCGTGAGTAGAGAGGGTTTAGTTCCACCTCTCTCAGTTGTGAGGTAAGATGAGGCTGTAACTGGAAGGTTCTGCAGTGCTTCTGCACCCTTCTCAGACCTCCCTTCCCGCCCCTCTCGGTGGGTAGGGCCTGGATGAAGGGGCCTGGCTGGCAGAGGGGAGGAGGGCCCAGAAATCAGGGTGAATGAAGAGAGACAGCTGAATCAGGAGTGAGGTGGTGTGATCTTAGCTGCTGGGGCACATGGGTCTGGTACTTGATCCAGTGGAAAGTGTAGCCAGGTTTGCTTCTTTCAGGGCTGTGTGAGACTCTGAATCCACTTCGGGGAAGAAAATGTGGGAACAGCGCACCCACTGGGTGGCTGAAGCAGCCTCTTGGCAGACGCTTAACAGAGATTGGAAGGAAACCTCCTATGCAGTTAGTTGCCTAAAACCAGCCTTTAGTTGATGGTTTCTCTTCATAATGGCTGTTTTGTGTGTGAGCCTAGATTGTGTGCATTGGGGGTTGGGGGTGTGGAGTAATAGTGTGTAAAGGGTATTGTTGGTTATGCTCATTGGGGCTTTATCTGCATTCGGCTGAAGGGACCAGTGTTTTACCGAGCAGTCTCTGCTTTTGCTTCTATAAGCAAATGCTTACATGGCCAGAATGAGGGCGTGTGTGTGTGTGTGTGTGTGTGTGTGTGTGTGTGTGTAGTCCTGAAAGAAATGAATTAACCGGACTGTTTGGAACGTTTTTGATGGTAGCTGATAAATAATATAAATGAGTTTGAGAGAGTGAGGAAAATACCATCTGGAAAAACCCAAATGAATGTCATGAAACTCACGTTGGAGGATTTGGGGCCTGTTCTTTTTCAGAGTCGGCAAAAAAAAAAAAAAAAAAAAAAAAAAAAAGACTTGCAAGGGTTGAAAGTCCTCAGGAGCTAGCTTGCATGTGTAAGGAAGAATTCGGGGATGTGGGAAGCTCTGGCTTCACACGTTGAAGCTGGAAACAGGTGCGGGACAGAACTGGTGTGCAGAGGAAGGCTAAATTAAAAACGCTGTAAAACTTGTCTGTGGAGCAGACACATGCTCTTTGAAATAAACCAGTGAAATAAAATCTGTGAATAAATATATGGGGTTGGCAAAATTTCCGTATAGTACTGTTTTCCACAGTTGTCTAATGTACTGTCATCAACATCTGTTGTATGACTTTACAAGGGCTGCACGTTCAGGGCCTCCTCGTGGCTTTTTGTCGTTAAGTCTTTGCTGAGGCATCTCCCTTCTTTTAATTTTGCTTGGAAAAAGTTGAAATTGGAAGGTGAAGACTGCTGCAACTATTTTGTCTCTCAGTTTCATTTTCTGGATTGTCTCTTGGAGTTGAAAATATGTCTAGAATCTGCCCACTTGTCACCAACTCCTCTGCCTCCACTTTGGTTCAAACTGCCGCCCGCCCTCACCTGGGTGACTGTCTCTTACCTGGTCTCCTGCCTTCATCCTTACCGGCTTTCAGTGGTTTTTTCACACAGGAGCCAAAATGTTCCTGTTAAAACTGGTGTTCAACCTAGGGGTGATTTGCCCCCCAGGGGTCATTTGGCAATGTCTGGAGACATTTTTGGTTGCCACAATGGATGGGGGTTGCTACTGGCCTCTAGTAAGTAGAGGCCAGAGATGCTGCTAAACATTCTCCAGTACACAGGACAGCCGCACAATGAAGAATTATCTGACCCCAAATTGTCACTGCTGAGTTTGAGAAACCCCCTGTTAAAATGTGTTACATCACATCATTCTCTCCTCAGAACCCTCAAAACACTCCAGTAGCTCCTAATATCAGTAAAACTCGAGACCCTCAAAATGGTACCAGGCAGATTGTATGGGAAAGCTTCCTGTCTGCTGTTGCTGTATCTCTTGCTGCCACTCTCCTGGCCCCCTCTGCTCCAGCAGTCTCCTCACCATTCCCGGAATACTCCAGACCCTTCCACCTGTGGGCCTTTGTATGTTGCACTTGCTGACCCCTCTTTCTCTCTTTGTCCAGAGAGCAATAGCATTCGTTCCTTCCCCAACCAACTTCACATCTTCCTTTACATGTCATTCCCACCAAGCCTACTTGACCACGCTCTACGCAGTGGCTCTCCCTCCAAACTCACAGTCTTCCTTGGCCTGCTCTGTTTTTTTCCATAGTACTTACATTATAACCTAGTCTATACTTTTCTAATATGTTACATTTATGATAATGTTTCTCCACACTAGACTGCAGGGCCCAAGGGGGCAGGGATTTGTGTCTCTTCCTTGTTTACTGTGGTGTCCCCAGAGCCTAGAACAGAGTTTCTCAACCTCAGTGCTGTTGACATTTTGGACTGGATCGCTCTTTGATGTGGAGCTGTCCTGGGCATTGCAGGATATTTAACAGCATCCCGGGCCTCCACCTGCTAGAGGCCAGTAGCTCCCCTCCCTCAACTGTGACAACCAGATTCGTCTCCAGACACCACCAATGTCCACGGGGGACAGACTCACCCCTGTTGCAGGTTGACTGGCCTAGGACAATGCCTGGCTCAATAGTGTTTTTGTCGTTTGAATATGTGTTGCTTTCTCCCTTTGCATCCCACTCAGGATGGGGTGTTTGGTTCTGGTTTCCTTTAAAATAGGTATCCACCAGGGTCTGTCCAAAGAGGAGTTTTATATTCTTCACTTGGCTAAGCTCAGATGTGCAGGTGTTTGATGAGGAGAGACAGTTTCATTCCTAACCCAGACCTCCTGGCCTTTAGGAGTGTGAAGCTGATGGATTTAGATGATGGGAACCCCGTTTTGTTCACAGTGACTGGCAAAGCTGTGTCGTACGTTGGAAGACACACACTATGAGAAAAGGTTCTCATGAAGAACTGTTTGCAGTTTGGTTCCTCCCCAAAGGTTTTTGAAACGTTTGTGTGTTCTCCTGGGAATGAGCCCTGAATGGTGGGTGGCAGAGGAAGAGTGCCGAATATGAGGGGGTGAACCCAGAATTCACACGTTGGCACAGTCAGGTCAGGGTCAGATGTGGAACTGTTGAATGGGCTCCTAGCAGGGAAGGGACTCTCTGTAGGGCTTTGGGTCCTGGAAAAAAAACATTAAAAAATATGGTAGCATCTTTCAGGTTCATGGTTCTTTTGTTTCATTTATGCGGTGCTAAATTCTGTGATTTTGTAGCTGCTAATGCCCTTTTCCTGGGCAGACTTCAGAATTGGCTTAATCTAATTCCAGTTTCTCCTCTACTCAAAGTTTTAATAATGGTTTAGATAATGGTTATTTAACTTCCCACAAATAAGAAATGGGAATGAAAGTGAGTATTAGGTTTATAATGGCAGGACGAGATACAGCAGTGGTTCCCAAATGCTGATTCAAAGAGGTGTGTGTGAAGCTGTCACAGGTTTGTGTCGAAATGAGAAAGAAAAAGACTGTTGTGTCACATGTACACTCACACATGTATTTCTGTGTAAGGCTACTGTCATTTCTTGGACTTATTCTGAGATTTTTCCCTCCTGTCTTCCTACTAAACATACCCTTTCGTTTATGAAATGATAATCCTTTCTTGGCAAGACAAAAGTGTCCCATCTTTTATTGATTTCTGAAAGTTTTCTTGATTTTTTTATCTGTCCAATCTGCAGGGAACTGCTTTGCATGGAGATTAAGAGCATTGTTCTGGCATTTCTGTCTGTCCCTAATAAGCTGGGTGACCCTGGGGAGGCTGGGTGACCTTTAACCTCAGTTTCCTCATCTGGCAAGTGGGGGGCCTGCCTCCTAGGGGTCTTAAGGACATTAACTGTGTTATTGACTATGGAAAAGTATTAGCATGGTGCTGGGCACATGGCAAGTGCTCGGTAAATGTTAGCAGATGTTGTTCTTGTTATTTCTTTATTACTTAGCAGAGAGTCCTGACCTTCCAGAAAGTGTTCACGTTTGGTTGACTCTGGCTTTCTTCTCTAAGGCCAGTGTTTTTATGCAATAAAATTACCCCAAGTTTGGTAAAACCCTTTTTGCTTTCCTCCTAATGAGGTGCTGCAGATAAATCTTCCGCATTTTATAATATTGATCCGGTCCTTAACAGTTTCTTTATGCTGGTTAAAAAAAAAAACAGTTGTGGTGTCAGCACATACATACAAATTCATATTCAACATATATCTATTGAGTACATGCAAATTAATACCAATAAACCCAACTAACATTAACTGAGGCCACACTGTGTGCCAGCCTCTGTTCTAAGTGTTTTTATGTGTGTTAATCTTGCAAAACCCACATCAAATGATAATAATAAATGAGAAAAATAGTGTTGTTAATTATAATTTTGAAAACAGGTAAAACTTATGCAGTGCTTACTACATGCCAGGAATGATTCTGAATATTTTACTTCTGTTAACGCAGTTAATTCTCACTTCAACCTTTGGTGTATGTATTTTTATTATTCTCATTTTACAGAGAAGGAAACTAAGGCACAGCAAGTAGATGGGCCTGGATCTGGCTCTGGGCCCGTGCTCTCATGAGCTAGTCTGTGCTGCCATGTGCAAGGCGCGGGGCCTGCCCGTGGGGAATCAGGCTGCACCTTCTCCAAAACTTGCCTCGGTGGCGTGAGGGAAAGAGAACATGTAGATCCAGCCACACAAACAGGATGGGGTGTGATCACCGTGGGGCGTGGGCATCAGCAACGGGAATTTAATACAGGAAGGGAAATTGAGGCTCAATCTTGTCAGTGAATAAGGGTATTCAATTGGGCCTTGAAGGTCGAGCAATACTCAAATATATTTCTTTATAACATTAAATAAAACGTTAGATGCCTTGGAAGGCATAAGCTTAAAACAGACTTTTAGGATTTCTGATTGCCTTTTATATGTCTAACCGGAATCCCAGCTCTTCCTTGTGGTCTTTGGGCACCTGGGGTGGCAGAGACTGGATGCATGTGGACAGGTTCAGAAGTAGCTGTGCTTAAGTGCTGTGCCCACGGCTTTGCCACTTAACTCCCGTGTCTGCGTTCAAGACAAGACGCTTAGCCTCTTCGAGTCTCGATTTCTTTACCTGTAAAGTGGGATCAGTAGAACCGTCCTCTTAGGGTTGGTGAAGTTTTAAACGTGAGAAAACACATGTAAGTGCTTTGCAGGGTGCCTAGCACATGTTAGTAAGTAATATCAGTTCCTTCTCTTCTACTTTACCATGATTGCAATTTTCCCCCTCCTCATAACAACAATAAAGCATGTACAGAATTATGTATCTGAAGCAAAATAGACAAGATTGGGGTGCCTTAACTTGGCAGATGTTCAGATCTTATTATGCAAATTGCTTGTGTGGTATGATTAGACGGAAAACTTGATTAAAGTGGAATTCTAAGTGTTGGTTTTGTGTGTTATTGGAGATTTCCTTTTCCTGAGTACTGCTATTTATAGAATTATTTAAGTGTATGTATGTGTGTGTGTTTTTAATTCCCTTTGAGTTCTGCAGGGCAGTTTGCACAGGCTGATGTTTATATCTGCTCCAGTTGTGCAAGAAGTGGAAAATATCCTTTTTTTAGAACAGGTCACATGTGCTTACTGTCAGGAATAGGACCTCAGTGTAAAAAAATGTATCTTGGGACAAATCAAAGTTACTAAATTTCTGCTTCCAACTGCTTTGTTTCAGAACTGGCGGTATTAGGATAAATAATAGGGGAAAAAAAAACTCTGGCTAAATGTTTTTTGTCATTTTTCAAGGACAGTAAGCAAGAGTTTCATTTGTTTTGTGTGTGTGTTTTAAGTATAAAACGTGCTTTGCTGTTAGGTCTGTCTCATCGAACTAAATTATAAAAATATGTTTGACTCATCTCCAAATATGCATTATTTGAAGAAAATAGTCCAGAAGGCGGGTCAAAGATAGTTAATGTAGTCACCACAGGCTTTTGATATTGTAAAGACAAATGTGAAGTTTATAAGGAGGACTTTGTGAGTCTGGTGAACACTGTGTCCTTGAGGGCAAGGAATTAAAGCAAGCCATGAAGTCTGCATCTTTCCTGAGGCAGCTGAGGGCTGAGGGTGAGAGGACCTGCAGGCAGGTCTGGGATCTCTGTTGAAACTCCCACACCTCTTTCTGTTCCTGAGGACTTGGGCAGGAGGACCAGGCTCCTCATTTCTCTAGGTTGGGTCTTAAACATGGCTTCCTTCTTTCTTTGCTGCGTCTTTCCTTCTGTGATCTTTCTTGCACATCATGAAGAATAAAGACGTATACCTTTGGAGTGTTTACACAGAAGTTGAACCAGGGCAGGCTGAGAGAGATGCAGTGCTTTGGGGAGTGGTGATACTGGTGAGAGAAAGACACACAAGGATGTAAATGGTACCTCAAAGTCCTGAGACCCTGTTCTCTTCCCTAAGTCATTTCTAAAACGTCCCTCAGTCACTTTCAGCAAAGGCAGTATCACTTTGGGGTCAGAAGGACCTGGATTTGTTTGTTTTTCTTCTCTTCCTTCCCTTCCTCCTTTCTCTCCCTCCCTACAACATTTATTTATTGCCTATCGTGTGACAGCTTTTCGCCAGCTGTAGGGAATCAAAAGTAGAACCAGACAGAGTAGGTTCCTGCTAGTATGGTGCTCCTGTCTTGGAGGTGGGGGCATAGCTAATAAGGAACTAAATAGATGAACAAGATAAGTTTTGGTGCTATGAAAACTAAATAGAATGTTACTGATAGAGTGTGACTGGGAAAGAAGGGGCTTTATTGGGTGGGTCTTTAGGAATGACCTCATGGAGGAAGTGATTTTGAGGCACTGAATGTCTGAGTTAAATGTGCAGATCTTGGTGCTGTCACTCATTAGCTGTGTGACTTTGGACAAGTTGGCCAACCTCTCTGAACCTGAGTTCCCTCCTCTGTAAAATGCAGCAATAGCTACCTTGCAAGTGTGCTGTGAAGATGAAAGGTAATGCGTGTAAAGAGTTAACAGTAGGCTTGACCTTATAGTTGCTCAGGAAGACAAATAGGACTGGTTTAAGGTAATTTTAAGGTAATATATGAATAGTAGAAGAAGAAATGCAGACATTAATCTTCCCCATAAGTGTTTATAACTTGGTCTTAAGTGTTTTCCTGATGTCAAGTGAGTGAGAGATATATACTTGTCTTCATAAATCTACCCCTGGACTAAACGTGGAGATGGGTCTTGTTATTTTTATTATCCTTTCTTTCCTCCAGGATCATCTTACTCGAATTGTCCCCTTGCTCATCTCACTGTTGTTGCATTGAGATCATTCAGGTCTGAGCATACTTCCCTTATGTTTAGTTTAGGAATGATTTTTGGCTGCATTTTGAATTACTTTTTGGCACAAAGGAGAGGTCCAAGTCATCTAGGATTAAACAGTAAAACCTGAGATTGATTTCCCCAAAGACGCACACCACAAACAAATGACCCATGTAGAACTCCTGACTCCAGTCCTGTGTTTCAGCCTCTAGATCACACGCTTCCTGTCTACACTGATGTGAAAATGTCAGCGTTGGTGCAGAAAGGAAAAGAAGCCTCTTCTCCCACACACCACTTCGACCTTTCACTAACATTGACATCCACAGGCAATGGTGTGTTTTTAATTCGACCCTTTACGAAAGAAATCTTCAAAGCGTTCGAATTTCAGTAGCTGTGTTCTTTGATTGAAGTGCCCACGGAGTGGTGACTTTCAAAAGGAAAAAATCCTGGGTCGTGTGGGAACAAATATTTTAAATCCAAACGTAGTGAGTTGTAGGTTTAGGGAAGGCACTGGTAGAATCATGTCTTTCTATAAGAAAATTGTGGGTTATTGAGCAATTTCAGGAAGGCATCTGTGGCCTGGGCCCTCCCCGCCCCCTCCCCAGAGTGGGATAACTTGCTGACTCATTCACACACATTCCCCTATTTTCCCACGTGGTCAAGGGCAGCTGGGAAAGGTGCTTGTCCCCACTGGTGGGAACATGTGTAGCTGTTGTTTGTAGGATAGGTTTTCCTTCTGGGAAGCTTAACTTGCTTCCATGGGAAGAAGATTTGAGGCAGAGAAGATTTATTTAGCCTGATGGTTAAGGTTGTATGTGAGATTAGGATAAAACAGACAGACAGGAATGCTCTATTTACTTCGGTACCTTTATTGTGATATGTTCCTAAATATTAACTGGTTCTAAAAAGCATGTTTTTCAAAACATACATTTTATTTTTATAACTGGTGATTTGAAACTTGGTATAGGGAAGAGCACACAGAAATCCTAAAGATGATTTTCCTGTTTAATTTGGAATCTAGTGCAATCCCCATATAGTCTACCTGGGCACCTCAGTGAGCTGTGGCCACCTTGTTCCTCTTGCATGAGTCTGTCCCAGACAGCTGGAGATAGTATTCACAGACACACCAATATTGTAACAATCCCTTCTCCATCAAAAGGACTGGGTATATTTTTGTTCTATTTTTTTTGCATTTGAAGTTTTTCACCAATGATGAAAAGGTATTATTTCAGGGTCAGCTTTGCTCTGTGGTATTGCTAAGCCTGCATAATCACACCACCTAAATTTAGCATATTGGCACCTCAGCCAATAGAACACTTTGCAACAAATTTATAATACTTGGGGCAGAGAATGACTATGAATAAACATTAAAATAGTATTGGCCAGTTAGGGTCATTTACTTTCAAGGGAAAAGGATGACATCAACTATGCATTCTTGAAAATTCTATTTATTTTTCAAGGTAGAGTTTACAGTCTCTAAAAATATAAGCAACTGGCACTCTTCCTGGTGACATTCCAAATAAAAGTTGGCCCGTTTCTGCAAAGAGGTGTGCTTGGAGAGTAACTTGGAGAGATTGGCCACTGGCTTGTGGTGTATTGGCAATCGGTGGGTAGACTTTCTGGAACCACATCTTGCATCACCTTGGCATGGTCATTAATTCACGGGTCTTTAGGTGGATAAACACTAATCGTGTCTTATCTAGATAAAGGCTAGATGTATAAATGCTAAACGATGGGGTCTTGGAATGCAGTTCTAATGATGCTGATTGTGTGTGGATGCTTTAAATCCTTGTTGATTCAGAAATGAATGAGAGAGAGGATTTGATGGTGCTTGCTTGGTCATAGTATCATAGTCACTAAAATGCATGCTTTAATGGTAGGGGGCTGAGTGGCAAGCACAATTAATTGGGATTTGTTTCTGGGGTCAGCGATGCACAGGTCACTCTGCTGGCTTAGGGTATCCCTCTTTCTCACTCTTGGGTTCATATACCCGACATCTTTCTAATCAGATCTCACTGGCAGCCAGCTTCCCTTTCCTTATGCATTTCCCCTAGTGGACAGTAGAGGAAATGTATTTTGCCGCCTGTAGTCACTTTTCCAAATTCTTATAACAACCCCTTCCCACATGCTTAGCCCACGTGCTTGAGTGTCATGGCTTTGGGGTGGAGAATTTGACACAGACTTAGCCACTCTTCTGTATCACAGCGATTGCTTTCAGGGAGTTACGCATTGACTATGTCACGCATCCCAGGGATTTGCTTGGGTGCTAACAGAAAGAGAGTCTCCCTTTACTTCTGTTGATCTTGAACTTGGGAAGGTGTTGTGCTCGAGAATAAAGCCTTATCTTGGAGGCAGAGAAAAACAAAGTCCTTGTATTGGGTTAATGTTAGTTGCTATAACAAAGTGGCAGGCGATAGTCACATAGGTAGTAGTTCCTGGTTGGCAGACAGCTTTCCTCCGTATGACAAATCAAGAACCCAGGCTCCTTCTATCTTCTGGTTCTGCCATTGCCTAGAACCCTGGCATCTTTTGTGTCTGCTGGTGGAAAGGAAGAGGAGAAGGCACAACTAAGGTCCCAAAGTGACAGGCATCACTTTTGCTCCCATTCTTTCAGCAAGGACCAGGTTCATACCGAGATCTGGATGCAGGGGTGGGAACTGGGGAATAGAGACCCCAGCTGGACATCAACACCACTGTCCTAGAAAAGAGAACACCCTTCTGGTGGATAGCTAACCATCATTGCCATGGTCCTAGTAGTAGGGTTTTGGCTTCTGGATCAAGTTGTGCCTATCTCTGGTTAGGTTTATCTTTGGAATTTTCTGTTATTTTATCAATAAATTCTTTTTCTGAGTAAATTCGGTTAATTTGGATTTTCTGCCACCTGAGTGGGGGCTGCCCGAGCTGATCCGTTCTCAGAATCCCACCTCTGTGCAGTGCTTCCTGTTCCAAGTTCATGGATTAAATCACTGCCTCACTTCCCAACAGCAACAATACATCCATCACTACCACCACCACCTTAGAGCAATGGTTTTCAAAATGTGGCCCGCAGACCAGCAGCTTCAGTGTCACTTAAAAACTTGTTTGAAATGCACATTCTCGGACCCTACTCCAATGCCTCCTGAATCGGAAACTGTTGGTGGGGAGTCCCAGCAGTCTGTGTCTTTTAGCAAGCCCTCCAGGAGATGCTGATGCACACTCAAGTTTGCAAACTACTTCCCTAATGCTTTTACCATAAATCCTTTGTCTCCACATTAAATTGTTCCTGTTTTGGAATGAAAAATATCCTGGATTGGAGAGCATTTCGTAAAAAATGGCGTGTTGCTTGTTATGGTCAGGCTAGAGATGATCATTGATAATAATCACTCACTGATTAAAAAAAAAAAAAAAAGGAAAATCCCCTCTAGAAAGTTAGCTATCAGATTTAGGTTAATGAAACCAGGTAGGATGCTTGGTTGTCCAGACGTGATCTCTGAGAGACTTGGAGTTAAGCTAACTGTACTACCATAAGGAGCCCTGGCCCAGATCTTGGAGGGTTGTAGTTTAATGGAGACTCACAAAGTGTGAAACTTGAAGCACACTGCAGTCACTTGACTGAATGATTTGGTGGAGAAACAGGGTAATGGTGGTTATGAGTGTGCCCACATGACCAAATTGTTTTTCACAAAACTTCTGCTGAATAAAATTTGAAATACGACTGTCAGCCTGTTTTCCCTTCTTAATGAATTCCAGACAGTTTGTAGAGTGTGGGAGCTTCCAAAACAGAGGGGCGGGGTGACTGCGACCAGGCAGCCTCTGTTTTGTCACATGTTAGGGTGTCCTGACATAACAGATCATCCCCCTCATCCTGAACCTCACCAGGCCATCCTCATTTCAGGTGGAGAGGGAAGGGCAGGGTCAATGTTGTATCAGACAAGTAGGACCTATAGGGCAGTTCTGGACTCCTTACTTACCAGGAAATTCAGCCTACTCTTATTTTTAATCCACTAAAACCCAAGCATTTTGATTTTTTTTTTTCTTCCTTTTGCTGCATGCTGACCTTCTCCAGACAAAAAGCCCTGATGCTTTTTGGCAAAGAATCTGTTCTTATTGTAAACAGGTTAAGAGCTCTAACCAGTCGAAGAAGTCTAGAGTTCTGGGTTTAACCTTCAGAGAGAAGGATTTTTAACTTAAATTTCAATTTGACCACTTACTAGCTTTTTTCTCTTTGGGCAAGTTATTCTTGTAGCCTCTATTTCAACAGACGACTAAGTGGGGTGAGTGGATAATAGTATGATCTAAGTTGTAGTTAATTGTGTGGATTAAAAGAAATACTTGAGTAAAATCCTCAGCCCGAAGCCTTGGCTCTTGTGCTCATAACCGGGCCCTCATTCTGGTTCCATCTTTGCCCACAGCACCAACAAGGTTTTTGACTTTTTAGTTTTAGACACTGCCATTAAGAGAAAACGGCTCAAAGGCAATCAGCAGGAAACAAGAGGGTCCATAGAAGAGAAGGGAAGTAGGGCCAGATCATCCCTTGGTTGGATGATCAACATCAGGACCTTTGGGAGTAGATGCAGATCAGATAGTGGTGAACTTTGGGATGCCTAACAGAGAGGTATTTAAAGACAGCACGTGCTATTTACAGGTAAGGCATTACTTTTGTTGCCAGAACAGTCTTTGTCTTTATCAACATGTTTCCTTTCATCGTAATGATAGACTATAGCTAGGTGGAGGAATAAATAATAAGATGCACTAACTGGGGTTTCACAACACCGTGCAGGGTAGAAGCCGAGCTCCACGGCTGTGTCCACACGGGCATCTGTCATTCCTAACTGTCACATTTAAACTTGGCCTGTAGTGAGTTCCTGCTTTATCTTTTCACATTTCACAAGATAGCCTCATTATACAGTTACCTCTATCCAGTATAAGCCATAATACCCTGTGTTCTTGAATCTCAAAATCTTTATATCTTTCACTCTTCTAGGATTTTTCCCTCCTAGTAGCACTGCGTAGCGAGGCTAGGTACCCACACCAACACGATAGCTTGCTTTGCTTTTCTTTTTTCCAGCTTTATTGAGGTATGATTGACAGATAAGAACTGTGTATGTTTCAGGTGTATAACTTGATGCTTTGGTATACATATACATTGTGAAACGATCACCGCAATCAGATGACATGCTTTGCTTGAGCCTCACAAAATTTCTCCCCCAAACCTGTGGCGGAAACGATCCCTGGAAAGCAGAAAGGGGGATTAGCTTGAAGAGCCACCATCTTTCTTAGAAGGAAAATTCCCATTATCTTGCACACATAAGTGGATGTCTTCATCAGTTACAGCTTAAGACACGTTACCTCGGTAACGAGGGTCCCTGCCTCATTGGCTGGCTGGGAAGATTCAGTGAGGTAATGAGAGTACTATCTGTAGTTAAGGGCGCAGTAGATGCTGCTGCCCCAATTACCGCTCCACCTGCTGCTGTACCTGCATTACTGCTGCTCTCTGCCTGCTACTGTACCCAGGGGCTACTCCTGGGGTCATTGCCATTAGAATTCAGGGGTTTACATAGAATGAAAGAAGTGGTTCATCTGTGTAGGTGCTGCTGACTCTACCATTGTTTTGTCACTGTTAAGTACATATAGTCAGTTCTCACAACCAACCATAGAGTCAGTTCTCACATGTTTGGGATTTATGCAATGAGTTTTCAAACCTGGACTTGGACTTGGCTGTCACCCAGCAGTCTTCTGGACCACTTCCTCCAGCTCTCAGCTGTTGTGTGCAGAGGGATGGGAACTAGTTTGATTACCAATTAATGGGAGACATTTTCTACCAGAAACCATACATATATTCATACAAGCACATACAGGATTCTCAAAACAGTATTTTTCAGAGTATCTTCAGCTTTTCTGTGGTATTGTCCTGACTAATTGAAATTTGGTTCTTGACTAAACAGTTCCTTTCCTGAGTTTTATAACGAAACAGGGAAAATGACAGTTTCCCTCTTTCCATGTAATTGAAACACCCCTGCCTCCTCCACACCCCCCTAACCACACCCCCCCCACACACACAGAGGTGAAAGACGCGTAGAGTTAGATGCTTTAGGGTGAGATCCAGTGTGCTTGGGGAACTCAGGAGCACAGGACGGAAGGAAGCCGGAGAAGGATGGTCAGAAACCACCCAGTGTGATGGGTTTCTGAGCTCTGTGTTTTTGTGAGAGAAGAGGATCAATCAGCTGTGCAGGCTGGAGTTAGAATGAAGATACCCATAGCTCAGGGAAGAGGAAATGGACAAGGCAGTTTGGGGAGTTTTCAGAGTAGATTTATTTCTTGGATGTCTCAAGAGGTGGACGTGAAGAGATCTAACTCTCCCTCTTATTTTTTCAGAGTCATGGTTTGGGAACTATTTGGAAGATCCTTCGGTAAATTTTCCTTGCCTATGAGGTAAAATGATATTCAGTAAATATTTATTGAGTCTACTGTGGAGTCAGGAGATAATGGTGAACAAAAAGGGTCAACCATAAACTGCCATTGCTTTTGGCAGATGGGTGGCTGCCAAGGGCTGGCACGGAACCCAGATCAGGTCATCAAAGGCTAGAGGAGCTCTTTCTGGGGGAAGAAAAGAGCCCACTTGGTTGTCACATCAGTTACCCTGTGAAAGAAATACATTTAAGTGATTTATTTATTTATTAAATAAGAGTAGTATGTTATTTAATCCAATACATCCAAAATAATTCCAAGTCAAAATGTAATCAGTATAAAAATTATTATTATTTTTATGGAGGTGTAATTGACTTATAACATTATATTAGTTTCAGGTACACAATGTAGTGATTCAATATTTGTATATTGTATATTTATATATTGTCATGTATATTGGGAGATGATCACCACAATAAATCTAGTTAATATCTGTCACCATACATAGTTACAAAATTTTTTCTTCTTGTGATGAGAACTTTTTAAAGATTTATTCTCTTGGCACCTTTCAAATATGCAATACAGGATTTTTTGTTTTCTTCTGATTTTTATTTAAAAAATTATTTTTTAAAAATTGAAGTATAGGTGATTTACAATATTATATTAGTTTCAGGTGTATAGTATTGTGATTCAGTATTTCTACATATTATAGTCCATTAAAAGTTATTGCAAGATAATGGCTATAATTCCCTGTGCTATGCAGTATATCCTTGTTGCTTACTGCAATACACTATTATTAACTATAGTCACCATGCTGATTACATTCTCATGACTTATTTATCTTATAACTGGAATTTTGTATCATTTGAGTGCCTTCAGTCTTTTGCCCACCCCCAGTCCCTGCCTCTGGCAATCACCATTCTGTTTTCTGTATCTATGAATCTATGAGCTCCTTTTTTTTTTTTTTTTTTTTTAGCTTTCACATATAAGTGAGATCATATATAATGTAAGAGATCATGTATAGTATAAGTGAGAATATATTTTAAACTGATATTCACTGAATACAGCCTTTAGCTCTTACCTTGTTTGAAGCCTTATTTAAAAAATAATGTGTATTTTAAGAAATCAAGCATCTTTTACTTATATTGGGTTGGCCAAAAAGTTCCATAACATCTTATGGAAAAACCCGAACTAACTTTTTGGCCAGCCCAATACATAGTTTGATAGGTAATATTTATTTGATTGTCTGTCATTCCTCACTTGAAAGAGGCCCTATGAGAACAGGGAAGTTGTTAGTTCCCTGGGCATCTCTAGGATCCAGTATAGTGAGTGTCTATATATATTTCTTGAATAAAGAGTGACCAAAATGAATGAAGTGTTTCTGGTGTGCCAGAAGGGATCAGTAACTTTGGGGAATTCTGTTAAACTCTATCAGGAAAATGTGTATGAAAATATCTTGACCTTTTTTCTTACTAACTGTGGACCCTTGTACAGGTTTTTTGAACCTCAGTTTTCTCACCTAAAATATGAGGGTAATAGTATTTTCTTCTTGGAATAGCTGTGAAGATTATAGAAGATCATGTGCACATGCCTGGTAAATATAAAATGCTCAGTACAGTAAGTTAGTAGGGGCACTAATTGTTGTTACCACTATTGGTGCTAGGAGATGAAGTAAACATACAGTCAATTTCTGTTGTTTGTGGTAGTAGTTCTGTTCTATGAAGTCATGATGAACATTTACTTTGGAACAGGGTTAGGTTCCTGCGAGCCTGGGGTCACAGCGTATTTGTCACCCGATTGATACATAACCTTGTTTTATGTGTGTTTCTGTTTCAAGACACTTTATTTAATAATTACTGACTCATTAACATTGAACTCATGGCCAACAGCACTGTAAGTCGTGTCTGAGGGAGCTTATCTGACACTTGCGCTTTTCTCCGTAAGGCACCTCACAGCCGTCTCATGCTCAGCAACACTAGGCTGCACTTCAGCACTAGGTAGGCTTGGAGGTCGTCAGTAAAGTCACCAACAAAAAATACAAAAATGCAAAAAGCATAGCACTAAATGCGCCACCCCCCCCCCCACCCGCCAAAGGACACTTGTTTACCATGTGAAAACTGAAACAAGGAGACACAGCATCGCCTTGTTTGACCTCGGTTGGGAATGCATGTTGTGGGTGGCTCAGATTTCTCACTTCTCTGTCCACAAATGACTGTAAAAATGCTGCATATATTAATTTTGGGGTTACAAATAAATTTTAGTGATAGGTAAATTTGAAAATAGGGAGTCCACGAATAATGAGGGTTGACTGTATTCAAAATTGTTTTCTTGTGCCTGTCTTTCTCTGGCAGTTCTTTGTCTGAGCTAAAAAACATGCTCACTGGGGAAAACATTTTTAAACACTGTCTGCGTCAACATTGTTGTGGACTATACATGAAGCCACAATAATCAAGCTTTTCCAGATACCCAGTCTTCTATTTTTACGAGTTTATTTGCCAATAAAAATGACCCATCAAAAAAAAAAAAAAAAAAAAAGGCCCATCACTTCCAGATCTTTAAAGTTGAATGGGGCTGTTCAGATATGTTACTATTTATTTTGGCATAATTTCTACTGTTCTTTAGAAGGTGGAGAGTGAGAATGGGGACCTGGGGAAAGAGCACAGAGAAATTGTGGGGATCACTGCTGAAGAATCCAGCAGAAAGCAGTAAAATGGCTTAGAAGTTCTGGCGCAGGCAGTTTTTGAAGTAACCAGGCTCAACTTACTCATGGCCTAGAAGATAAAGGTGATGTTTTTGACTTCTCAGTGTATTGAGAATTAGCATATTATAATTATAAGCCTAGTCATTATCGTAAACATTAACTGAGTACTTGTTTAGAGTGCTTGGAATTCTTTTAGGAAGGAAGGAAGAAAAGAATTGTTTTCAGTAGGTCCAGTAGTTTCGAGTGACATAGCAGATAGATCACACAATTTAATAACAACAAAGAAACACAAACAACAACAATAATAACAGCAGCACCTAGCATTTCAGAGTCCTTACTACAGGCTGTGTCTTGTGTTAGTACTTTAATTTCTTCTGCATTTTGGAAACCGAAACCTACTGGGGTTAAAGTGATGAAAATTATAGAACATTGGAGTTAAAGTATCGAAAGTTGCGTCTTTTTCTGCCTTGCATCTGTACCTTTTGCATTTTCATAACGTATCCTTGTGTATTATAAAAAGAATGGCTTCTTCATTTGAAGCAACATGGATGGACCCTAGAGATTGTCATACTGAGTGATGTAAGTCAGACAGAGAAAGGAGAAATATTGTATGATATCGCTTATATGCGGAATCTAAAAAGAAATGATACAAATGAACGTATTTACAGAACAGAAACAGACTCACAGACTTAGAGGACAAACTTATGGTTACCAGTGGGGAAGGGTAGACGGAAGGGATGGTTATGGAGTTTGGGATTGACATGTACACACTATTATATTTAAAAAGGATAACCAACAAGGACCTACTATATCGCATGGGGAGCTCTGCTCAATGTTATGTGGCAGCCTGGATGGGAGGGGAGGCTGGGGGAGAATGGATACCTGTATATGTATGGCTGAGTCGCTTTGCTGTGCACCTGAAACCATCACAACATTGTTAATCGGCTATACTCCAATATAAAATAAAAAGTTAAAAAAAATAAAAAGAATGGCTTCTTTACTTTGTATGTGTATGTATATATGCATATGTGTGTGTGTGTGTGTGTGTGTGTCTGTCTGTCTGTCCATCTGTCTTAGTCCTGGGATAAGGAGGGTACCTATGTAATTTTTTTTTTCAGATTTTTCCTGTGTTAGAAAAGTCAAGAAGCTGAAACAGCAGGAATGAATAACTCAGATCTAGTTGAATTACAAACATATTAAGACACGTACTAGGTACATTTCAAATGCTTTGTATATTTAATTCTGTGAGGTAGGTAGGATCCCATTTTAAAAGAAACTGAGGCTGCGCCATCTTAAGTCAACTTGCCTAAGGTCATTCAAATAAGGGTGGAACCAAGACTTAAACTGGAGGACTGTCTAACTTCAAAGCTTACCCTCTTATCTGCCCTACTGAAGTGGTTACTGTATATATTGGGGCATGGAGGGGGGAGGCAGGATAGGAAGAGATCAGGGGCAACAACTCATGTTGATTTCTGAATAGAAAGAGGACTAGGTGTCTGATGAAGTAAAGGGAGACTCTGGGTATGGCTGAACATCTTAATCCAAGATAAATAGATCTATTAAAGGTGCTCACAGAGTGCTTGGCTGAATAGTCCTTTGTTTTCAAAGCTGTTTCTGATGATTTAAAGGAGGTAGGCTGTGAAGGCTTCAAGAAAGGTAGCAAAAGATGGGATGGTGGATGCTTAATCATTCACAAGGGTGTGGTATTAAGTTATAGATTTTCCTCATTCCTCATTAAGGATCTTTGAATGGCCCTAGTTGGTGACATCAAGAAGTCTTGTCTACATACCCATCCTTGTGGGCTACCATTGACCATGTAGCTCCTAACGTTTTGATGTTTTCCATTCATCTCTCTATTTTTCCCCTCTAACCTGAGTTGTTAATTGCTTTCCCTGTATGTCTTTATGAAGTCGTAGCCAGTCTATTACGTTCTGGACTGTTTATCTTTGAATGCCAAAGGTCTTGAAACATCATAATGTTGTGTAATGAACATAACTTCTGCCTTGACATGTGGGCGTTAAGAACATTAGTCATTGCAAAGTATTGAGTTAAATATTTTCAATAATAGGATATAATGATCTAATAGAGAAGAAGTTATAAAAATACTAGATGGTGGTTTTAACGATGAGTCGTATATATATTCAGTGGGTTCCAGCAGTGATAGGTTAGACATTCACCGAATGAATGTAAAGGCATTCTTATTTTTATTAGTGGGAAAGGAGAAAGACCAACACTAAAAAAAAAGAAAACACTTAATTCTCATGCATACTAAGAAAAATGTAAACCATTTGAGTTTTCAATGCTTCTGCTCCTGATTTACTACCTCACATGCATCTTTAACTGCCACGAGAAAAGTTGGGGATTTCCATGAGATATTATCAATAGGGACTCCTGGGCTGCGTCTTGTCAGGAAGCCCTTAGTCTTTCAATGATCTGTTTTTTGTAGAGCATCAGGTCATCCTCTGCAACACCATCAGAGAGCCAGGGATTTCCTGAGTGAATGAACGAGGTGGGTCTTTACTTGTGGAGTTAATTTTATGAAGAGTTTTGGTCAGCATTAGTCGTTATGAAACTATGTGCCTGCTGCCCTGGTTTATCTCTCTAGACATCTCCCCATGGCAGAAGATGGAATCCTCGTCTCTCCATGTCTCTGGGCATCTAAAGATGTTAGAGGTTCATTGGTCTATTTCTTGCTAGGGAGTGTTCAGTAGATACTGGTCTTCTCTGAGGGAATATTGTCTAGTTGAGTGTTTGGTAATCAGTACTCTTATTTCTTGGGGTTGGGAGGTCTAAACTGGAGATACTGGGTGCTAACTGTCCTCTACCTTGCCAGAAATCTTCAGTCATACTGGTAAAAAACTTCTGAGCTAAATTCCTTTTCTTTCCTAGAGAGGTTACAACCAAGAAATTGTTTTAATTTCAGACTAGAGAGCGTAAACTGTGCCTGTGGCTGCTGTTAAAAGTTTCTTAACAGCCTGGTTATTTTCAAAGGATGTCCAAGTCAAATATATCACTTATGGGAAAAATGTTCTTTTCCAGTATGACATCATGTACAAGTTTATAGTTATCTTCATGATCAATGTATGACATTTTGGGTGTTGGAGAGTGTGTGGAAGGGAAATCAGGGAAATCTGTGGTAATACTTCTGGAAGGATTATTGATCTCTTAGTCCTCCTGTATGTGATTTTCAATTTATTTGCTCTCATTATTAACTGAATGTGTAGATAAGGAGGTAGTTTTGAATGGGAGCCAAGTAACCTGTTGATGTAAGTCTTTTTTACCTTTTATGATTCCCATTGTTAGCACCTCCCTCTTTGCTGGCTGGATTCGCTGTCATTTTAAGTAGGCAGCAATTACTGGTTTGTTCAAGAAGCTGGCTCCTGCTGCCAAGAATCCTATTAATTATCACTCCATCTCTCATTTAGTCTTCCTAGTGTTGAGAGAAGGTGCATGTAAGCGTGTGGCAGAGCAGCTACAATCGCATCTTTGTAATCATCTCCTTTCTGAGACGGTTCAGTGTACTCAATGTTCAGCCAAAGGGCTGAGGCAGCCATGGTGAGTCTTTTCAACTCTTCTATAGGTTGTTTGGTCAGTCAGGTTTGGTGTGGTTTTCTTCTCCCTCTGACTCTGACATGAGTAAAAGGTAATGGTTGGCATTTATATTGGGAGTTCAGACCTGTTCCAGGTCCATCTGTGAACTCAGATGGGACACCTTGAAATTACTGCAATGGTTTTTTCACGAGCTGTTTTCTCTCTCTGGGGAAAAGGAGACCATGGAATTGACTGTCTTCAAGAAGGTAATGCAAGTAATAACCAAAGTAACTCAGTTTTTACAGGTTCTCGTATAGCATATGTTTTTTTTGAAGAGTGACAATCTTTGTATAATATTGAATCTTTGGTTCTTGTCATTTACAAATGGTTAGATTGCTTTCTGTCTGTTTTCAGAAATGTTTACTTCACTTATTTCAGCGACATTCTTTTTTTCAGACGTTCCACTGGGTCATTTGATCAGGTTTGGGGTGCTTATGCTTCCTTTTCCACTTTTTCTGTTTTTTTTTTTTTGGCAGTGTTCGTGTTTGAAGCTGTTGAAGTGATTCACTGCAAAGTGAATTAATTTTCCACGTCTTCAGATGTGTTTTCCAGTTGCCCCCAAGTTTCTTTTCCCCCCTCTCATATGATTCTGCATTCGTAGTTCTGTCATTCTTGCTGGATCCAGTATAAACGCTGATGTCACTGAATTTCTTAAATTACAGCTGGTGGGGATTAACAGAAATTGTAAGAGAATACCACTTCCTCATTTTGCTGTTTTCTTGACTAATTATTGTCCTTTCAAGTTCTGTAGGAGGATGGGGGTTTGGAAGTAAGTTCTCTGTCTTGAAGTTAAAACAGCACTTTTCTGTTAATGTTATTCTTCAAAAATAATTTGGTTTTTACGATGCTACCCTAATGTGCTCTTTAATAACCTCGGATATACTTTCCCCACTTAGGATTTTGCACATCGAGTTGTCTTCTATCCTGGGTGAAGGGTTTTGAATACTTCCCTTAAGTTTCCTTGTATAGAATATTTTTACTCAACAGCCCTTCGCCAGCTCCAGGCTGTTAATGGTAGTAGGTGAAGGGTTGTGATTCATTTACGTTTTTCTCCAGAGCCTTTTGTTCTTTAAGGAATGCCTACCTCTGTCCCCATTGTTTTCTTATTTAGCATCTGAATGTTCTTGTTGAGAGTTCTGGTTGCTCAACACCTTCAAAGATTAGTTTTTCTGGATTTCCAGTGCTTGTTCTAGCAGTTGGAGTCTCGGGTCCAGACTTTCTTGGCACTCTCTCTGTGGCTTGATTGATGGCTCCCTGAACCTTGTCTGGGAGTTCTCTGGGCTCTCTGGGTGGGACATTGGAGGCCACCTGGAAGTGTACATACATGGCGGCAGAGCTCTGCAGGCGGTGGTATTGATTGAATTGCAGTCCATGGAAACAGAAAGCATTTGCACTTTCCTCTGGTGGTGTTTTTGCTTATTTTGTGTATTTGGAAAAGGCAGCCGTATGCAAACTGCTGACTTACTATTTTCCCTGGAATGGAAACCATTTGGATTATTTCAATGAGTTTTAGCTAAGATTTGTTTGCTCACAGTATTAGTTTTGTTTTCTGGTGTCCTCTTTAGAATAAGGCCAGAATGTGTCTTTTTACTCTATGGAAATAAGTGTTCCTTGGTGCCTCGGGATTTTGCAGACCATGAATTTGAAAAATCATGTGTTCACTCCAGAGTCAAAATGGAAACTCCTTGGTGAAAATTATAGGTACATAAATACATCTTTTTGGGTCAGTTACTTTCTTTGAAAAATAATTTTTTTTTTGGCTAAATTATTTAAGATTTCAGAGCAGTCCCTTTTCCTGCTTACTTTTCCCACAAATTATTTTTTCTCATTTAAAAAAAATTTTCATTTATTTTATTTTTGGCTGCACTGGGTCTTTGTTGCCGCACCCGGGCTTTTCTCTAGTTGAGGCGAGCAGGGGCCACTCTTCGCCGCGATGCTCGGGGTTCTCATTGCGGTGGCCTCTCCCGTTGTGGCTCACGGGCTTTAGAGCGCAGGCTCAGCAGCTGTGGCGCATGGCCTTAGTTGCTCCGCGGCATGTGGGATCTTCCCGGACCGGGGCTCGAACCCACGTCCCCTGCATTGGCAGGCAGACTCCCAACCCCTGCGCCACCACGGAAGCCCTTTTTCTCATTTTTAAAGAGAAAAAGATGAAACTGAAGAATTGCAGACCAAAAGCATATGTACTCTACTATTTGATGTAAGATGGTGACTGGTTCTTTTCTGTTGTCTTTGATGATACAGTGGATTTAGTTTAACTTTTAGTGGTAAGATTCGGATTAGGTTTAAAAATAGAATTTCCCTGCTGTAAGAACTATTAAGCACTCGTTTGAGTTCCTCAGTATAAAGATGATTGTTCAACCTCTGGAAAATGTGAACTATAGGGTCTCTATAAGCTTAGCCAACACTTCCTTCTAACATTGTGATAAGTTCTTTGATGATAAGATCTGGGAATGATATAGCTATCTGAAAAAAATTTCAAATATCACTGTAGAGTTATTGGTTAAATGTGAGTTTTTAAAAGTTTGGATAAATAGAATGGGGGGGGAAAGAATAGTTATGAATTGGTTGAATTGTTTGGAATTCGGTATTTTTTTAAAAAGAGTTTTTTTTCTGGGCAATGTCACTGCATATAATAAAATGGGAGTTTTATAGTGGGGAGGTGGGAGTTGGAGACATTATGAGGTAGTAGGAGGAGCTATGGATTAGGCATCGAGGAAACTGAATTTCACTAGGTCGATGACCATGAATATTTTTGTTCATCATTTTATCTCAGCAGATGGCACTCTGCAGGACCTAATAGTCACTCAGTAAATGTTGAATGAATGCACGTATTGGCCAGCTGTGCCACTCACTAATCATGTGACCCTCAGCTAACCATTTCTGAGGTCTCTGTCTCCTCTTATGTTCAGTGAAGGGGAAGGACTAGATCAAGGTGACTGTGTGGTACTCTACTGCTTCTTCCCCCAGCTACACCACTGTAGATATTGCCTACAGTCATCTCCCTTTGTTCTGTAAACCCAGGAGGAGCCTTGGGCCCTTCTGAATTCATTGCTCCAGGCTTCCACGTCTCACCATGGACATTAGAGGCAAAACTTATTTGCTATCTCAGAAGTATCTTCTTTCTGAGGTCCCTTACCATGGGTCCTTGATTTTGGGTCCTTTTGTTTTTGATACCTCAATCCCAATTACAAGTAGGCAATATTCTATGAAGTTTCTTGCTCAGCAGGTGTTCACAATAGCAACAACAACAGGACACACCATTGTCCCTCCTTTCATTAATTTTTCTGGTAGATTTAGCAGATAAATATAGAACTTAATGAATGGGTCCAGACAATATTCCTCCAGCGCAGTAAGAGATCAAGAAATGATTAGCTGACCAAAGTTTTCCACTTTTATTTTCCAAAACCCACTTATCCATCAAGGAAGGGATTATTCAACACCTACTACACGCCAGACACTGTGCTAGTGATAAAATGGCCAGTCCATAATACATGCGCTCTGCCTTCTTGTAACTCACAGTGACGTGAATGTGATGCTAGGTCTGTAATTACACCTTTAGGGACAAAAGATGGAGGGGTTGGTTCCTCTGAGGGGAGAAGGGAAGAGTAAGGTCTCATAGAAAAATAAAGTTTGAGTTCATTATCGAATGACGATTGCCAAGCAAATGAGAGGAGAGCCTTCAGGGTAGACGGGAGCCTTGGAAGTACAGCACAGTATGGTGCCTTTGGGACAGTGTAAGCTTTTGAATGTGGCTGGAGCACCAGGGAGCATGGCTGGATTTAAGCAGAGGAATAGTACTCTGGCTGCCAAATGAAGAACAGGTTGGAAGATGGCCAAGGTCTAGTGTCACAGAAGCCAGTTAGGAGGGTGCCAGCTTAATAGTCTTTGTGAGAAATGATGATACACATGCGCTATTCAGCCCTGAAGGGAGGTTGGGATTGCAAGAGGATACAAGTCTTGGTTACAGATTTTAAGGGCAATGAGGCCAAAAGTAAGATTGTGTGCACACTGCTTACTGGTGGCAGTAGTGGTTGCTCACTCATTCATTCATCCTATCACTGGGTGCCTGTTTTGTACCATACACCAGGGAAGCACAATGGTGAATACAACAGGTATGGTCCCTGCTCTCAGGAAGCCTATATTCTCATGGGAGACACAGTCAAGTATTCAGACAGTTTTAGATTACTACGTAGTTATAAGTTACATGAGAAAAATTCTTTGTGTCCATTGTATCCACAGACAACCCCCTCTTTTTCTTGCAGCTAACTCATGTTCTGAGCAACATGCCCTCTGCTCACTATAGGAAATTTTGAGGGGAAAGTTAGGTAAGCATTGTATTGTATATGCCTTGTATTGCTTAAACACACACTCCCTCTCATTCTCTCTCTCTCACTCTCTTTCTCTCTCTGATTAAAGACATCTGTCTTCATTCCAGAGGTAGACAAACACCTAAAATAACGCATATGAGGGTTCCCGTAGGCAAGTCTGCTCCAGGTAAAGTTCTGGATAGCTTCTGATATTTTCTGAACTCTGATGTTTTACATGCAGTAATGCTGGTTGTTTAGTTCCACATCCAAGCAGAAAAATCTTCGCTCTTGTGATCTTTTCACACATAATTGGATCTTGAAGGTGGCTTTGGTGGCTGGTTCAAATTGGCCTTCCTGTCTGTGTTCCAGGTTATAGCCAGTGTTTGGGATTCATGTGCAGGAAGAAGAATTTGTCTCCAGGCAGCAAGACTGGTAGGCATCAGATAAGTGGCTTATTTGAAAGAGATGTTTTGGTACAGAAATGACAGCAACAACAAATTCTTCCCCCAAATAGAACTCTTCTCCACATTCCCCATCTAACTCAGGATAACCTTTAGATTATAAGGAGTCAAAATTCAGCTGGATGGATCTGATAAGAATTCCGAGGAGGCCATTCTAGGTTCAAGCACTGTTCTTTGAAGATGAAGCATTCTGACTTATGACAATGGTAATCGCAGCTGGTTTAGGTGGGAAAGGGACTCTCCCCATTTGGCATGACTTGCAGAGGTGGTGGATTGTTGGGACTAAGACTCTGGATTCAGACTCTCCTAGATTTGAATCCCAGCTGCACTGAAGAGCAGCTGTGTGTCTGGGCAAAATGCTAAGATTCTCAATTTCTTCACCTGTAAAATGTGGTAGCCGTTAAGCACGTTAAGCCGTTTTGTTAAACCTGCCTGGGTTTGACTCTCCACTCTACTAGTCTGTGACATTGCGCAACTTGTTCACCTTGTATCTTGCTTTCTTTGATAATAATAATAATAGTAATAGTAATAATAATAGTTCCTACCTCATGAGGATGGGGTAAGAATTAAATGAGATAAGGGTTTGGAATAGTACCCAGCACAGTTAGTTTAGTACTCAGTGTACTTCACTTTCTGTTTTTCTTGCAGTCATTATATCGAGCTTTCTGAATGTTCTATAATGCTATAGATGACTTATTGTATTCTTTCTGAAAATTAAACCTTCACAAAATGCATTCATTGCTCTGTGCTTTGTTTTTTCTTTCTTTTTTTCTTTTTTTTTTTTGTAAATACAATTTCTGGGTTTGGAGTAGTGTCACCAGATAAAATACTGGATGTCCAGGTAAGTTTGAATTGCACACAAAGAATAATTTTTTAGTTATACTAGAAAATACATGCCTCGAATATTACATGGGGTGCTGATACTAAAAAAATTATTCTTTGATCATCTGAATTTACATTTAACTGGGCATTCTATATTTTTATTTGTTAGATCTGGCAATCCTAGTTTTGGGGTAATACCCCTTTACCCTCTGATCCTTTTTTTTTTTTTTTTTAAACTCACTGAGAGGTATATGGATGCTTATGCAAACACAGTGAATGAAATCCTTGGAACATGAGCATAGAAATAGTTACACAAATTTGATGGGACATTTCTTAGTGTCTCTAGTAAATATGTCTCCTAATTCATTGTGAGCAGTGAGACCATCACATTGAGATTATGTTGACACCTGAGTACTATGTAATGAGGAGTTGCTTGAAAATTCTGAAGTGCTCTAGTGTCATTTCTGCCCAAAGTGAACTGGGTATTAATAATGACACATTAATGGGGAGGTGTGCATTCCAGAGAATCCTGAAAATCTCATCATCTTTGAAGGAGATTACCTCATTATTCTTAGAGTTGCCTATCTAGAGATGGTCATACCCAGTGGCTGGCCTGTTTTTCCAAACTAGGAAAATAAACACATCGAGTGGTTAAGTTAATTACTTAGAGTGATTTCATTGTACTTAAAACTTAAGTTAATTTTTAAGTAGGTTTGGTTCTTAAGCTGTTAGACTAGTTGGAGACGTTGAGAGAATTAAATCCAAGACTGAGATTCTTTCCATTCAACCAGTATTTATTTAGAGTATCTCTTGGGTGTAAAGCAACTACATAGAGGTAGAGAGGAATCGAAAGGATAGTTCTGGTCCCCCAAATCCTTAGTGTTAAGTGGAGCAGTAAAGCAAGAAGCCATTATGACACAAGACAGAATAAATAAAGTCAGGGTCTAAGGCAAGTAAAGCCAGGTCCCAGATGGCTGAATGTAGGAAGTGATTAAATCTGAAGAAGAGATGGAGTAGGAATGGATTACACTGTATGAAGAAGGGCTTCTTGGAGGGTCGTATTGGAGAGAATTTTTCAAAGATGAGAATGATTTCATTGGGGAAATGAAGTGTTCTAGGTGTAGTCTTAGCCTGAAGGTGGCCACATTTTGAAATGGATATGTTATTTAGACCTGACAAAAATATACATAGCACCATCACTGGCTGTGGCCTCTTCTCTCCTGTGTGACTGTTCATGGTCTAGAATTTCCAAATCAGGAACTTGACTTTATGTAGGAGGAGCTGGGCTCATTGCATGCTGGCTTCCTAAATATTTTTTCATGCACCTGCTGTTGCTATGTGTGAGGCGGCCCGAGAGACCTGGGCAACCTTCAGAGACTCTTCGTTAGTCACTTCAAACCCACTGAAAGTCACTCCATTGAAATGTGGGTTTTTCCTGAAATGAACATTTCCAGTGATCTCTGATTTAAATTGGGCAAAATCAACAGCAGAAGAATTTAATGAGAGGCTTTTTGTGAGGTACTCTGACCATGGAAATATTTGCTTAAATGACTTTGAAGGCTAGCTTAACTCATTTCCTTTTGGGATGACACTTGTTTATTAGACTTGACCCAAGTCAGAGTTTATAGCCTTAATAGTTTGGAATGGTCCCAAATGATTCTCCAGCTGTGTGCCATTAGCAAGTGGGGAGGTTTCTACAGATGGCATATAATACACAAACATCTGCTTCAGCCATTGTAGGTTTAAGAGAAGAGCTATCCCCATCTTAGATTTAGCTATGGAAATGTGGAGTACTGGAAAGTAAGAGTTACCATTGCAGTAAATGCTAGAATATTTTTCAACAGCCTTTGCCTCCAGCATTTGGAACTTGTAGAGATCACCCCAAATTCTCCAGGAAATGAATTAAAATGTAACAGGGAGTTCACATTGGTCAACGGATAATAAGGCATGTCATGAGGAGCATTGGATTGGGTAGCATGTCCACTGCATGGGAGGGACCACTGATAGTGGGAATGGAAAACTCTAGTTTTCAATTTGTCTATTTGTTGGACTGTCAAGGTCTAAATTAGACTAGAAATTAGCAAGGCATTTAGAGGTCCCTGGTATTTCCTGTTTGTAAATTAGGACTAGCTTGTGTCTTTCAAGTTCAGACAGGTAGCTCTTTGTGGATGTTTTTGCTATTTCAGGTGCTGGTGGGGTGAGATATAGCCTGGATGCAAACCTTCATTGGGTTCTTAGACATGAAAGACCGTAAACTGCTTATGTTAGTTTGGGTCTGTCTGAATGTTGTTGTTGTTGTTTTTTTTTCCTTGACGACTGGGCCAAATATTACATAGTTTTAATATATGCCCTTGGTTCCTACTGCCTTGTTTTTGGCTACTCTTAGTATCTTCCTTTATATATCTGTCATTAAGGTATAATTGAAGCTTGGTGTTTTATGTTTAGAATGATGCATGTAGGTTCAGCTGTGCCAGCCATTCAGGCTTCATAGCAAATGTGGGTTCATGCCAGTTTTTGAAAAGTTTTTGAAATCTCGTCTCTTTTTTGGGATGTCCAATCTGAGCAAACCATCCCCTTCTACTTAAGCTGAAGGGCACAGGGAAGCAATTCAGAAGTGATTTCTGCATCTGGACACGTAAGAGGCATCTTGTTGCTGATAAAAAATATTGGCTTGCTAGTTGTCTCTCTAACCGAGAGTCATGAAGCCTCAAACGGGATTGCTTTGACAAGTCTTCATATCACTTCATTCCTTAGTTTACTGTCTTTCACCCAGAGTATCAGTGAATGCCAGTTCTGGAGTGGGCACATAGTGATGGTAGATGACACCCAGGCCACAGGCTGTTTCCCAGGGGCTGCCAGACTCTGTCAGACATTTCACAGCTCTTAAATTCTCTGGATTTGAGCCACTTTTGAACTCCATCCATCAATCCATATAACCAGTTATTCAACTTATATTTACGAGGTTTTACTGTGGGCCAGGCATTCATCTAGGTTCGAAGAACAGAGCAGTGAACCAGATGGTTGAAAATCCTTGTATTCATGGAGCATACATGGTGGGGAAGGAGAGAGTTGTAGAAATAAATATATAAATAAGTAAAATATACAGTATGTTAAATGGCAATGCGTGCTATAGAGAAAATAAAGCATGGATGGGTTTGGGGTGACATGTGACTTAAAATTGAGTGGACAAGGAAGGCCTCACTGAGAAAATGACATTGGAGGAAAAATCTGAAGGAGATGAGAGAGTGGATCATGCCAGTATTTGGGGGAAAGGCTCAGCAGACGGAGGGAAGGATTAGGACATAGGCCCTGGGCAGGAGTGTGCCTGATTCAAGAACAGCACGATTACCACAGTGGCTGGGACAGGCTGAGCAAAGGGATAAGTGGTAGAAAAGGCATGAAAAGAAATGGGATCCAAGTGGAGGAAAACCCTGTAGGGGTTTGTACGCACTTTGCCATTTACTCACGAAAAATGGAGAGCCTTTGCGGATTTCCAGCTACAGGAGTAACATGATGTGACTAATTCAGGTGGCAGCCCAGTGTGGTGGGGAAAACAATGATCTAAGAACTTGGGGATCATTTAAGTCATGGTTTTGTCACCAGGTAGAGGCATATTAGTTCAGCGTTCTGAGCTTCAATTTTTTCCACCTTATAGAGCAAAGCTGGTGGAGTAGATAATTTTAAATGACCTTCCAGGGTTTGATACGGCCTCTCTGCATTCACTGATTTCCCCCCCACCGAATCTCAATGTGTTTGAGTATTTCATATTTGTGGCTGATTTCATTTCTGTGTGTATTCAGAGCAGGACCTCAGGTGTATGAAATCTCATACTGCACTTTAATTTTTTGTAATTTTCCATAAACATCTCACACTGAAAACCTTGCGAACTATGAAGTAATTTTATGTATTGATGTTAAAGGTTGCTCGCAGACTTATTGGTCTAGATCAACACAGATTATAAAGCTTTTGTCTTATAGCCTTAATACTAGTTTTTGATTATATGACATAGAGCTAATTTATCGATAGCTCACTGCTACAGTGAGCTATCAATTGGCGTAGAGTGGTAAACAAGACACAGCTTCTGCCCTCAAGGAGTTGAGTAGGAGGAGACAGGTGTGGTTAAGAAAGTACCACACGAGGCAGTGTTCATGGCAGGAAAGAGGGCAGGAAGTCATGGCCAGCCTGAGGCCCGTGGGAGTCCTAGGCAGATTAATCAGGTGAACTTTCACACCAGTATTCTTTAAGTATGTTTGCACCGTCCATTTAGACCTAGTGCTATGCAAGGTGTGAGGTGTCAGGAACGTGGCAGCCTCTCTTCTACAGCCCCGAGCAATTTGGCTCTGCCCCAAACTTGCATCACACTGTTTAGTACATCAGGGTCCTGCAATTAACCCTCTTGAGCAGTGTAGGGACCATCTTTTATTACTTGAGAATGTCCTTTGGGCATCTCAATCCTCTCCCTTCCATCAGAATGTTTCTTCTGCTTCTTTTGATGTTTCAGTGCCCCATACAGACTGGTGCCCCTGGGAGGTGCACGGCTGGTCAGTTCCTCTATCTCCCTTGTGGAGAAGTATTGCCCTACCTTTGCCTTATCTCAGGCCTTCCATGTGAACTCTTTTGTCAGGAGTCAGTTGGAGCTCCAGTCATTTTACCCACTGACATAATGTATTCCTCGTGTTCTATTAACTGGCCTTGTCTTGGGCAGCCTAGAGATGTCATAAGTTTCCAGGTGGATGATTCTGGACACAGCTTCCCAGGAGGTAGCAGGGCTGCCACTTGGCTAGACTGGCTCTTCCACTGAGTCTCCTGGCATGTTTTGGGGAGTGGGGTGCTGGAGGCACTGCTGCTAGTGGGAGTTACTATGGTTCCCGCCGCCACGACTCTGAGAAGAATGAGGCCAGCCCTTTAGCACCTAAGCTGTCCTTGTGGCAACACTTAGGAGGCCATTGACTGTGCCAATGAACGCTGTTGGAGCTGGAGGGGAAACTGAGGCCTAGAAAGGTTGAAGGACTTTCCCAGGTTAGTGGTTGAGCTGGAAATAGAGCCAGGAGTTCTTGACTCCCATGGCATTGCCTCCTTTTAATTCTTTTCTACCTTAGGCCTTTGCACACATTCTTTCTGCCATCTTGAACGCTTTCTGAGCACTCTTTTGTCTACTATCTACTCCATCTTTCAGTCTCAATTTAAAGGTTGCTCCTTGCCCCCTCATCTGAATTAGCTTGCTGTGCTATTCTTTTATGGTTTCCTGATCTTTTCCTTCATACTAGTTACTTACATACTCAATTACTTACATAATTATCCTATATTCATCTATGTCTTCACTGTCTGTCTCCCAACTCCATGAAGTCAGAGAGTGTGGCTATTTCGTTCATCATTGTGTTCCCAGAGATTAGCCCACGGATAGACACTGTATAAATATTTGTTGATTAAATGAGTCTGTAAATGAAAGAGTGATTAAAAGGCAGACTCTGCATTTTCTCTTGTCTATTCATATTAAATGTCTGTGCCTATTCTGGCCAAGGGTAACAACTGTTACTGACTTTGTATGTTATTGTGGATGCTGAAGATGTGATTTTTGTCTCCATATGACTCTGTGGCCTTGTGGAATTCTATTAAAGTTGTCTCTGCAAAAACCAAAACCCAGTGACACACACCAATCAGCATTCTTTAGTTGGTGTGGGCCTGACATGTTAGGCTTTGATTTATCGATTTATTTTGCTGTAGTTGCATTTTTTATTTCTTAATACTATTTCCAGAAATTAGCTTTAATTCTTTTTTAGATCGTACTCCTTTCTTTTTATTAAAAATGAATAAAGAAACAATTGCTTTTTCTTAACAAGATTCATAATGCCTTTTTGGAGAGATTTGTTTGGGTTTAAATAATGGGACTTTTAAGTGGATAGGAGTAGAAAACTGAGAGGTACTTTCTCTAGAAGAAAGAGTAAAGTTTCATACTGTGTATGAAAAAGAAAAGCAACAACAGTGGACTTTCTTTTTAAAACTAAATCGTCCTAAGTGTTCATATTGCACAGATGGTCTTTTCCCAAGCTGGGTTGGCGTGTTTAATCTATAGAGAAAGCATGCATTGTTCTGAAGTGTGCATTGTGGTTGCACTGGCTCCCAGTAGATGAGCTGAAAGGTATCTGTGAATAGTCACACCCTAAATTACACGAACTGAATGGTTTTACAGAGGTGGAAAGTCTGATGCATTCTGTTTCCCAGCCACTCATGCCTCAGGAAAAGAATTGGGGAGGTAGGGAGCGAAACCCAACTGTTGCTCTTTAAATTTTCCAATGTGGCACTTTGCTGTGTGACCCTGGGCAACTGACTTAACTTCTCTGAGCCACAGACCCTCCATCTGTAAAGTGGAGATAAAAATACCACCTACTTCAGAGTTATTCGAGGATTTCATGAGGTAATGTATGGAAAGTTTCACAATGCCCAGCACGTGATAAATGCCCTAGAGACGTTATTACTTGGGGGATAGTACAGTGGATAGGGTGGTAGTTTAAAGGTACATACTCTGGAGGTGCTGGCCTGGGGGTACATCCTGGATCTGCAGCTTATCCTCTGGACCATTTTGACCTCGTAACTTGACCTTTCCATGTTGGAGTTTCCTCATATGTAAAATGAGAATAGTAATAATACCTGCTATGTAGGGTTGTTGTGAAGATTAACTGAGTGTTTGTCAAATCCTGGTACATGATAAATGCTATGTGGATGTTTGCACTTGTGATTAAGAAGCCTGGGTTCTGCAGAGGGATGGCTTGGGATCATGAATCTGTTTCCATCATGTACCAGATGTGTGACCATGAAGAAATTGCTAACTTCTTTTAGCCTCAGTTTCTTCTTTTTGTAATATGGGGATAATTCTAGTTGTAGTGCCAGGTTCTGTGAGAGTTCAGTGAGGTAATGCATATGCGTAGTGCTTAGCATAGGGCCTGGACCATGGAAAATACTCAGTAAGTCATAGCTACAGCAAAGACTTTTGTTGTCATTGTTATTACCATCACTAGGATTGTTTCCGTTTAAAAAATTTTACTGATAATATGTCTCTGTCTTATATAGAATGTGTATTCTAAGATGGATTCCACAAACCCTCTTTGGAAATCAACATGATTAATATGTGGAAAATGATGTTGAGGTCCGTTGTTACAGTTGATATATTTATATAAATGGAGCTATTTCAGCAAATTGAAAATACTCAGTAAAAGCCTTATAATCATGCATTTACAATTTTCTGTGTTACAAAAGATCAAAGTTAGTCAGGGTCAATGTTAGGTGGACAGTTTTATATTCATGGAAAATGACTCATAGGAAACGTCAGGAACTAAACTTTCCAAAATAAAAAAATAAAAAGCCATCACATGAACCATGTTTAAATCAAGTCTGTGTCTATTTCATATCTTAACTGGCATTGTGTTCATGAAGTTTTGACATTGTTTGAATTTCTGCTGTAAAATCTCATTTAGGACTAACAACCATGCATCATGACCACACATCACCGGAAATGGGTAAGCACTGATTCCAGTGTTAGTAATATTTTCCACTTCAGTCATCTGGGTCACTGGGTCTACAATATCCATATTTAAACCTTTATGTTGTTTTGCAATATATCTTTAAGTTCAACTTCCTTTTTTTAAAAGGAGAAAAAACCCAAAAAAGGTAGGGAAGCAACAACAGCGATTGTAATCCAGAGCTATAAATGGCGTTTGAGAACAGCAGGGTTTTGTCTTGTGATTGACCTGGGAATCCCCTGTGTTTTAATGGAAGGTGGGAACTTGCACTGAGCCATTGGGTGTGCAGAGAAGTGCAAATGGTCGTACCTAGGTTGTAGAAACTCACAATTCAAAATATGGAAGTGCTGATGGAATTCCTAGATTATATGTTCTGGAAGGATGAGTAAAGCTATTCAATCAAAAATATGTGGGAGAACTTCCTCCAGGCATGTGCAGATATCTGCTGAGATGTGGGTTGGTTTGAAGGCTGGAGCTTGGAGAGAAACTTAATTTGAGTTCAGTGTCAATGGAGGACCTTTTCAGCCATGATTAGGAGGGCGGGCTTTATTCAAAGGCCAATAAGAAGCATGGAAAAGTTTTAAATAGGAGCCAAAGGATCCTGTTTGTGTTTCTGAAAGATCACTGTGGCAGGGGCACAGAGAATGGATTGCAGAAGGTGGTGGCAAAGAAGACCAATGAGGAGCAGTGCAGGTAGGAGATGATGCCCTCCTGGACTTGCATGGTGGTTGTAGAGATGGATGGGACCGAGAAATACTGGGGATGAAGAAGCACAGCCCTGGGTGATTGGTTGGACTTGAAGTGGAGAGACAGTGAGGAGGGAAGGATGGCTTTTAGATTTCTCACGTGGGCAGGTGAGTAGAACAATAGTGCTGTTTACAGAGATGGAGCGCTTGGGAGAGAAACAAGTTGGGGAGGGTGGATATTAGTTCTTCTTTGTACATGGGGTGTGAGGTGGAACAGCTGTCACCTGAGAGAGCTTTAGGGCAGGCACGATTCTGGGGGTAGAGTTTGTGTTTCAGTCAGGTTTACATTTTCACACATGAAACTCAATAGCCAACTAACGGTTGCCTAAACAGATGGGGATCCATGTGTCTCCCATACAAGAAGCACAGGGCTCTGTGACCACTGCCATTCTTTTAGTGGTTCCATGATGTCAGAACCATCCTTGCAGTGATTTGTCTTGGCTTATTTCTGATGCTTTTTACCTCGTGGCTGCAAGACGGCTGCTGCTCCTCCAGGCATTACATCTGCTTTAAGAGGAGGGGAAAAAGAAGAGGGTAAGACCTGTAGCAGGAAAACACAAGTCTTTCTAGAAACCCCCTGTAGGTGTCTCCTTGCATCTCATTGGCCAGAACTGTGTCAGATGGCAGCTCTTCACTGGGCACGTTGCTGTCCTGAGCAAATTATGGTTCTGTTAGTAGGAAGCAAAGGAAGTGGAACTTCTGTATGCAAATAGTCACCTGGTTTGCCTCAGCCAGGTTTCTGGTAAGGGATGAAGGGGTATGAAATGTTTGAGGGCATAGAGGAGCTTAATCACATGGATGAGAGCTTTCAGTGGACACGTTTTCTCTTAACTCTGTAGTCAGCCCCAAGCTATCATTTCCTATTAACATGTAAATCATGAGGTGTGTTTAAACTTCAACTATATTTTTGTTTGTTACCTTCAAACACATGTAACTCTGAATTGTCTTTAAAATATATTAAACCCAGCTTTTCCCCTGTCTGATTAAAATTGTCAACCTGCAGAAGACATTTCTTTCAAATTTATTCCAAATCTTACTTATCCATAAGCTCTCTCTCAGTGGATCCCTTTGGGATTAGAGCAAATGAGGAGAATTCCATTTGGTGTTCACTTACTGATATGCATGTAAAAGCAGGGATGGAAAATGTCATCCCCTTTACTATGACTTTTGTATCTGTGAAGGATGTAATTACTCTGTGTTTAAAACTAGGGAGAGGAAATATTTGTTCACTGTTTTTGAAGGTAATGTTATTCAGGGTATCGTAAGGTGCAAATATTTGTCCTCTATTCCAGTTTAATTCAAGAGAGTCTCCCCACCTAATATATGCGGAATTCTCTTAGTGACTGTTTTAGCTGAGAGTGGTTCTGAAGATAAATAATTTTTCAGCCCCTGAGGTAGAGCAGAAGGAACAGAGATTTTGGAAGGAGGCATCTCAAGCCTCCCACTGTGCTGTGCAGTCTTGGGAATATAATTTAACCTCTCTGAACTGGTTGATTCTATGAAATTGGGATGAGAGCAGGCGATAGTTTTATGGTCCCTATCACATACATATAGGAACATACCTCTGCAACGAGGGTGGCCGGGGCACACTGAAGATGCAAGTAAAATCCAAGGGGGTGTAGGATAAGGAGAGATTAATTTCTGCTGGGAGACTTTAAGAAGGCTTTTGGGAAGAGAGGGTTTGAACCCCATGTTGGAGAATGCTGTAAACCCATGAGGGTTTAGGGTGATGGAGGATGGCCCCAGGCTGAGCACATGCAGGGTATGTTTGAGGATTTCAGAGATTTATTGTTTTTAATAGAGGACAAAACGAGGAGAGCCTTGAAAGTCTGGCTGAGTGAGTTTGGACTTTGTTTCACAGGCGATGGGGAGCAACTGAAGACACTTTAAAAATTCGTACAAATTCAATTTTGATAGAAGTGGATATAATTATGGGTCAACGAATATGTACATTTAAAACTTTCATAGATTTTAAAAATTAAACTTTGTATTTGAGATAATGGTAGATCCCTAAAACACATGGTTTTAAGAAATAATACCCAGAGATCCCAAGTACTTGCCCCGTTTTCCCCAATGGTACCATCTAGTACAATATCATAGCCAGAAATCCACTGAAGACTTTTGAGAGGAGTCCACAATATGCCCGAATCTGTGTTTTAAATGGGTGATCCTAGTGGGGATGGACTGGAATGGATTGGAGGGACAGCCTGGAGGCTAGGAGACCCTTTGGAGCTTCTTGCAATGATCTAAGAGAGGACATGAAGACCATGGTGATAGGCTTGGATGGGAAAGGATAGCCAAGGTAGTCAATACAGGATTTGGCAATCATGTGGGAGTGGTAAGAGCATTTGATGCTTGGTGCAGTTGCTCAGTAAATAGGTATTGAGCACTAGTTGTGTGCCTATCACTCTGCTAAACCTCGGGTTAAAAGATGATCTGACAGAGACCAGGCACTGTGATTGAGGGGAGGTGGGCCCGGTGAAGCTGTGTTGCACTGGACAGGCCAGTGAGCCCTTTGTAGAGGGGGTAACCGCTATTCTGTTGCTGCTGGTTATGACCATGTGGGAATGTAGATCCAGTGTGGTGCGTGTTCTGGTTTCTCAGAAGCCAGCAATCTAGATTTTTATGTGAGATCTCCCAATTTTTAAATGTTACGTAGTACAACTTAAAAAAAAAAAGATGCACACTAATTAGCACTCATCTGTGGGCTTGGTTCACTTCATTATTGCCAGTTCCTAGGCTCTCTTTTCTCAGTGGAATGTTTAGAGCTTATTTCAGGAATGTTTAGGGTTTATTTCAATTATCCACTGCTGTGTAACAAAATCACCGCAAACTTAGTAGCTTAAAACCATAACTGTTTTCACATGTATATGTATGGCTGAGTTGCTTTGCTGTGTACCTGAAATTAGCACAACATTGTTCATTGGCTCTACCCCAATATAAAATAAAAAGTTAAAAAAAAAAACATAACTGTTTTATTAATTCTCTCTGTTCTCAGGGTTGACTGGGCTCACCTGGGCAGTTCTTCTGCTGGTCTTGCTTGGGGTCCCTCATAAAGGTAGAGTTGTAGGTAGATGATGGCCAGGGCTGGAGAACTCTGGAGATCTGTCTTGGGCCCTGATACAATTGGGATTTTGTCTTCCTCCATGTAGTTTCAGGGCTCTGATGGCATCTCCCTGTGGTCTCTCTAGCAGGCTAACTTGGTTTCTTATATGGTGGCTCAGAGATCTCCAGAGTGAATGTTCCAGGAGGGAGTAGGTGGAAGGAAGCTAACAGTCTCCTTGAAGCTGGGTCCAGAATTGCCAAAGCATCACTCTTGCCACCTTCTGTTGGTTAATGCAAGTCACAGGCCAGCCCAGATTTATTGTGGGAGAAAACTACACAAGGGCACGAATACTGGGAGGCCTGTTTTCGTTCATTGACTGCAATCTTTGGAGACTACCTACAACTGAAGTCTAGGTGTCTGGATATTGGTGACATTGTTGATCAAGATAAGTTGGGAAGGCAGGGCAAATTCTTACCAGCCCATGTTACTCTGAAGTTTTTGAGAAGTGTCTGATGCTAAGTTTTTTTATGCTGTCTGTGATTCTGGAGAGAATTTAATTTTCAATACAATGATGTCCTTTGGAAACATAACTCAATTGTAGTTATTTGCTTTCTAGTCCTTTAAAAATAATCATACTATTAAGTGATGAGACAGATTGATTCTGGTTTTGGTGAGTGTGTGTTTTTCAAATATGTGACCAGGTTATTAATTAATGTTGGATCCCTAATCATGTGTCCTTTCAAGAAGGAAGCCCTCAAATAAAGTCTGTCGAATAAGAATCCCAAATCTTTACTGGCCCCAAATCGGTGCAGCTGTCCATTATTATGGCACTTTGGTATTCCTAAGTATTCCTAGAACCAGCTACATAGTTGGCAGAGCCCAGTACAAAATGAAAATGTGGGGCCTCTTACTTAAAAAGTAAGAATTTCAAGATGGTGATAGCAGAGCATGAAACCAAGCCCAGGCCCAATGCACTGCATGTCACACGCCCACCACGCTGGCCCTGTTTAGACCCTTGAACATGTGTGCAAACGTTGGGGTAAAGTATGTTTTTCCAGTTGAGGGCCATTGGCTCTAATCAAATTCTCATTCGATTTTGACACCCAGAAAAGTTTTAGAAGCACTGCTTAGACAAATCAGAAAAGGTGGAAGCTTTGTGTTTGAACAGTCCTCTGCTCCCAAGCAAGCAGTATACCTTTTGGCCACAGCACCTGGTCTTGGCAGACATTAGGCTGAGCATGCTGCTGTTCATCCTCCTGAATTGCAGCGGCAGCAACACAGTAGGGATGGTATATGTTGCTGAGTGTTTGATAGGTCATCTCCGGAATGTACTTGCTCCCTTTTTACTGAACTCTGTTTCTGAAACATACAGAATAGATTGCCTGTCCAGTTGATGGACATTTAAGTTCATCTGGAACAGACAGTAGCACTGTTCGTTATGCTGGGGATTTGGGGATCAACATTTCTGGAAGGCGGTTGGTGGACATCAGATAGGTCTGCCGCATTGCCCGACTTCACAGGGTTTATTAGTTTGTGAGGGCTGCCAAAACAAAGTACCACAAATGGAGTGGCTTGAACAACAGAAATGTATTGTCTTACAGGTCTGGAGGCTGTAAGTCTGGAATCAAGGTGTCAGTAGGGCTGTGCTCCCTCTGAAAGATCTAGGGAGGGATCTATTCCAGGCCTCCCTCCTGCCTTCTGGTGGTTCCTTAGCTTGTGGCAACATAACTCCAGTCTTCACACGGCTTCTCTCTGTTCAAATTTCCCCTTTTTATAAGGACACCAGTCATATTGGATTAGGGGCCTGTTCTACTCCAGTATGTCTTCACCTTAACTAATTGTATCTGTAATGATCCTATTTCCAAATAAGGTCCCATTCTGAGGTATTGGAGGTTGAGACTGCAACATAAAAATTTGGGGGGGCACACAATTCAACCCATATTAGGGGTATTTTCAGATCGTGGTTTAGGAATGGCAGGTCCTGGCATTGTGTACCGCTCAGCCCAAGTGGCCCTACACAGAGGACTTGCCCTGTAAGGACCTGTGTCTGCTATAATAATTTAGAGAGGTGTTTGTGGAGCTGGTTGGTTATTTATTTATTTATTTATTTATTTATTTATTTATTTATTTATGGCTGCATTAGGTCTTCGTTGCTGCACGTGGGCTTGCTTTAGTTGCGGCGAGCGGGGGCTACTCTTCATTGCGGTGCGCGGGCTTCTCATTGCGGTTGCTTCTCCTGTTGCGGAGCACAGGCTCTAGGCACGTGGGCTTTAGTAGCTGTGGCTCGCGGGCTCTAGAGCGCAGGCTCGGTAGTTGTGGCGCACGGGCTTAGTTGCTCCGCGGCATGTGGGATCTTCCCAGACCAGGGCACAAACCTGTGTCCCCTGCATTGCCAGGTGGATTCTTAACCACTGTGCCACCAGAGAAGCCCCTGGAGCTGGTTTTTTAATAATACATGAGCCACTTTGAATTACTTGTTTGGGCCCTTGACCTGTAGCATCATAAGCTCTTAAATTATTTTTTTAATCATCCCTGTCAGTCATTAGATGCCAAGGTCAAATTACTGTCATGCCTACATGCCTGACACTTATAATAGAATAATGATAAGCTAACATTTATTGAATGCTTATTATGTGCTAAGAACTCTGCATGCATTATCTAATTTTATCTTCACAACAGCTCTATTATATAGTTGCTGTTTATCTTCCATTTAACAGGTGCAGATACTGAGATCACGTATGGTTGTATGACATGCCCATAGTCACATAGCTAATAAAGTGGCAAGCTGAGATTCAAATCCAGTTCTGTCTGATTTCCAAACCCAAGCAACATTACATTGGATGTGCCCTGTATTTTTAGAGGAATGTTTGCATATGACAGTTCACCATTCAAAGCCTGTTTTATCATGGGCCTTTTCTTTTTCTCTATATCATTCCCTGATTAAATATTCTCCACCTATGTTTATTTCTCTCAGGATTCTTAACCTTTTTCAGAGTAACCACCAGGCTTTCCATAGGTTTTATTGCTATCTACTTCAATAAATCTAGGAATGTTCGTCTGAATTAATTGAAATTACAAATGGTAAATGGGATTATGTTCAAGTTGTGTGTTTTACAGATCCTTAAGAGAACATAGAAATTAACTAATTTCCTTGACATAGGTAAGAATAGAGCCTTAAGCATCGCCAGAGAATTTCCTAGTGATAAGGAAATTTACTCTCCTCTAATTTATACTGCTTTCAGTATAGTGTGCTATATGATAAGAGTGAGGAGACCAGTTCTCTCGAAAAACACCTTTTTTGCTTTGTTCCTTCTTGCCCAGGTAGCAACTAGAATTCTCTTTCTCCATCAGAGTGATAGTCCAATTAAATTCATGCAGGTGAATAGATAGGTTCTTTTGCAGGTGTGTGAACAATGCTGGTTTGGAAGCAGAGACTGGGTATCCTTTGATGGATTATGGGTAAGTTCACATGCCAGAAATTATATTTTGCTTGGATGCTTCTTGTCTCTCTTGCCCATCTGTACAGTATTAAATTGCAGACAGTATGATAGAGTCATCTTTTTTAAAATCCTGGTTATTCTTGACTATTAGTTTATTTTGGGCAGGTAGAAAAGATAAGGTGCTTTATTTGACTGTAATATACTTAGTCAAATATGTATACAGAAACACATATATGTGTATACAGACACACACACGCGCGCATATATACACACACGTACATCCACATAGAGCCTTTGTTAAAATGGCGTGTCAGCTTATGTTACTTTCAGCACAATAAAAATTGAGGATTTCCCTACTCTAATTGAAGTATTTGCCAGGGGCTATGGGATAATTTATTATACTTATTTGTAAGGTTCTATAAAGATGTTTTGAATAATCCAGAACATGTTTTTTTCCCCCATGTGTCTAAAAGCAGTGTTTTGCAAAGTGTAGTCCGAGGGTCACCTGTGTCAGAATCATCTGGGAGCACATTAAATATGAATTTCTGGGTCTTGGGACTCCAGCCCTACTGATTTCGAGGTGTCCAGGAAACTGCATTTTGCTAATCTCCTTTGTGATTCTTTGCCACACCATCCTTTGAGAACCATGGTCTGATATGTATCAACAGGAGAATAAAGATTCAATTTAATTTTCTCCTTTTTGGTTTACTTTCCTCTTGTCTGTCTTTCCTCCTCCTCCCCTTCCCTCAAATATATTAAAACTATTTCAAGAGTTATTCTAATGGCATATATTTTTTATTGTTCATGAAAGCCTTTGTTAATTTTAGCAATATCACAATTCCATCTTTTCCTTTGTGGTCTATATAAAAGAAGCCATTGGGGAAGAGAGAGAGAGTGTGTGTGTGTGTGTGTGTGTGTGTGTGTGTGTGTGTGTTTAAATACCCACTATTCTTCATAGCAAATCTCCAGGAAGGAACAACATGCTGTTTGTTCTTTTCTCAGGATGAACCATGGCTTTCTTTGCAAAAGCGGGTATTGTCATCAGTGCTTTTCAGCAACTTATGATCCTTCCTTTTTATAAATCCCAGAATTTAGTGCAGACATTTAAAAAGTTTCTAGAGGCTACTTTTTGGGGCGAGTGAAGGGAATCAGAATTCTTTGAGCAATCATTTCGAGGATGTTCTGGGATCTCAGAATAGGCAGTAAAGACTCCCTCAGTGTATAGTGTCGAGGACTTTGAGGTCTCTAAGTATAGGAAACAGTCATAAAACTAGAGGTTTTAATGGATTTTTAGAAATAGGAAGTTTTTAACCAAAAGTATTCCTGACAGGTGAATTGCCTCACTTCCTCCCCCATATTAGAGAAATTCCTTTGTTGAGAAGCTGAACTAAGATTGTCTCCACTTTAATCCATGGTAAATAACTCGTTGGATTTCAAGAGATTAGGAATTTTCCAGGTGACTTGGATGGATGCTTCTAAAGGTATATTAGTCCAGACAATGATTTTAGGGACAGATTCTTCTTTATAAAAGGATTTTTTTAGCCTAGGAAAATCATAACTTAAGTATTATAAAGTTAAGAAAATGTGGTGGTGATTTCTTCTGAAGTGTCAGATCCAAGGTATGCTTTCTCTTGGAGACCCTCAGGTCAATCTCAGGCGTCCTATATTCCAATCTGGAAAGGTTGGCCTGGATTGTGGGCTCCAGCAGCTAACTGTTTTTTGTTTGTTTGGACTGGTTAATACAAGTGAGAGTCTGTTATTTTTGCCTGTGTGCTGCGGTTGGGTTTTTTTTTTTTTCCCAAGTGGTACAAACCTCTTATCTTCCCGCTGTGTCTCTTCCATGAAAGCTTTGCACTGGTAGAGAACCCCTGGCTGCAGAGCTGGGCTGATAGACGTGGCACTGAGTATAATTCGGGTTATTCTGAGAGGGGCTTGAGCGTTCTTCATGAGGGCTGAGGCTGGCTGGCTGAGTGGCGGTGATGTGCTGGGACACTTGTGTCCTGAAATAACAGCAGTGGCAGCAGCAACAGTTTAATAGCAGTAGCTGGCTGATCATTTATTGATGCTTCCACTGTGCCAGGCACTGTAAGTGCCTTCCATGCATTATCTCATTTAAATTGGCAACAGTCCCATCAGCTAAGCACCATCTTTAATCTCCATTTTATAGATAATCATCTCAAAGACAGGAGACTAGTAAGAAGTAGAAGTGGAACTTGAACTCTGATCTCTTGGGTGCCCACATGTGTGCATTTAACAACCACATTGCATTCTCTCTGACTGAAATACACATTGTTACCGGGTTTTTTTTTTCCCCTCCCCTTAAATCACATCATAGTTTTTACTAAGTAATTTGTATTTAGTAATCTAGGAACCTGAAGACTCTCTTTCCTTATTTTTCATGAGTTGAGGTTTTGAGCGAGTGAGAAAGTTCAACGTTGGGAAACTGAGCATGGGCATGGACATTCAACCTGGGACCATGTCCATTTACTGAATGCTGGGATAAAAGGAATCTTGGGGCGGGGGAAGGGTTGGGAGGGTTGAGTAAGAGAGAAAGAGATAGGTGGACACATCCAGGGTGATTTTTATCTTCTTAGAGGAGCAAGAGGGATATTAAATATAATTTAAGAACTAGAGTTCAGAGGTCAGCCAGGTAATAATGCCGTAGGATGCTTTATGTAAAAAAAAAAATTGTGTAATCAAGTAAATTTGGTAAACTACCTTCTAACATCCAGTTGGAGGGCGTCAACAACCAAAGCACCCATAACACCTAACACTTATTGAGTGCTTCCTGTGTGCACTTTATATATACCAATGCTAGAAGGTAGGTATTATTTTGATCCCAATTTCACAGATGAAGAAAGGTTATCCTGCTATTGTGTGGCAGAGCTGGTATCCTCACCAAGGCAGTATGGCCTCAGATACTGGACTCCTACCTACTGGTGCCTCTTTTGTGACATCTACTGAGCACGTATATATGTGCCAGGCCCCAGTCTTAGTTCTTATTTATGCTTACTTTTTAAACTTCTCAAGCATCATAGTGTGCATCAACATATGAAAGGTTCTGAAATGTCCAGCAATCAACACACTTGTTTATCTTTGTCCAGTTTTTCTCAGATTTACTTGACTACAGAATTCTCCTGTCTTTGGAGGGGAGGAGGAGTGAAAGGAGAATATCTGCCTATGTGCACTGGGGGAAATGATGAACAAGAGAATCATTTTATGCTGACTTTGCTTCCCCCCAAACGCAGGTTTGAGACATGATTTATTTTCAAAACAGAACAGATTCCCTGAGAGTCTGGCCTCATTCTATAACTGCCCAGTGTCTGGTGACCTTCATCAGGGCTCCATCTTGCTGACCCCGGGGCATGAATACCTGCTTCTCTCTACTTGATGGGAATGTTGACAGTAAATGACTGTGAAGCTCTTTGAGCTCCTTAGAAGAAAGAAGCTATTGAAGTCCAAGGTCTTTGTAATGTCATATCAAATATCCAGGGTTCCTTCATTTTGGTTAACATGGAAAAATGAATATATGTCCTAGCAGGACAGATTAAGTAGTGTTCGCTTACTCAGGGGAGGGAAGGCGATACATCTGGAAAATGTTTACTGCTCCCTGGAGTCAAATGTTCAGGCTCTTACAGGCGGCACGGAGATGATTGCTCACACTTGAGTAACGTTAATGTTGAGTTCCCTATAAGACTGTGGGAGCCATAGAATTGTTTGTTGTCTTACTCTTTTGAGGTACAAATATCTGAGGCCAGAGACCCAAATGCATACATCTGGGCATACATGCTTGGAAGTGTACACTATTTTAAAAGTGTTGCTTTAGCATTAGAGTTTGATCGGTATATCAGGTAAAAATCCGTTCAGTTGTAAATGACATAAAATCCAGCTCGAGCAAGAAAGGAGATTTACTGTTTCATTGAGGTGAAGAGTGCAGGTCCTTTCAGGGTTGGTTTGAACTTCAGGATTGTTTTGACTGAGAGGCCTGGTGTTAGTATCATGGGTCTTGTTTCTGATACCGTACACTGCGCCTTCATGGTGACGTGTCACCTTTAGTCTGTTTTTGGTTCCACCTCGTGTCCAGATGTCTACCAGATATTCCTGAGGCCGCTTGTCCCTTCCACATCCAGAGAGAGAGAGTGAGAGAGGTTGAGAGATCAGATATATTTCTGGAGGCTCTTTCAGAACAGCAAGGAAGAAGATCAAACCTTTCTTATTAGCCAGACTTAAATCATGTTCCCGTTCATGAGCCAGTGCCTCTGATGAGGGAATGGGTTTAGGCTGATTGGTATAGACAATGGTGCCATGTTCTACTCCTAGATTCTAAGGTGGCGTGAGCTTTGCCAAGGAGGTACGGAAAATCAGATGGTTTCCAGAGTAAGTGAGAATGGATACAGATTTAAACTTTTGAGACTCATGGCACAATTTACCTGACTGTTTTCTCTTATACACTCATGTGAGCAGTTACATGTAAAACTGGCCAGTTAATGAATAAAAGACCTAGATCAAGATTTAACTTCTAAAGGATTTAGTTTCAAGCTCCTCTCTTTCTTAGTAGTACAGGCTACACCAGACCAAACTGACAGATTCTCTTCCTTTTAGCTTGTTGGAAAGTGTTGGTGTTTTAGTTTTGAATTTGTAAAGCGTTAAATTGAGTTTCTGTCTGGCCAGTGGTTTTCTTTTTTTTTTGGCCAGTGGTTTTCTATACCGAATGCATTTTGGATGAGTGAATCTGAGGTTTCATTAAGGAAGTATAAATTACCCTAGCTTTATTACTCTCTTCTTTGTATTAATCTCAGCATGACTGCTCCTTGCTTCTGACATTGAGCTCCTGTTTTACTAAATAAAGGATATCTGTTTCCACATTGGTGTCCTAGATGCCTGACATTACATTTTATTCCATAAAACTTATGCCACTGATAAAAAGAAAATCATTGATATTGAGAGGCATAAATTCCAAGATTGATGGTAGTAGTCAGAAGTGGATTGAGTGCTGACTGTGTGACAGGAAAGCACTGTGCTAAGTGCTTTATCTGCATTGTTCTGTTTGTTCATCACAACAGCCCTGGGAGGTGCTGTCATTACTTCCATTTTATAGATGGGGAAACTGAGATTAAATAATATACACAAGGTCACATAAACAGGAAATTGTGGAACCAAAACACAGATCTCTTTGACTCTGAGTCTTGTCCTCTTAATCACTGTTCCCTCCACTATCAAAGCCAGGATATTTAGATGTATCTGCTCCATCTAATGTTAAGTTTGGAATTCCTGGGAAGTTGCATTATGTCTTTAAATCCTTCTGAAGTTAGTGCTTCTATATTCTAGTAGTGGTAGAGGATTGAAAAAGAGCATTTACTAGCATGGATCTTGGAAAAAGCTGACCTAAGAGTCTTTCATGAAAAATGTGCATTTTTCCTGATAGCCAAAACAGTTTTGAAAAAGGACAGAGTTGGAGGACTCACACTTCCTGATTTCAAAGCTTATTACAAAGCTACAGTAATTTAAACAGTATGGTACTGACATTAAGACACACAAATAGACCAGTGGAATAGAATAGAGAGCTCAGAAGTAAATCCTTACATATATGGTCAGATGATCTTTGACAGGGGTGCCAAAACCACAAAATGGGGAAAGGACAGTCTCTTTAACCAATGGTGTTGGGAGATATCCATATACAAAAGAATGAAGTTGGGCCCTTATCTTACACCATATACAAAAATTAACTCAAAATGGATTAAGATCGAAATATAAGATCCAAAACTATAAAACTCCTAAAGGAACATGGTGGAAAAGCTTCATGACATTGGACTTGGCAATGATTTCTTGGATATGACTCCAAAAGCACAGGTAAGAAAAGGAATGATAGACTACTGGGACTACATCAAACCTAAAAACTTTTGTTCATCAAAGGACTTAATCAATAGAGTGAAAAGGTAAGCTGTGGAATAATAGAAAATATTAGCAAATCGTATATCTGATAGGGGTTAATCCAGAATACATAAAGAATGCCTCAACTCAACAACAAAAAATCAACCCAGTTAAAAAATGGGCAGGGGCTTCCCTGGTGGTCCAGTGGTTAAGACTCTGCCCTCCCAATGCAGGGGGCCTGGGTTCAATCCCTGATCAAGGAACTAGATCCTGCATGCCGCAACTAAAGATCCTGTGTGCTGCAACGAAGATCCCGCACACAGCAATGAAGATCTCACATGCTGCAACTAAGACCCGGTGTAGCCAAATAAATAAATAAATAAATATTTTTTAAAAATGGGCAAAGGACTTGAATAGACATTTCTCCAAAGATGACATACAAATGACCAACAAGGATGGGAACAGATGTTCAGCATCACTAATCATATGGAAAATGCAAATGAAAGCCACAATGAGATATCACCTCTCACCTATTAGGATGGCTATTATTAAACAACAACAACAACCAACCAACCAGCCAACCCGGCCAAAACAAACAAACAAATAAACAACTCAGAAAATAATGAGTGTTGGCAAGGATGTGAAGAAATTGGAAACCTTGTGCACTGTTAGAAGGGATTGTAATATGGTGCAAGTGCTGTGGAAAACAATGTGGTGGTTCCTCAAAAAATTAAAAATAGAACTACCATATGATTCAGCAGTTCCACTTCTGGGTACGTATCCAAAATAACTGAAAGCAAGGTCTCGAAGAGATATTTTCACACCCATTATTCACAACAGCCAAGAGGTGGAAGCAGCTCACGAATATCTATTAATGGATGAATGGATAAGCATAGAACGGAATATTATTTAGCCTTAAAACTGAAGGAAGTCTGTTACATGCTACAACCTTAATGGACATTATGGTATGTGAAGTGAGCCAGTCAGAAAAAGGCAAATATCGTATGGTTCCACTTATATGAGGTCCCTAGAGTAGTCAAATTCATAGAAACAGAAAGTAGAAGGGTGGTTGCCGGGGGCTGGGGGAGGCGGGGGGAAAGGGGAGTTTTTTTAGTGGGTATTGGGTTTCAGTTTTGCAAGATGAAAAAGCTTTGGAGATTGCATAGCAATGTGAATGTGATTAACACCACTGAACTGAACACTTAAAAGATAGTAAATTTTATCATATGTGTTTTTTAAACCAGAATTGAAAAAAAATTGTATTTGTCTCCTGGTACTAATTTAACTACTTAATTGAGTTATTTGAACATCTTACTTCAAGTTGTAAACCATGAGCCTACAGGCTGAATATGGACCACAGACATATTCAGATGGATTCATAATCTTTTTTGGACAAAATATGAATTAGTGGTCAACATTTTTAAAAAATTAGGAAATTTCACATAAAAATCTCTACTTCTAGCTTCTCTTGGAAAACTGGGCCTTGTCCAGTCAACAAATGACTGGAACTGAGGAGTAGCCAACCTCTTTTTAGACAGGGCATGAAACAGACTACATTTCTCTCATCCCCTATTTTCTTATAGCAGGTCCAAGGCCCTCATGTACGGTTGATCCTTGAACACTACAGGGATTAGGGGAACCCACGCTTCTCAATCCATGGAAAATCCACATATAACTGCCCCTCTGCATCCGTGGATTCATCCAACCGCAGATGGTGTAGTACAGTAGTATTTACTGTTGAAAAAAAATCTGAGTATAAGTGGACCCATACAGTTCAAACCCATGTTGTTCAAAGGTCAACTGTACATATACTAACTTCCTGGGCTATTTGTAGGTTTCAAATATTAAACGCCTTAATTCCTTTTTTTTTTTTTTTAAACATCTTTATTGAAGTATAATTGCTTTACAATGGTGTGTTACTTTCTGCTTTATAACAAAGTGAATCAGTTATACATATACATATGTTCCCATATCTCTTCCCTCTTGCATCTCCCTCCCTCCCACCCTCCCTATCCCACCCCTCTAGGTGCTCACAAAGCACCGAGCTGATCTCCCTGTGCTATGCGGCTGCTTCCCACTAGCTATCTATTTTACATTTCGTAGTGTATATATGTCCATGACAGTCTCTCACCCTGTCACATCTCACCCCTCCCCCTCCCCATATCCTCAAGTCCATTCTCTAGTAGGTCTGTGTCTTTATTCCCGTCTTGCCACTAGGTTCTTCATGACCTTTTTTTTTTTTTTTCCTTAGATTCCATATATATGTGTTAGCATACTGTATTTGTTTTTCTCTTTCTGACTTACTTCACTCTGTATGACAGACTCTAACTCCATCCACCTCATTACAAATACCTCCATTTCATTTCTTTTTATGGCTGAGTAATATTCCATTGTATATATGTGCCACATCTTCTTTATCCATTCATCCGATGACGGACACCTAGGTTGCTTCCATGTCCTGGCTATTGTAAACAGAGCTGCAATGAATATTTTGGTACATGACTCTTTCTGAATTATGGTTTTCTCAGGGTATATGCCCAGTAGTGGGATTGCTGGGTCGTATGGTAGTTCTATTTTTAGTTTTTTAAGGAACCTCCATACTGTTCTCCATAGTGGCTGTATCAATTTACATTCCCACCAACAGTGCAAGAGTGTTCCCTTTTCTCCACACCCTCTCCAGCATTTATTGTTTCTAGATTTTTTGATGATGGCCATTCTGACCGGTGTGAGATGATACCTCATTGTAGTTTTGATTTGCATTTCTCTAATGATTAATGATGTTGAGCATTCTTTCATGGGTCTGTTGGCAATCTGTATATCTTCTTTGGAGAAATGTCTATTTAGGTCTTCTGCCCATTTTTGCATTGGGTTGTTTGTTTTTTTGTTATTTGAGCTGCATGAGCTGCTTGTAAGTCTTGGAGATTAATCCTTTGTCAGTTGCTTCATTTGCAAATATTTTCTCCCATTCTGAGGGTTGTCTTTTGGTCTTGTTTATGGTTTCCTTTGCTGTGCAAAAGCTTTTAAGTTTCATTAGGTCCCATTTGTTTATTTGTGTTTTTATTTCCATTTCTCTAGGACCTGGGTCAAAAAGGATCTTGCTGTGATTTATGTCATAGGCAGAGTGTTCTGCCTATGTTGTCCTCTAAGAGTTTGATAGTGTCTGGCCTTACACTTAGGTCTTTAATCCAGTTTGAGTTTGTTTTTGTGTATGGTGTCAGGGAGTGTTCTAATTTCATACTTTTACATGTACCTGTCCAATTTTCCCAGCACCACTTATTGAAGAGGCTGTCTTTTCTCCACTGTATATGCTTGCCTCCTTTATCAAAGATAAGGTGACCATATGTGCATGGGCTTATCTCTGGGCTTTCTATCCTGTTCCATTGATCTATATTTCTGTTTTGGTGCCAGTACCAAACTGTCTTGATTACTGTAGCTTTGTAATATAGTCTGAAGTCAGGGAGCCTGATTCCTCCAGCTCCATTTTTCGTTCTCAAGATTGCTTTGGCTATTCGGGGTCTTTTGTGTTTCCATACAAATTGTGAAATTTTTTGTTCTAGTTCTGTGAAAAATGCCAGTGGTAGTTTGATAGGGATTGCATTGAATCTGTAGATTGCTTTGGGTAGCAGAGTCATTTTCACAATGTTGATTCTTCCAATCCAAGAACATGGTATATCTCTCCATCTGTTTGTATCATCTTTAATTTCTTTCATCAGTGTCCTGTAATTTTCTGCATACAGGTCTTTTGTCTCCTTAGGTAGGTTTATTCCTAGATATTTTATTCTTTTTGTTGCAATGGTAAACGGAAGTGTTTTCTTAATTTCACTTTCAGATTTTTCATCATTAGTATATAGGAATGCAAGAGATTTCTGTGCATTAATTTTGTATCCTGCTACTTTACCAAATTCATTGATTAGCTCTAGTAGTTTTCTAGTAGCATCTTTAGGATTCTCTATGTATAGTATCATGTCATCTGCAAACAGTGACAGCTTTACTTCTTCTTTTCCGATTTGGATTCCTTTTATTTCTTTTTCTTCTCTGATTGCTGTGGCTAACACTTCCAAAACTATGTTGAATAATAGTGGTGAGAGTGGGCAACCTTGTCTTGTTCCTGATCTTAGTGGAAATGGTTTCAGTTTTTCACCATTGAGGACAATGTTTAAACGCCTTAATTCCTAATGCCTTATTACTACTGATATTGCCCTGTGGGTGCTTTGCTGGTCCTATACTAACTAATTAGAGTCTGTCATCTCTAAGTAGCCTATTCTCTTTTAGGTCTGGGAGTTCTGATCTGTCTTTCTGTAGGAGCAATATAGACTCAGTGCTTTTTTTTCTTTTTTTCTTTTGCTGTTTCACTTGCAGCAAATGTCCTACAAGTCATGTTCTAAATATAGATGTGTTAAATTTCAAATGTGAAAGTTTTTGATGGGTCTGAAGCCAGTTTGCTAATCAGGGCAAATGCTATGATTGGCGCCAGTGTTTACAGACCCTGGGGGTATTGTGAAATCCACCCTCGCCACTGTGATTCAGCTCTGGGGTGGAAAGAAGCTCCTTGACCCCTGAAGTTGTTTTTCTGCTTAACAGTGTGGTGGTTCGTTGAATGTCATAACTTAGAAAAGAAAGATATATGTTCCTTAGTTCATTTTACTAGTGCTGGATTAACAGTACAGTGATAAATCATTTTTGCCAGCAAAAACAAATCATTTTTTTCTGAATTTTTTTATGTGCCATCAGTAAGTAAATGCCTGTCTATAGAAAGAAATCCAGAGACCCCAGGGCCTGCCTCTTCATATGAAGTTAAAAATAGTTACTTGTGCAAAATGTAAAAATCCTGGCTATTTGAAAGTTCAGACTGGCCCAATTTTTTATCTTTTAAATCTAATTATTTACTCTTTCCAGGTAGGGCTAGTGCTGTCCATTGTTAAGTAGCAGCAAAATACTGGAGAAGCAGCAGTTTCAAAAAATTTTCAAAGCTACACAGTGCATGACATTCATGTGTGAGTGTGTATGTATGAGGCGTTATTAGAAATGCCTGTGTGTTTCATGATGGGTCTATTTCATTTGTGTAGTAGAACTTGGAAAATGCATTTTCATGCATTGAATAATAGTGACCAACAGTAGAGGAGGGCTTAGTTTCCAGTACTGGTGGAGTAGAGGTATTTGGAGAATTTTCTGGTAATGAGACTTGGGTAATTAAGTTGCTGTGCCCTGAGAGTTACTCCTTAAAGGGGAGCCTGATGCTCTGAGTCCTTATCTTCACTTGCCAGAAGTTGAGGCTGTCATCTAGCGAAGTTGGTGTCTGAAATGAGATATGACTGTAGTTGATCCCATCACTCTCTGGTGCAGAATTTTTCAAGATGAGCAGCAGATCAGAGAAATCAAACAAAACAAGCCAGTTGAACCAAACTGTGCTTTGCTAGCTGAAGGGACCTGAAAGTGAACAAAGTGACAGACATTTGGAGTTGCTTTCCCAGATTTGGTTTTGCTGCTTTTATCCACGAAATTGGTCAACAGCAGCACTCACTGGTAAAAACAGGAACAACAGACTCAAGTTTTGCTGTCAGCTATTACAGTGATGTTCTCTTTTTTCTTGCCCCTCTCTTCTCCTCCTCCTTCCTTTCTTTGATCCTTTTCTCCCTCCCTCCCTTCCTAAGTTCAATTTTCTTTATAAAAATTTTTTTTAATTCCAAAGGAATAATAACATAAAGAAAAATTTGTTAATTTTCTTCCTCGCCATCCCGAATCCTGCCCTACTAAAGAAATCAATATTAATAATTTGTTTTGGATCAGCAATCATTCCCTTGCTCACGCAAACAGGATCTGTAGACAGAGAAATTTATTTGTTTGAATTTTTACAAAAATGGACTCATGTTGTATACTGTTACTTTCTTTATTCTCCTGACACTATTTTGTGGCCATCTCTCCAAATCAAGACATTAAGCTAAAAATCGTTATTTTTAATGTGGAAATATTTCATAGTATGATTTTGTCATTTCTTCACATAATCCCCTGTTGATTGATTCTGTTTACAGATTCCTCCCCACGCCCCCACTAAAACAAATAGTTTTGCTTATTTTAACTGCATATTTTTTTGAAAAGCCTTTATGCTGTGTGATATTTGAAGAGGAAGCTTAAAGGGCCTTTTATTTTTCATTGTGCATCTATTTATTTTCTCTACAGTTTCATCTGGTTTTATGAGTTTAAGTCTTTAGCTTTTCTAATTTGCTAATTTACCTCTCGGAATCTTTGCATTTTGGTTACCTATGTTACAGTGCTGAGTTTCTCACCCTCGGCACTCTTGTCATTTGGGGCCAGGTAGTTCTTTGTTGGGGGTTCCATCCTGTGCACCATAGGCTATTTAACAGCATCTCTGGCCTCTACCCTCCAGATTCCAGTAGCATGCCAACCCCCGCTCAAGTTGTGAAAAATGTCTCCAGGCACTGCTAAATGTTCCCCAAGTGGCAACAGGGCGAGAACCACTGCTGTAATGTAGAGTATATATAAAGCATGTGGCAGAGCTTTATTTTCCTTATAGGTTCATCTGTACTTGACAACATGAGTCTCGTGTTACATAGTATTGTTAGAAATTAATTTCAGGACTTCCCGGGGGGGTCCAGTGGTTAAATCTCTTCGCTCCCAAAGCAGGGGCCATGGGTTCGATCCCCGGTCAGGGAAGATCCCGCATGCTGTGTGGTGTGGCCAAAAAAAAAAGGGGGAAATTAATTTCTATCTTGGGTTCCAAATAATTTGGAATGAACCTCAGTTGGCTCATGTATACAAGACAGCCTTGGACTCTTCTTTAACTTATGCCATTTTGGTGTTGTACGGTGGTGCGTCGACATAGGGCCCTCGCTTGTAAGCCACGCTATTTTCTTTTTTTTTAACATCTTTATTGGGGTATAATTGCTTTACAATGGTGTGTTAGTTTCTGCTGTATAAGAAAGTGAATCAGCTATACGTATACATATATCCCCATATCTCCTCCCTCTTGCGTCTCCCTCCACCCTCCCAATCCCAGCCCTCTAGGTGGTCACAAAGCACCGAGCTGATCTCCCTGTGCTATTTGGCTGCTTCACACTAGCTATCTATTTTGCATTTGGTAGTGTATATATGTCCATGTCACTCTCTCACTTTGTCCCAGCTTACCCTTCCCCCTCCCCGTATCCTCAAGTCTCTTCTCTAGTAGGTTTGTATCTTTATTCCCGTCTTGCCCCTAGGTTCTTCATGACCTTTTTTTTTTTTTTTTTTTTAGATTCCATATATATGTGTTAGCATACAGTATTTGTTTTGCTCTTTCTGACTTACTTCACTCTGTATGACAGACTCTAGGTCCATCCACCTCACTACAAATAACTCAATTTCGTTTCTTTTTATGGCTGAGTAATATTCCATTGCATATATGAGCCATGCTATCTTAATCAGATAGTTTGAGTATTTCTTGGCTGCGGTTGGGGTGACACCTACTCAAATTAGGGAAGCGTGGGAATGAGACGAGAATGCCGTTTGAGTCTTACATCATTTTATTCCACTAGGATTTAGGTACTTCTTGTGGTGCACAAGGTCCTGCCCGTGGCCTTCCAGATATTTTACGTGTGTAGGAGGCAGTGGCACCCACGGAGCCAACCACGAGCTGCCCCTCCTTGTCCATCTTCTACAGAGTCTCCCTAACTTCTTTTTATTTTTAATTTTATTTATTTATTTATGGCTGTGTTGTGTCTTCGTTTCTGTGCGAGGGCTTTCTCTAGTTGCGGCAAGTGGGGGCCACTCTTCATCGCGGTGCACGGGCCTCTCACTATCGCGGCCTCCCTTGTTGCGGAGCACAGGCTCCAGACGCGCAGGCTCAGCAATTGTGGCTCACGGGCCTAGTTGCTCCGCGGCATGTGGGATCTTCCCAGACCAGGGCTCGAACCCATGTCCCCTGCATTGGCAGGCAGATTCTCAACCACTGCGCCACCAGGGAAGCCCAGAGTCTCCCTAACTTCTGACCTTGGGCAAAATAGCCCCAATTGGGAGGATCATGGGGGAGCTCCCTATTTTCCACATATTCTATAATTTTTCTCTACAAAGAGATGCATTGTGTAGTGCTCTAAGTAGCTTCCCATTTTACAAGTGACTATTTATGGATGATTTATTGAATTAACAGGGTGTCTGTTACTATACCTGAACAAGGCTGGGCATCAGGCCCTTAATCAGAAATGTGGCCCCTTAGTGTGAAGTATTGTTTTTCGTGTGTTTGGCTTTTTTGGTTTTTTTTTTACAAAAAGTCAGATGGCCTAGTGTTAGTTTGACTTAGTGCCTTTTTCAGATAGGTGATTATAAGGATTACTGATGTTTCTGTGCACTGGAGAATAAGCCATGTGCATCTCCCTTCTTTTGCCTTAGTAATGAGCTATGACGACTGAGATTTGATTCTCACGTCCTTGGTTGGCGTTTTAGTTGTGCTAGCTTTTTTTGGTCAAGGTAATAGACAAACATTAAAATTTACATGCATTTTAAAAAGTTGTAATGTCATCCAGACTGCTTTGCATCTGTGATTTATTTATTTATTTATTTATTTATACACACACCTATAACCTCCCGCACCCACACACACCCATGTGACTATTACCCAGATCAAGAATTAGAACGATTCCAGAACTGTGGAAGGTTCTCCCGTGTCCTTCTCAGCCAGTAACCACCCCCCAGAAGAAAAACCATCAGTCTGACCTCTATCACTCTGACTTAGTTTTACCTATTCTTGAACTTCATATAAATGGAATCATTTGTATTTGTTCCTTTGCCTCTTCTTAAGAAAGCCTGATATAGAACACTTCAATTAAAAAAAAAAAACTATGTAATCACTCTTCATATTATAAAAAGATCACCTTTGGTTTTAAAAAAATAATGAATTTTCCTTTCTTGTTTAAAAAATCAATCTGTTCATAAAATTCAAATGTATGTACATAGCAAGTATCTTAAATCAATCTTACATATTTCAAATACACATAAAATTATAAGGATATGATACATATTTTTAGATTATCTGTGATTTCTCCTAATATCAAGTATGCTTTTTATTTTTATATTTATTAAAAAATTTTTAATTTCATATTGGGGTATAGTTGATTTACAATGTTGTGTTAGTTTCAGGGGTACAGCAAAGTGATTTAGTTATACATATTTATATATCTATTCTTTTTCAGATTCTTTTCCTATATATGTTATTACAGAGTATTGGGTATAGTTCCCTGTGCTGTACAGTAGGTTGTTGGTTATCTATTTTATATAAAGTAATGTGTATCTGTTAATCCCAACCTCCTAATTTATCCTCCCCACCACCTTTCCCCCTGGTAACCATCGTTTGTTTTCTAAGTCTGTGAGTCTACTTCTGTTTTGTAAATAAGTTCATTTGTATCACTTTTTAGATTCCACATAGAAGTGATATCACATGATATTTGTCTTTCTCTGTCTGAATTACTTCACTTAGTATGACAATCTCTAGGTCCATCCATGTTGCTGCAAATGGCATTATTTCATTCTTTCTTATGGCTGGTAATATTGCACTGTATATATGTACCACATCTCCTTTATCCATTCATCTGTCAATGGACATTTAGGTTGCTTCCATGTCTTGCCTATTGTAAATAGTGCTGCAGTGAACATTGGGGTGCATGTGTCTTTTCGAATTATGTTTTTTTGCGGATATATGCCCAGGAGTGGGATTGCTGGATCAAATGGTAGCTCTATTTTTAGTTTTTTAAGGAACCTCCATACTGTTCTCCATAGTGGCTGTATCAATTTACATTCCCACCAACAGTGTAGGAGGGTTCCCTTTTCTCCACACCCTCTCCAGCATTTATTGTTTGTAGACTTTTTGATGATGGCCATTCTGACTGGTGTGAGGTGATACCTCATTGTAGTTTTGATTTGCATTTCTCTAATAATTAACAATGTTGAGCATATTTTCATGTGCTGTTGGCCATCTGTACGTCTTTGGAGAAGTGATTTCTCTTTATTTTTGCTCATGTGCATACCATACCGAATTATATAGGACAGGGGTCCCTTACATCATAAATCACATAAAATCCTTTGTTTTGAAACACAATTTTAATTTTCTGTTGTTATTTTTGAAGGCTGGGTTTAGTTGGTATTCCTTCAAGGAGTATGGCAGTAATTCTTTTTGATGGAAAAAGGGGATATGATCTGACAGGATTTTTTCTTTCCGTGCCTGTGAGGAATCTTTTGAAATAGTTTTCCAGGTAGTAAAACGTTTAATGCCGTTTGGATGCACTGTAGTTTGTGAAGCTGACAAGCAACATCTCTTTGGAGTGGTTGTGAAACAAATCCTGGGACAGATTGACTTGTTACTTAGTCCACATCTGTTGCCTAGACAAAAACTAAACATTTCAAAATACTTGGGCAAATGCCACCAGCAAGTGATGCCTGGGGATTACGCTATTAAAGCAGAAGCACCAAGACCACATTTAGATGATAAAGGTTGCAGAAACAATATCCACTTAGTAAGAGATTTTTATTGTAGGTTTTCTGAGTCTAATATACGGTAAATGCATTAGCAAAGAGAAAATCTTGTATTCTAAGTTTAGAAATTATTTTTACTTGCAATAGGCAGCAATTTGCATTGTATTTTGGTCTAAAGGGTATACCCCTTATTATTTGGCTTTCATCAAAGCAATTTAGTGCCACATGTGAATGAAAACTGGGTTAGCTCTGTTGTAGTAGCTGAAGGTTAGGGTGACACAGGGAAACATAAAATGCCAATCTTGTGCCTAAGTGGCTTTTTTTTTTAACCTATGTTCTCACATTCTTTTTTTTTTTTTTTGACATTAATTTTTACTGCTTTTTCTCTTACTAATGGTAAGAGGGCTTTAGTTGGTTTTTTTAATGTATAACATAACACATTGATTTTTTTCCCCCTTTATTTATTTATTTAAGTTTTTGGCTGTGTCGGCTCTTAGTTGCGGAACACAGGATCTTCGTTGAGGCATGCGGGATCTTTTGTTGGCGGCTTGTGGGCTCTTTGTTGCAGTGCATGAGCTTCTCTCTAGTTGTGGCACGCGGGTTTTCTCTCTCTAGTTGTGATGCGCGGGCTCCAGAGTGTGTGGGCTCGGTAGTTTGCAGCACGCGGGCTCTCTCATTGAGGTGCCCGAGCTCAGTAGTTGTGGTGTGCGGGCTTAGTTGCCCCGCAGCATGTGGGATCTTAGCTCCCCAACCAGGGATCGAACCCGTGTCCCCTGCATTGGAAGGTGGATTCTTTACCACTGGACCACCAGGGAAGTCCCTCATATTCACAGAGGTATTTGTTGTCTGGTTGGTGATATCTACAAATCATATAAAGGAATATTTGTTATAGCATCTCCTATTATACTAAGGATCATTCATTACATAATTTTGGGGAGTGCATAGGTTATAGGAAAAAAAAAAAGGATTCTTTTGGCCAAACTGGAAGGATTTTCTATTTTGTTGGACTCAGTGGGACGAAAAAAAAAATCCTGTTGCAGATTTATGTATTTGAAGGGGTACAGGTCATGATAGTTGAGAAATTAGGAATTCAGGGAGCCTCTTTCATTCTTTTCTGTTTTCATGAATTCTCATGATCTAACATCATCCTCTTTGGCTGTAAGTAACATTTATTTTCAGTCTTGATTTTGAAATTGTGTTACTTTAATTATATATATTGTGAAAAATAATATAATTCCCCATAGATGACTCGATTGTCAAAGTCATTTCTTCTGCCCATCTTGGTGGAAATACTCAGTATTTTTTCATCTATAGCCAAGGTTATCTTTATCTTTATGAGCTGTCAGTGGTGTGGTGACATATGTAGTGATGCAAATCTGGGACTCCCAATGATGTGGGTTAGAGATTACAATAAAAATACAAAAGTGAATTTCAGAAGCAACATGCATTTTAGATTTTCTAGAAGGCTTTAAACAGATTGTAGGTAAAGTGTTGACTCATAGTTTTAGTTTTTAATCAATCTGTATCTTGATTGAAAAGGAAAGACCCTCCAGAAATTTATTGTCTTCATTGCATTCGAATCCCAGTTCTATGACTTACTGAGTCGGGAACTGTTAATGGGCCCAGTTTATGCCTCTAGCTGACCTGGCTCTGCCTCAGTTTCCCCATCTGTAAAGTGGGGCTACTGCTGCCCATATGACCCAGTTGTTGGGAAGATTAAAAGCCCAACTGATTTTCAACATACTAGCCCAGTTCCTGGCTCCATAATAGTTGATACTTTTATTATTTTTATGCTAAGAACACTGTGTTGTATTAGTGGAAGCCAGGCAGACTTTATTCAGTTCCTGTTATATCACATATCAGCTGCATGGGATCTCGGCCAGGTCACTTAACTGACTCTGAGTCTCAGTTTCCTCGATTGTAAAATAGGAATCCTAATATTTACCATTCACAGTTGTGAAGAAAAACGATAATATATTTATAGTGCATAGCATAGGTCTTGGCACGTCATAAGCTTTCAGCAAATGATAGCTGCTGTTGTCATTATGGTTTTTGGTATTATCATTTTTATTATTATTTGATGATGTGTCTACGTCGCAAAATTTCTGCTGCCATTTCCATAGCCCAGCTACTGTTATCTCTCTCTGGATTATTGTAATAGCCCTTTAACCCTTCTCTCAATGTTGGGATAAAGACCCTAGATCATGATCTGTCCTTTGCCTACCCCTCTACCTTCCGCCCCCATTTTCCCACATTGCTTTCCCATAAATCTTTCTGTGCTTTGACCACCACGGACTTTGTTCATTTCTTCCAATATGTTATGCTACTTCTTTGCACGGGGCCTTTGCATATGCTGTTTTTTTTCTCCTTGAAATAGGCCTGACCTCTTTTTCCTTTCCCTTCTACTTCTTCACTTCCCTCCCTATCCCCTTATTAAATACCCTCATAGGTCCTTGTGCTTAATTCTTTAAGTCACTTGTCATGTTAATTTTTTTTGTGCTCACTTAATGAATTCCATGCCCCTCCCCCCCCACCCCCCAGACTATAGGTTCTGAAAGAGTAGAGGTACTGTCAGATTTGGCTCACCACTGGGCCTTCATTTAGTTCCCCTCCACACTCGTTTGTTATGGGAGGGAGGGAATGACTGGATGCATGACTGAGATGGGAATAGAAAATAACTGGGTAACATTTGAGGAAATAGACGAGGTAGTGGGGTGTGAGGCTTATCACTGGGGAATGCAGAAACAGGCATATTAGCTCATGGTCTGGCACGCCGCAGAGGAAGAATGGTGTGTTTGCGCAGGAGGAGAAACTGTGCAAATGAAGAAATGCAGGGAGGAAGGAAGAAGCTTAGCAGGAAATAGTTGTGGAGGATTGGAAAGAGGAAATAACTGAGAAGTGACTTGATAGAAAATTGTGCATTTATTTCCTCTGCTGTAGCTCTTATTTTTCTGGTGTACACATTTGACACCTTTGGTTTTTTTGTTTTTTTGTTTTTTTGAGTCTGATTTGTAGTATTCTCTTTTTTTTCCTCCTAGGATGCCATGTCCATTTATTTATACAAACTGATACACCAAAAATGAGCAAACAGACAATGGCAATGTAGCCTCCACGTTGTTTTCTCTTCCTAGGACAAACTCTTCCTCCCCTTTGTCAGTTTCTTTCCCTGTCTTAGTAGTTCTTCTGTTAAAAGTACACTTTTATTTTCTTGTGGTCCTCTTCTCTGTAATGGATTTAAATCCCCTTCCCCTGCTCCCCTTACCGTTTATCATGTTTAAAGATTCAACATTGGCATCTCATTTCAGCTGTTCATGTCACTCTAATGAAGGGGGGGGTGGATTTTTCAAGGCAGAAAGCTCTTCGAGACCACTGTCAGGTGCTGGGTGGTTGCAGGGGGTGAAGAACTAACTGCACATCTCTAAGTTGAGTGTTTTTCTTTTTTAGTCTCTAACCTTTTCTTCTAGCGTTATGTTAAATTAAGATGTAATTCACAGAACATCAAATTCACCATTTGGAAGTATATACTTAAGTGGTTTTTTTGTTTGACTTTCTTGTTCAGTCATCACTATTATCTAATTCCAGAACACTTCCATTACCTCCAAAAGAAGCCCTGTACCTTTCAGCAGTTAGTTCCAACTCCCCTTTCTCCTGTCCCCTGGCAACCGTTCATCTACTTTCTGTCTTTATGGATTTGCTTCCTGGATATTTCATATAAATGGCATTATGCAGCATATGGCCTTTTTTTGGTCTGGCTTCTTTCCCTTAGCATGAAGTTGTCAAGGTTCATCTTTGTTGTAACATGTGTCAGTACTTCATTCCTTTCTATGGCCAAGTAATATTCCATTGTAAGACTATTCCACATTTTGTTTATTTATTCCTGAGTTGATGGACATTTGAGTTGCTTCCACTTTTTGGCTGTTATGAGTAATGCTGCTCCGAACATTTGTGTGTAAGTTTTTGTGTTGGAATATATTTTCATTTTTCTCAGGTAGTTACCTACAAGTGGAATTGCTGGGTCATATTGTAACTCTATGTTAAACCTTTTGAAGAACTTTTAGACTGTTTTCCATAGCAGCTATACCATTTTACATTCCCACTAGCAAGGTACTAAGGTTCTAGTTCCCAGTTTCTCCATATTCTTGCCAACACTTGTTATTTTCAGTTTTTTTAAAATTATAGTCATTTTAGAGTGTGTGAAGGGTCTTTATGTCTGACTTTTTAAATGGTGGGACTTGATCCTTCCCCCCACCTCCACCACTGCCTCTTTCATTTTAAAAAATGGATATTGTTCTTGTCATTTTTATTAGATTTTGAAATGAGCCTTTGCTAGGACTGAGGGAATCTTGAATAGTATTTGAAATACTACTTTATGGTTGGGAAACAGCATGCTTAGAGAAAGTAACTGGAACAGAAAATAGAAGTTATGGCCTACAAATTAGGATTTATTCTACTAAACTAATCCTCAAGTAAATATTCTCATGTATAAATTATAGAAACCTATCATTATACGAAAAAAGTCAAAAAAGAAATTTGGTAATAAAAATTTGTGTCCCTCTTTGGTTTGGTTTCTTTTCCTTGTGTCCCTCCATGGTTTGGTTTCTTTTCCTTTGGTTTCCTTTCTTTCCTTTTTCTTTTTTTTTTTTTTTTAACTTTAAATACTTTTTCGACCGTCATATGCTATTTCCATGATGATTAATAAATTCATTTATAGACTAATCTTGTAAGATCTTTTAAATCCTGTAGAAAAAGCTCTGTTAACATTAGCCAACCCCATTTTTATTCTGTTGTTTCAAGTGGAAACATCATGGCTAAGGGCCCCACATTAAGAAGCTTGAACAATTATAGACTCTTTATCTTCCCATTCATTAGATATAATTTAGTATTTAAAAAAATAAAATTGCTCAATTTCAGTTGAAGTTTAGCTGTCTTAACCCTTTCTAATATTCTCTATATAGCTTTTCATTGTAAACCCTGAACATGTCAAATCAACAGCAATATATTTTTGTTACTCTCTAGTATAAGATCAACACTATCACCCATAAACATGTAATGAGCGCTTCTGTTATGTGTGGAAACTGATCTCTGATCTTTAGGAACTTACAGTTGAATACAGAGAACGTTGATGCCAGTAGATATTATGGATGTAAAGCATTTCCTCTTTGATGCAAGAGGCAACTATGATATAATTGACATGGGGATTTTAAGATATCATTTCCAGATTTCATGCAGTAGGGAAACACACTGAACTCTGATTATTCCAGGGAAAGAAAATTAGGAAAAATGTTGGAAGGAGACAAATATTTGTTGACGACCTACTGAATGACAAGCTGTATTTGGAGATTGATTATGTAGAGTATGGTGGGTGAGAGCTCGGGCTCTTGAAATCAGATGGCTTCAATTTGAATCTTGGCTGTGACAACGCTCATTTGTGTGATTATTGTGAAAATGGGAGTGAGTGCCCACAATCCATAAGGGTGTTGTAAGGATTGGAAGGAATCAATTTAAATGACTCCTCTATTCAGTGCCTGGCACATAATGGGCACTCAAATAATGTTTATAGTCTTGTTGTTGTCAGAATTTTTTGTAATTATAGTTATTTTAAATTTAATTATTATGACCATTACTTAAGAAAAGTGGTATTACATACATTTTTAAATGAGAAAATGAGGCTTAAATAACCAAGAAATTTGCCTATAGCAATGGTTCTCACCTGGGGATGATTTTGACCCCCCAAGAGACATTTGGCAACATCTAGAGAGATGGCTTTGGTTGTCACATCTGGGGTACACGGTGATACTGACATCTAGTGAGTAGAGGCCGAGGATGCTGCAGAACATTCTACAATGCACAGGACAGCCTGTACGACAAAGAATTATCCAGACCAAAAGGTCAGTAGTGCCAAGGTTAAGAAACTGTGGCCAAGAGCCATGGACCTTCTAGGAAGAGGAGTAGGATTTGAACCAACTTTTCTCAATCATATGTTTATATTTTCCCCTTGAAACCACTTCATTTCTTCATGAGAATCCAAGGAGTGAAATAAAGTAAGTTTTGACAAGTCCTTTTAAGATAGTCTAGTGGCTTGGGACTCAAATATGGCTTCATGGAGAGGGTGACAAACCAAGTCCAGAGAAACTGAGATGATTTATTCTTTCACCATTCATTCATTCATTCATTCATGTATTGATTTGCTATTCATGTTTTAATTCATGTGTTGATCATTAAATTCTCCACACACTTAGTGAGCGCCGACTCTGTGCTAAGTAATGGTCTGTATTCTCATGAAACTTCTATTCCTCTAGCCAGACAACTCTCAGAAATGGAAGAGAACATTTCTGAAATGTAGCATAAGAAGTGAAAAAAAAAAAAAAAAGATTCACTATAAGAAAATCTAGTTTATGAAGTTGTCTCATTTGAATCCTCACATTAATCTTTGTTCGTTTGTCCATTGACTGCTCAATTGTATGTATGCATGGTATCCTCTTGCTAGGAACTGTGTTAGGTCCTGGCACTGTATACGCAAGGAAATCTGTCTTCTGTTGAACTTTGCATAAATCCTTATATAGCCTTCAGAAAGAAATTGCAGTTTTATCATTCTCATTACCAGTAAAAATCTTTTTAGAAACAGGAGCTATATTGGTCTGTGTTTCAGATGACTCCTGAAATGAGGTTAATGCTTGAAAAAGAATCTTCCTTGGATATTGACTGAGCCTTGTGGTTTACTCTTAATAATTATTTTAGTATGAAAGAGTTTGCTGGGTTTTGTGGGAAGTATCATAAAATACCTAATTTTCCTCAAAAAAAAATGCTTGACTTACAAAAAAAGATTGGAATACAGCAATTCTGTTTTTTAAAAAAGTCTCTATTCTGATAGAAATTCCTTTAATGACAGAAAGCAAGTGCGCACATGTATACACACACACACACACACCCTCAAAAAGATAAAGGCCTTGATTCTTAACAGTTTGTACTTTTATCCCATGAAAAAGCAAGAATTACTACTCATATTACTGTTATTACGAACTTCACTGACCTAATAGCTCTTTTTTTTTTTTTTTTTCAGTAACCACAAATTTCCCCATAGTGAGGAAGAGGCAAACAGTTTCCTTGATGCTGGGAAGTCCCTTTCTTAGAAATGTATATTCATCATGGATGAGCTAGGCTAATTTTTTTTTGGTTTGTTTGTTTGTGTTCTAATTGAAGTAGAACAGTTTGTGAGGCAGATATACCCTGTGCTATCCAGAAGGAAGGACTGAGTCAGCACCACAGATCGGTTTCATCGGTCACTCTTGTGTAGTCCGAGCCGTTTAAACAGTTTAAAAGTACATGCACTGAGAGGCTTAATTCTTTACTATGAGACAGCCAACTCTACGATCTTTCTGAAGTTCTAAAAATATATATAACCATTTGTCATGACAGATAGTATTATATTTTGTTCCTTGATCAATTTTTGCCAGTTTGGTTTGTCTCCCCTGCCCCTCACATCAACAATTAATCTCTCTGAACCCTCTGCACACTTTTGGGGTTGAGGCCCCCCCTTTTTATTCTGGCTCCCCTCAACCCTTTCCCCGTTGTTTACCACTTACATTTTTTCTCTATGATTCTTCCATGTCCAACATTGAAAAAGTTTTTTATGTTTAAATCTCTTTAAAAAAATACACATTAGCACTTGATATTTTTGTGTTTATTTTTTAACTGAAATTTTGGAAAGTTTACGTACACAAGCGCACTTAAGAGTTGACAGTTTCAGGGCTTCCCTGGTGGCGCAGTGGTTAAGAATCCGCCTGCCAATGCAGGGGACACGGGTTCGAGCCCTGGTCGGGGAAGATCCCACATGCCGCAGAGCAACTAAGCCCGTGCGCCACAACTGCTGAGCCTGCGCTCTAGAGCCCACGAGCCACAACTACTGAGCCCGAGTGCCACAACTACTGAAGCCCGCGCGCCTAGAGCCCGTGCTCCGCTGCAAGAGAAGCCACCGCAATGAGAAGCTCCCACTCACTGCAACTAGAGAAAGCCCGCGCACAGCAACGATGACCCAACGCAGCCAAAAATAAATTTAAAAAAAAAAAAAAAAAGAAAAAGTTGATAGTTTCAAAATGTGGTTTGTGTTTGTAGTATATGAGGGCAAGATTTTTCATTTGGCACTAATGCGTATCCTCGCGAATTCGTTTTCTTCTGCTTTTCTAGAGCCTCTGAAGGCTCTCAGAGGGGCCCCGAGAGGCAGAGACCATCCTGAGGGAGGGAGTTCTGAGTCCAAGGAGAACCACGGGTGTTGGCTGACTTATGGTAAGCCCGGCATGATGTAGTCCTAAGACTTCACCATGCAAATCTTGTCCCTTGAACTTGAAAAGCTGTGAAACAATTTTGTTCTACTCATTAGAAGAGTGAAACCACGGTGGGGTATATGTGGAGGTCTTACAGCTGTAGTACACGTGTACTGCTAGTGATTCTAAATCTAGTTTTCAAATAAAGCTTGCCAATTTCTGGATGTCTCATAGAGACAGATGTTACAGGAATCACTCTCTGACTTTCACGCTTGTTGTATTTAAGCTAACAAGAAACTGAGTCTATAAAATGACATAATTTTGTCTTGTACTTTTTTCTCACCTGATAATTTCCTTTTGCTGTCTTAGCTAACCAGTTCAAATTAGAAAAATAATTCCTCTATTGCCACATGTTTCTTAACATCCTCTCCATTTTTCCCCGATTTGAGATATTTTGTCTTGTTAGATAGAAACTAGAATTTTAAAGTAATATTTTAACAAATATTCACTATTTTACCTAAAATTTTGAAGATAACTTGGTATTTTTAAGGCACTTCAGCTAAAAACAAGAAGCTCTCTACAGTCCCCACTAGCTCTGATTATTTAAAGATTTGTTCTCTTTTTCTGGGGTGGAGGGAAAAAGAGTGAGGCCTTCCCTGACCACCTGATGTTATACTAAATCACAGCTACCTGTTGGTTTCTTTCATAGTGATTAAGAACATCCGTGAGCACGTATTTTCATCATTTGCTTATTTGCTTGTTTATTGTCATCTTTTCCACTAGACAGTACATGCTATAAGGGCAAGAAGAATGTTCATTTTGTTCACTATACCTCAATACTGAAAACGTTCATGATATATAATAGACACTCAAATATTTGGTGAGTGAATAAATGCATTTTTAGAAGAATAGATATAGAGTTATTTAGTCCATTTAATGTGAACTAGTTATGTAAAAAGCTACCTTGCAAAAGCAAATTTGAGGTTCAGGGTATCTGTTTGAAGTAATAAACTTATTTTTTTTTAAACTGAGGGATTTTACTATTGTTTTAATTGAGAGTGTTTTTAGAAATGAGGAATTCCTTTCATAATAAAATGTTCTTAACATTGAGGGTCAAGAGCCAATTTATAATTTGAAGCTAAGGATTCTTTTCTGGAAAAATATATTTAGCCCATTTTAAATTTATGCATGTAACAATAAGATTTATGGAACTTTATAGGTAGGCCCTTGAACCCATATGCTAAGAACTCAGGCTGTTCTCTCTGAAGCTTTGTATAAAGAACAAATCTCTGAATCCCACTACTGGGCATATACCCTGAGAAAACCATAATTCAAAAAGTCATGTACCGCAATGTTCACTGCAGCTCTATTTACAATAGCCAGAACATGGAAGCAACCTAAGTGTCCATCGACAGATGAATGGATAAAGAAGATGTGGCACATATATACATTGGAATATTACTCAGGCATAAAAAGAAACGAAATTGAGTTATTTGTAGTGAGGTGGATGGACCTAGAGTCTGTCATACAGAGTGAAGTAAGTCAGAAAGAGAAAAACAAATACTGTATGCTAACACATATATATGGAATCTAAAAAAAAAAAAAAATGTTCTGAAGAACCTAGGGGCAGGACAGGAATAAAGATGCAGACATAGAGAATGGACCTGAGGACACGGGGAGGGGGAAGGGTAAGCTGGGATGAAGTGAGAGAGTGGCATGGACATATATACACTACCAAATAAAATAGCTAGCTAGTGAGAAGAAGCTGCATAGCACAGGGAGATCAGCTCGGTGCTTTGTGACCACCTAGAGGGGTGGGATAGGGAGGGTGGGAGGCGCAAGAGGGAGATATGGGAATATATGTATATGTATAGCTGATTTACTTTGTTATAAAGCAGAAACTAACACACCATTGTAAAGCAATTATACTCCAATAAAGATGTTAGAAAAAAAAAAGAACAAATCTCTGAGAGTTTAAAGATGGAACTTCTTTACTTAAAACTCTGTGAGCCTATGGACTTGTAATTAAAACCGCAGTTATTGTTAGATTGGTTCCATGTGTAATTAAGACAGGAAAAAATACAAGCCAGTAAAATGAGTAATGCAAGGAAATTCTGATGCACTGCTTCCTTTTGAAGAGGTTTTTACACATTCATCCCTGTCTAGTTCTCTGTTGAAAATTCTTATCTTGGATGCCTAAATTGTTCAGAATTTTCATCATAAAGGAAAACAGTTGAAGTGGCCTGCCTTTTCTTGGGGAAACTCTCCAAGAAAGTATTTCTAGCTGGGCCAGATTCTCTCTTAACTTATACGATTTCCCCCAGTGTGTTGGTTGGTGGTCTTATTGCCCGATTTCTCTTTTATTTAAAATTCCTGTGTGCCGTTGTAGCTTTCTGGAGCTGTATTAGGGATGACCTAGCACACCTCAGACCTGAGGAATGCTTCGATGTTATTTTATGGCCTTTGGCAGTCAGTGGATATCTTATTTCTTTCTGTCTGATTAATAGGGAATTCAGAGCTATAGTTAGGAGATAGTTCACCTAAACTATTACTGCTTTGATGGATTTAATGATAAAATGTTGGCTATTGCCCAAAGCAGATACATGAACTGTGCTCAATTTTACATTTACCTTGTCAAAGGCAGTTATGCAACAAATGCCATATATATATATTTTATAACTGGTGGCTTTTATTAATTAATTGATTTTTGGCTGCGTCTTCGTTGCTGCACGTGGGCTTTCTGTAGTTGCGGCGAGTGGGGGCTACTCTTGGTTGCGGTGTGCGGGCTTCTCATTGCGGTGGCTTCTCTTGTTGTGGAGCACGGGCTCTAGGTGCATGGGCTTCAGTAGTTGTGGCTCGTGGGCTCTAGAGCGCAGGCTCAGTAGTTGTGGCACACCGGCTTAATTGCTCCATGGCCTGTGGGATCTTCCTGGACCAGGGATCGAACCCGTGTCCCCTGCATTGGCAGGCGGATTCTTAACCACTGCGCCACCAGGGAAGTCCCTACAAAAGCCTTTTATATTGATTAAAGCCAATTAATAAATGGAAATGTAATTTAATTTGTTCCTCACCTATGGTTGAATGTGATGAGTCTTGATTGCCTGCAATGACATATATACAGGTAACACCTTTGTTTACTAAGTGCAGTAATTAAGGCAGAACATTTTTGCTGCACCTCTGTGATGGATAAACCACTTTGATACCTTTATTTGGGTCAAAGTGTTCTTTATACAGCCTTTGAGGTACTGACCTTATCAAAGCAGTTGATCTTCCAGTGACCCATTTTGGAATAATATGGACACAATGGTGCTTCTCTAGAGTTGATCTAAAGTATTGTGTATTTAGTAACTAAGCAAAGTTATTCTCAGTGCCGAAGACTGTTAAGACTTGGCTATATATTTGATGGTTCTCCCTGTTTAGCAGTTTGATATGTTGGAAAGCTACTTGGTAGATCTTTTTTTTTCTTGATATGAATACATATCAAGATTATATTAGATTTTATACTCGTCAATAGTTCAGTCAGTATTTATTGATTATTTTATAGAGCTGCTCTAGCAGTAGTTACCAGGATTCAGTGATGAATCAAAACCAGGAGAACCATATAGGTTTTAGTCTAACTGGGTATCTTTTGGAAGGCAAAGGTGGTGCGCTTAGTAATTATTCTATGACAACAAGTGTAACCTGGGATTATTCTATGAAAATTAGGACTAGTGGGTCACTTTAGTTAACACAGGCAGGGTCTCTGTCCTCATGGAGCTTGTAGTCAATGGAGGAGATGGAAGTTAATCCAATAATCAGATAATCAGACTTCCCTGGTGGTGCAGTGGTTAAGAATCCACCTGCCAATGCAGGGGACACGGGTTCGAGCCCTGGTCCGGGAAGATCCCACATGCCACGGAGCAACTAAGCCCGTGTGCCACAACTACGGATCCTGTGCTCTAGAGCCTACGAACCACAACTACTGAGCCCGTGTGCCACAAATACTGAAGCCCTCGTGCCTAGAGCCCGTGCTGCGCACCAAGAGAAGCCACCGCAATGAGAAGCCTGTGTACCGCAACGAAGAGTAGACCCCGCTCGCCGCAACTAGAGAAAGCCCGCGTGCAGCAATGAAGACCCAACACAGCCAAAAATAAACAAACAAATAAATATATAAGAAATAATCAGGTAATAAATACCAATTTATAGTTGTTAAAAAATTATAAAAGGCCATATAATAAGGGAATTTGACCTGGCCATAGGGTTAGGGAAGGCCTTCCCAAGGAGGTAAATTTTATGCTGAGTTCTGGTAGAATATTTCAGAAAGAAAAAGCATGTGCAAAAAGCTTTAGGGTGGGAAGGGAGTATGATGTGTTCCAGGAACAGTAAGACAGGAGTAACACAAGCATAGACCTCAGTGTAGAGCATGTGCGGGATGAGGCTAGGAAGCCACACCATGCAGGGCCTTGACTGCCCTGGAAGGATTTAGATCTTTACCCTAACCGAAATGGCAAGGCATTATAGAATTTAAAAGAGGGGGCGGGGGTCAAGTAGGTGGAAGGATCACATGACCAGGTTTGGTTTTTGAAAGATCATTTGGGCTGCAGTGTGAAGAAGAGATTGAGCAGGGGTGGGTGGGGTAAGACAGGACTGGGGGCAAGAGGAAATCTGGGGAGAGTGGTGAGATAGTTTTTGTGTTAGTCCAACCAAGAGACAACGGTGACTTTAACTAGGATGGTAACTTATGGTGGAGTTAGAGCAAATGACTGGATCTGAGAGGTATTTAAGAGCAAAAGTTAAAAGGACTTGGAAACAGGGTCTTATGGGGAATGAAGGGTGTTCAGAATTCTTTTGTGCCTACCAGTGATGATATGCAGTTCTCTTGTATCCACTCAGCCTGTTTCATAAATTAAAAACAGCAGCACTGAGCAGAAACCACAGAACAGATAGAACTAGGTTCACTGACTTCTGAGAAGTGACTGGAGATGGTTCCTGAGAAGTCAGGGACTCAGAAAATATCTTAACTATTTGGCATCATCAGCATACCCTGTAGTGTGTGGTGGAAATATAGCACAAAGAATGAGCTGTGTCGGGGGGAGAGTACAGCGCCTTACATTCTTATGCAAGAGTTGAACTGTAGTATGATCCCAACCAGTATTGCTGTGTGGTTGATTTCTTACCCTGATCTCTCCTCAAGTAACCTGTAGGGCAGCATGACTAAGGTCTCATTTAGGGTGCTAAAACAATAATTTTCTAAATAATACCCTGGTGCATTGGAGGGGTTAAGGTAAGGATGCCCAGATGCTTCATCTGTGATCAGGGTGCATCTTAGACATTGGACCCAACTGGTTTATCACATGGTTCTTTCACAAGGCTGTTGCTCATATTAAAGTGTGATGTAATAGAACTTATGAATTAAAAATAAAAACCCACAGGGTCACGTGAATGTGGATAAACACTAGGGAACTAAGTATATCTTTCTTTGTAGAACATAATGTTGTGGGTAGAAGACTTTTGCTTTTGCACGTGCCATAGCATCAGGCCGACATTAGTATTTATTTATTTGCCTGATGATGAAATAGTAGTTGTTAGTAGCAGTTTGCTTTTTCCCTATAGTCTGGATTATGTCTCATTCGTTCTGCCTCCTTGCTGACAGGTGGGCATACTTTTTAGCACCAGTTGAACCAGGCCTGTTTCTGGGGCTGTCTTGCAATCTTAGCTCAGATACTGTACTAAGAACACCAACATTTATATTAACATAAGAAACATTCTGTTTACTCTTTAGATATTAAATACCAATTTTATGGCATTCTGAAATTCTTAAGTGTATTTTAAGTGTTCTTCCAAAAATATTGTTTCAATTAGATAAGAAGAAGCACAGGTTCTTTCATGGGTTTCTCTTCACTTCTTTTGCTTTTAGCTCTTTAATCTCGGTGAATTATGAAATTCTAACCCAGTTTATACATAGAGATCCAGTTTGCATTAGCAGTCTTTTTTTTTTGGCTTGACTGGAGGTGAGGAAAGATGTTGTTAGGAATTTTCATTTTCTTCTCCTGTCTCCTCCTTTTTGTTTTTCTTTTATTTGTAAAGCTTAGTATTTTAAGCAGGCTCATCTACCCTTGGTCCTTCATCCTGAGCCTGGCATTGGCTAGTTAGGAGAATTGGATGTTGTTTTCCAAAAGCTTAGTACAGATTTTGATAGCTTCTTGAAGGATTTGGTACTGAGAATGACCAAGGCCAGTGTTCAGGAATAATTCAGGTGGCTTTGAATATTGCTTGCCAACTCATTGCTTTACTAAGCTTTGAGTCATATTTTAGATTAAATGTGGTTAACTTTTTCCGTTCAATTCTTAAAACTTTACACACTGAGTTAGATATGTGGCTTAAGTTTAAAGTGTGTTTGCCATAAGTGGGGTTCCTAGATTACTGTCCAGTGTGAATTTGAACAGTCCAAAGATTTATTTGGTGGCAATATGCTCAGATTTTGGAATTAAATAATAGAGCTAATATTCAAAATAACTTTTTTTAACACACCAGTTTTTAAAAAAAAAATTTTTATTGAAGTATAATTGATTTACAATGTTGTGTTAGTTTCTGGTGTATAGCAAAGTGATTCTTTTTCATATTCTTTTCCATTATGGTATTACAGGATATTGAATATAGTTCCCTGTACTATACAGTAGAACCTTGTTGTTTATTTTTTATAAATTTATTTATTTATTTATTTTTGGCTGCGTTGCTGCACAGGCTTCTCATTTTGGTGGCTTCTCTTGTTGCGGAGCATGGGCTCTAGGCGCACAGGCTTCAGTAGTTGTGGCTCGCGGGCTCTAGAGCGCAGGCTCAGTAGTTGTGGCGCACGGGCATAGTTGCTCCACGGCATGTGAGATCTTTCCGGACCAGGGCCCGAACCCGTGTCCCCTGCATTGGCAGGCGAATTCTTAACCACTGCGCCACCAGAGAAGTCCCTGTTGTTTATTTTATATGTAGTAGTTTGTATCTGCTAATCCCAAACTCCTGATTTATCCTCCCCCACCCCCTTTGCCCTTGGTAACCATAAATTTGGTTTCTATATCTGTGAGTCTGTGTCTGCTTTATAAATAAGTTCATTTGTATCATATTTTAGATTCCACATATAAGTGATATCATGTGATATTTGTCTTTCTCTGTCTGACTTACTTCACTTAGTACGATCATCTCTAGGTCCATCCACGCATTGTTTCATTCTTTTTTATGGCTGGGTAATATTCCATTGCATATATATACCACATCTTCTTTATCCATTCTTCTTTTGGTGGACATTTAGGTTGCTTCCATGTCTTGGCTATTGTGGGTAATGCTACTATGAACATTGGGGTGCATGTATCTTTTTGAATTATAGTTTTGTCCAGGTATATGCTGAGGAGTGGGATTGCTGGATCATATGGCAACTCTAGTTTTTTTAAGGAACCTCCATACTGTATTCCATAGTGACTGCACCAATTTACATTCCCACGAACAGTGTAGGAGGGTCCCCTTTTCTCTATAGCCTCTCCAGCATTTATAATTTGTAGGTTTTTAATAATGGCCATTCTGACCATTGTGAGGTGATACCTCATTGTAGTTTTGATTTGCATTTCTCTAATAATTAGTGATGTTGAGCATCTTTTCATGTGCCTATTGGCCATCTGTATAAAATACCAGTTTTGATCTTTGATCAAAAGATCAGTTTTGATTAATTCTCTGAAAAGACATGTAATTTCAACATTCTCTGTATGATAAGTGGAGCACATGCGTTACTCTCGGTTTATTAGAGTTTTTCTTAGCTTAAAAATTCTCATTAGTGACAAGGAAATAATAATGCCTACCTTCAAGAGCCATTATGAGAGATAAATAAGAATATTCATTCATTTGTTTGATTAACAAACATTTGTTAAGCATCTGCAATGTACAAAGCACTGTACTAGACATTGGGATATGACAGAGAACACCATGAGGTCCTTACCCTCATGGAGCTTATGATCTACTTCATAGTTGTAAAGCACAGAGATGAGCAGTAAATGGTAGCTCTAATTGTTGCTGTCCAAAATTTGTGTAAAACTTGTGATCTAAAAGATTTTAAATTATTTGAGAATTTTCCTGATTTTGAATTTGAATTAGAGGTGTTAAAGAATTTCTATAGATATATTTGCACATTAATTTTAAGATTCTAAAGCAGTGATTCTGAACTCTGACTGCACATTAGAGTGACCTGGGGAGCTTTTAAGAAACTACAGTACCAGTGTCAGGAGGCTGTCCTCAGGGATTCCAATATAATTGGTTTAGGGCGGGACATGGGTACTGGCCATTGAGGAGCTTTAAGAAGCTCCTCAGGTGATTTTAATGGACATGTATGGTTGAGGTGTACTGCTTTAAAGGTAGTAATATTTCATGAGTATTTACACATTGTGGTTAATGGTAGATTTGCTATTGACATACCAGGATGTTTAGCTGATAGGTTTGATGTTTAGATGATAGGTTTCAGAATAAAATATGTGGCTTCAAAGAATCAGATATGTGGACTGTAGATATGACTGCCATGGTGCATCTGTGTCACCTTAGGTAAGTCACTTTACCATGCAGACCTCAGAATTCTCATCTTTAAAATGAGGGATTTGGTTAATGGCAATACTAGCATTTTGCTCTGTTATAATGTATTATTTTAATGCCCCAGTCTATGAATTACCCTGTTACCAGGATGATTTCCTGGCCTGCTGTATTGTTCTCTCCCTTTCCCATAGCTAATCAAACCAGTGGTGGACATCCAACCAAAGTCTGTCCGACCATCATCTGGCCGAAAGACAGCTAACTCACTCTTGAGAGAGTTGGAGTAAAGATACAAACTTTATTACAGTCTGTGAAGCATGGAAGAATGAGGAAGGGGTAGGGGAGTTTGATGATAACCTTGGACCACGTCTGGACTGATGCCGACGGCGTAAAGAGAGACTAACTAGGGTAGGTGTTTGAGGCGAAGCACAGATGCCATGAGAATGCAACAAGATGCCCCATGAGAGAGACGGCAAGGGGGCTTTGACTTTGACCTCATCCCAATTCCAGTCCCCAGGGTCCCAGCTGTATAATTCCTGTCCTAAGGCAACTGTGAGGTGGCCTGCTGTGTCCTTATCATTTCTCCTTCGTTGTACCCCCCTCAGTGGGTTTCTGTCCTTTGCAACCCCATATGCTTTGAGTAGAACGTTAGGTTAGTAGAAACTTTGGAGAAACAAATGGGGCAATGATAAAAATAGAAATGGGGTAAGGAGAATAAGCAAAATAGTGCCATATTGTGGAAAGAATGAGGATAGTGAGTTAGAGTCTTAGCTCTGTCCCAAAATAGCTCAGTGACCTTATCCAAGGTGCTTGACACTAGCAGGCTGGTCTAAAATGGGAATGGTGCAATCTCATAGGGATGGTGTAATGAAAAATTAGATTACAGTTGTAGAAATGCTTTGAAAAGGTAAAAGGGTTTGTCAGTGAGGGACTCGCCTTGTTAACGTATCTGGAGAAGGCAAGTTTTGAGATGTTTGCTCTCAGAGACAGAGATAGTAGAGAAGAGAAGCAGAGTTATAAAATATGTCTGAAGGACCAAGTTTTTAAGTATTGATTTAACTCTAAATAGACTATTTCTTTCCTTCTGTCAATTTTTAATTTTCACAGCTTGATTTTTCTTTCACTGGTTATTATTTCATTCTTAGAACTTCTAGTTGTTTGTTGCCTAAATTGTCTCATAGGGTTTTTCTGATATATATTTTTAGATACAGTTCACTTTCTTTCTTGAAGTTCTGTTGCAAATATGGGTAATATCAACAGAATTCTGTGTGTTATGAGTTAATGATAAAGTTACTGTTTTTCTTGGGCTTCAGTGAAGAGTAAGGATTGGGTCATGAGTGTAAGCGATTTAGCTCGTTGGTTTCCTTCTTGTCCTCAGTTGACACATCCTAAAATCATTTTGTGGTCTCCCACTCAGTGGGCTGGGCAGACAATGGGAAACGTTTATGATTGGAATCGTAAGGGTGTCCAGAGTTCAGGACTGAGGGAAATTGGCCCAGCAGTGAACACGCTTAGCATTTGGAAGCCTGACTCAGACAGGATTTTCTCATCCTTCTGTGTTACTCTACAAGGTAACTTTTCATTGACACAGTTGGGTAATTAAGAAAGATAAAGTAAAATGAAAGGAAAATTTGATTGGTCAGTAGGTAGAATGTGTACACAGTCTTTTCTATCATTTATGCATTTATTTACACCGAGTGGAATAATTGTTCCTTCCTGGAAGTGCTCTTATATTTCCTAGTGTATTTGGGCATGAATATCATTCCCTTTCTTGGAGCCACTTACAAATTCAGTTTATATCAGAGGCACAAGCATAAGGATTTTTAAAATAGATTTTACCGCTGGAAAGACCTAGGCCATTTTTCCTTGTGTTCCAAATTGTTTTCTGTTGCTTTAACGGAAAAGGAAGATTATCAAACGCTGCTCGTAGATCTGACATTGGACCACGGGTTTCTTGAACCATTAGCAGCTTTTATGGAGTTATCTAGCAGCCAAATATTTAAGATTTCTTTAAAAGGTATGAAGTTTATTATGTCCAGTGAAGTATGAATGGAGCATGCAAAACTGTTCTTTTTAAAAACTTACTGACAGGACTTCCCTAGTGGCGCAGTGGTTAAGAATCCGCCTGCCAATGCAGGGGACACGGGTTCAATCCCTGATCCGGGAAGATCCCACATGCCATAGAGCAACCAAGCCCATGTGCCACAACTACGGAGACTGCTCTCTAGAGCCCGCGAGCCACAACTACTGAGCCCACACACCACAGCTACTGAAGCCTGAATGCCCTAGAGCCCACACGCGCCACAACTACTGAAGCCCGCATGCCCTAGAGCCCGCGCGCCACAACTACTGAGGCCTGCGTACTCTAGGGCCCGTGTGCCGGAACTACTGAGCCCACGTGCCGCAACTACTGAGCCCACGTGCCACAACTTCTGAAGCCCATGCGCCTAGAGCCCATGCTCCGCAACAAGAGAAGCCACTGCAATGAGAAGCCCGCACACCGCAACGAAGAGTAGCCCCCGCTCACCGCAACTAGAGAAAGCCCACACGCAGCAACGAAGACTCAGCACAGCCAAAAATAAGTAAAATTATTAAAAAAAAAACTTACTTATAAGTTGATTAGAGTTTATAGAGTTAAGTACAGTGGAAAATCAGTAATTTTCAGAGGGTGCTTTTGTTTTTTTTGGTTGGTGTTATGAACAAAAAGTGAAAATACTTAAGGATCACAGATAAAATTCTGTAATAGGGCACTGGAAGAGGGTTGCTGATCCGTTCTTTTTTAGGGACACATTAACTACAGAAACTTAATGGAGGGCTATTAAGTATTTAATTTAAGTGTCCCTGGAAGATATTATATGCTTATCAATATTAACGATTGAGTATTGTTTCATTTAACCTTCTGTCGGTGGGTTAAATGGTATATGATTGGCTCCTAGAAACCAGGAGAAGAGCTACATACCATTCGTCAGGTAATTGTGTGAAAGGGCAACTTCTTGATTTCCCTCTCAAAGAATCAGTTCTCCACAGACTTTTGATCATCTTCCCAACATGATGCATTCATAGTGTCTGATGACCCAGGCTTATGGTACGTTTTATAAAGTATAACTTAAATATTGATTCATCGATTCATTCAATAAGTCTTTCCCCATTCTGTATTTTTAACCTGTCAATTTTACAGCCATTTTTCTCTGTAGTCTGAAATTTTGGTATCTTTATATCCAGAGATGTGCCAGCTATTAATTTACTGGTTCATGTAGAAAGAAGTGCAATACTTTCAGGTGTCCCTTTCCAGTGGAGTCACATTGGGGTTCACTTAATTTTCCAGCAACAATGTGTAGTAACACATGGAAAGTGTTGCCAACCGAGGATGTTTACCTGAGCCTTACTGCTCTGGAATTTTTTTGGAGGTCGTGTCATGCCCCTGTGACTGACCTTAGCCGCTCTGACTGCACCCACTCCCCCACCCCTTTCCCCCCCAGCAAAAACAGGTATTCACCCTAAATCACAAAAGTGAGGAAAAGAGTTTAAAAAGGTAACAAAAGTTAGGAAAACTTTTCTAGGGTAAAGTTTTCTGGTAAACTGGTACAGCATGGCCCAAGGCCTCAGGCATACAGAAAGAGATGTTCACCATAAGACAGTGTGGCTCAAGAGCTCAGACATACAAAAACACTCTTATCAAGCAGAATATTCCAAGGGCTCAGAGGTTATCGCCTAGAAACCAATGAAGGTCAGTCCTGAAGACAGGCCTACCTTTGGAATGTGCAGGGTTTGAGCAACCCAGGCCTGCTGAGTCTTTCCTGCCCACGTATCTAGTAATATTTTATTAGATGATAATCATTGTGAATATTATGCTGTTGCGTCTCTGGATTTTGTTGCCTTCCTTTAAGAAAGGTTGAGTTTTCTCCTGGCAGGCAGTTAGTTTACTTGGGGATCAGCTTGATTCTTTTGAGGTTGTTTTTCTTTTTTGTGAGAGTGGATCTTGTGTAGTCTTATCCTAGGCCTGGTTTATCCCTACTCTCCACAAAGGCCATACCTTTCTGGACAGTAGGTATGGCCTTTCTGGAGTCTCCACGGAATGCTGCAGGTGTTTAATGAAGTCTCAGGCAGGTTGGACTTTGTCTCCCTGCGCTCTGTGAGCTCTGAAAGCTGTTCTGCTTACAGCTTCCCAGTAGAGGTTTTTTTCCTGGTAGTCATTCTTCTCTGGTAGTTATTCTTTGCCCAGCCTTGCAGAGTTTCACCCTCTGCATTTGTGTATTGCTATTGAGCTAAAGACTCAGGGAGACCCATAGGAAGATTTCAGATTTCTTCTTTTTTGCACAACTCCTTCCTTTCTTGTACTCTGTCTTACATATTCTAACTACCTCATTCTCCCCAAATTCCAACCTTTTCTTCTCAGCTCACTGAGATTGCTCTGCTCTGCCTAGGTTGCCCCTCTCTGCCTCACAATCTGGAAAGTACTTCTAGGCAGAACTCTTAGGTGGCTATATTGCTCATCTCATTTGTTTCTCTTCCTTCAGGGATCACAGTCCTGAAATGCCTATTGTTTAATGACTGAAAACTGTTGTTTCATATATTTTGTCTAATTTTCTAGTTAATTACAGTGGGAGAGATAATGTGGTAGCAGTTACTCTGCATGATTGAAAGTGGAATTTTTTTCTAATGTAATATTTATGTAATGGTTAAGATCAGAGGTTGAGATTCAGACACGTGGACTTCAAATTTAGTTTCCAGCATTTACTATCTTTTGATCTTTGGCAGTTTGTTAACGTCTCTCTGACTTAGTTGCCTTATCTGCAGAATGGACGTAGTAATATCTAAGTCATAGGGTTTTATGAGCATTATTTTTTATAGTACAAGTAAAATGCTTAGTGTAGCTCCTGACACATGTTAAGGCTCATTCTATGATGTTGATGATGATGGTGATGATGACGGTAATGATAGTGATGGTGGTGGTCGTATTTGGCTGTATTTGCGGCATTAAGTGAGGATGTTACATGGGAAAAAAGTGCTGTTAGGTTAGAAAGTCAAGGTACCACATTTCTTGTGGCAGTTAATTGTCCCCGAAGTGTGATAGGATCAAGGAGAACATAGACATTTTCCGTTCCTCTGCTTGAAGAACTGTCAGAGAAGTTACAGAAAAATTCACTAATGACTTCCAGGCATGGTAGCCAAGAGTTGATGCTTGTTCTGAAACTACTCATATAGACTTTAGGGATGCAAAACTCCTGAAGACTGTGCAAAATGCCTTTGAAAATCAACCTGATTATATCTTTAATGTTTTGTTTCTTACGCTGTGTGATGGATGTGTTTATTATATTTGTCCTCGTTCTTTTTGGTACACCTGAAATGTTCCATAATTTTAAAAACCTGTCTTACCCCTTCACATAATCCTGATGTGCATGTTTAAAAAAACTATTGAATTAAACATACAAATTGCAGTATGATGGGTAGGATAGGTCTCACTTAGGTTAAGTTTTAAAATATGTGTAGAACATTGCCGTGTACTCGTAATGACTGTGTGTGTGTGTGTGTGTGTGTGTGTGTGTGTGTGTGTATGAAAAAGTTGGTTTGGAAAGAAACAGCAATTTCAGGAAAGCAGTGTCTTTGTGAGGAGAGAAATGAATGGGAGGGAGAACAGGCAGGGGTACAAAAAGTCTTAAATTGAATCCCTGATATTTTATTTCTGACAAAAATTGAATTAGAAATTTGGAATAACATCTTAAGATCTGAATGGTGCTTACATGGGGATTTGTTATCTTCTTCTTTGTATATTTGATATATATCTTAAAAACAAATATAATAACAAGTGTTCAAGTTGGGAGTAAAACTCTTTGCTTCAGTGCCTTGGTTCATGTTATATCAAGACTTTTGGGGATGTTTCCAGGAATGTGATTATAAAATTCGTTATTGTCTTACTCCAGGACAGTTGCGGAATATAAAGTTATGCCTCGGGACCAGGAATACTGCTCCATCTGTATATATATTTGCAGCAGTTATTATTAGGATAAAACTTGGTGGGTGGTCTACCTCAGTTTGAGTTTTGGGAATCAGAGTGCAGGTACTTTCTCCTGGGCCAGTCTATGCTCTCCATCTAATTTCCTCTCTTCTGAGCCGTTCAAATCTTCAAACTCCGAGATGGCTTCTCACTGCTAGGACGTAGTCTGTACAACTTAAGGAGACCTATGAAGTCCCCCCTGTTGTTCCTCCCAAACATCATCTACTCTTTCTTTTTGCCATCCAGCCATACTTTGCTTGCTTTCTTCTTCTTTTTTTTGTTTCCTCTCAGGTTTCCTGTTCATTCGCTGGTTTTCGTTCCAGGTGTTTCCACTTGATTTCTCCCTTCATCTATAACTCCCTCCCTGCTTCCCTCAGTTTTTTTGGCTGACTTTCTTATCATGCATCAAATCTGAGCTTCAACAGCCCTGCCTATGTATGTATGTATGTATTTATCTGTCTATCTGTCTGTATGTATGTATTTATCTGTCTGTCTGTCTGTATGTATGTATTTATCTGTCTGTCTGTATGTATGTATCTATCTCTCATTTCTTCCCTCCCTCTTTCCTTCTCTCTCTTTCTCCTTATCTGTCTGCTTTCTACAATTCCCCAATATTAATGCTCGTATTCTTACAGTTATTACTTACTTATCCATCTTCCAGCTTAGATTTTAAGCTCTGCTAAGGAGAGACCATGTTTCTTTTCCTTTCCCCAGCACCTCTGTAGCATGTGTGTAGTGTCTGGTATAATGTAGGCACTAAATAAATATTTGTTGAATGAATACGTGAGTGAAGTACAGTTTGAGCTTTTGACTTCCATATTCTCACTAGATATTAAGTTCTTTAATGGAAACTACTGGATTTTAATAAAACATTTGGGAATTTTATGACTATTTTCATAAAACATTAAGAGCATTTGGAGTCAAAGGTATATTTTAAAGTCAGAAGTAATGTTAGAGTCTGTGGGCATTAAAATAGGTTAATTTTCTTTTAAATTTTCTTACAAGGAGCACATAGTTTGGAAAAAAATCAAAGAAGAGTGAGTGTTTCAAATGAAAATCAGCATTCGTCAGCAACACTGTTTCTAATCCTGTTTGATTAATAGCTTAAAACTTCAGTAGGATTCACCTTCAAGAAGAAAAAGATATATACATATGTACATCAGAAGACTGTAATGTTTTAAGAAAAGCAACTACAGTTGTTCAGTTGAGGCTATGATGGGAATAAAATGTTCATACTGAAGGGACTTTTAAAGTCATGATTTGTTTTTTAAAAAATGGCGTATGAAGGACGCAGTGTCTCTTCCAGTGTTAGCCAGTGTTTCCTTTATCCTTCTTCCTCAAAGGCCCATCCTAAAAAAAGGTTCAGCCTTGGGTTTTTTCCCTCTTTCAAAGACAGTATCTCAAAAATGGTACTAATTTAAGCCCTGCTAAATGTCCAGATGCAGCACCTGGGGAAAATGAAGTTCAGAAGTTCAGGATTTGGAACTGCTTAAGCTAGGAGAATCTTCTTGCTGCGGTTGCATGTCTGGTTCTAGAAGCTGGTAACTTCTTTCAGGTGGGCATTGATCCATTGTAACAGATGGCCCCAAGTGTGGATGTCTCAGAGAGTGAGGCCTGAGTGTGAAGTTGTCCAAGAAGTTGAAACACTTCTCAGAATGTCTTCTTTTCCCGATGACAGCTTTGTCATTCCAACTAGAACTTTCTGGGTTGGAAGAGTGAACTTAATGAAGCATAAGAGAAGCCTTTAAGCTGTGTTGTCCAATATGGTAGCCCTGGCCACATGTGGCTGTTAAACACTTGAAGTGTGACTAGTCCAAGTTGAGATTTTCTCCAATTATAAAATGCACACCAGCTTTTATATGAAAAAAATAATGTAAAATATCTCATTAATAATTTTTAATTTTGATTAATGTTGAAATACTCTTGGGCACACTGGGTGAAATAAGATAAAATTGATTTCACCTGCTTCATTTTTTTTTTAATACGGTTACTAGAAAATTTAAATTTACGTATGTGGCTCGCTTTATATTTTTGTTGGGCAGTGCTGTTTGGGGTAGAATCTTTACCAGGGATCTACATGAAACTTGGTCCTACTTATACTTTGACGTGACTGTTTACTTTGATACATGTCAGTTCAGACCTGGAATGAAAAGCTTGAACTTTCTAAATTAGTTTCTTCATAACTTGCCATTTAAATGGAGCAGTAAAAGCAAGAGTAGGATTTTTTTTTCAGTTGTACAAGAAATTTCTAGAAACTAAGAGCTTTGCAGAGCTAAAAATTCACTCCCATTGTTTTATTTTTAAGCTCTATTTTAGGTTTCTGCCAGGACGAAAACGTTCATTCCCTTTTGGGTTCTGATGGCCTGGTAAAACTTCTTTGTAAACCCAGGGGATGTGATAGAATTGGCACAGGAGAAAATTAATTTGGTTGGGATCCATGAATGGAATGGAGGTAATGTGCAGGGCTTGCAGAGTCCATTGTCATCCATCACTGCAGAGGTTCTGCGGCGATGCCGGGCTGCCCAGCACGCTGTCCTTTGGACAGCAGCAGGTCAAGATACCTTCCTTCCCGAAGAGCCCTACTCTTGTGCAATAGAGAAAAGCGTAAACATAGAATATGTGTGCAGTTATAGGCCATGTATACACACATTCAGTATGAGTGCTTGGCATCTATTCCTGTGTGTGTGGGTTTTTCTGGAAAAAAGTTAAATGGGGTTTTCCATAACTTTTTTTTTTTCTCTTAAAGCGTTTGTTGTAGGATATTTTCCGACCCTACATTTTTCCAGTAACTTAAGCTCAAAGCTCATAGTAATGAGGTACTTTCTTGTCGAAGGTGAGTCAAAAACAGGAACCTTTTAATTCTGTCACATGATGGCAGATGTTATAAAATAGTAATAGCACGGAGTTCATTTTTTTCCCCCTTTAGTCGTCAGACTTTTAGCTGCTTGCCTTCTTCACCATTGCAGAAGCCAGGAATTCAGAAGCGTAGGTCGGATATTCGCCGTAGAAAATGCATTCAGGAGCGTACACATTAAACGGGTTATAAATAGTATCTGCCCTGACAATGCTGGAATTTTCTCAACTTCTGGAGACATTGAAGTCTTTGTTTTCTGGGTCGCTGCCCTCTCCCCACCACCCCCTAAGCTTGAGTCATAAAGCCTGAAAAACTAATGAGGTTGCTGAAACTTAAAATCTAGTGAGTAGCATGTATGGGAAGCAAGGAGAGATGGCAGAAACTGTACGCTTGGATTCAGGGTGGCTTCTCTCTTGCAGTCCTGAACTTGCTTACCTTGTGTTTTATTGTTTCAGGCCCTTGAATTTATTGTTTTCCTTCAATAGGATCAAATTACACTGAAAAAATTAAAAGAAAACATAAGTAGATAGCAGCAAAGCTAATATTAGCTCCTGAATACTCTGTTTAGAATAGGAAAGAAAAAAAAAATCTATCCATGAAAGCAGAAGTACAAGCCAGATTAAGTTGAGTGTGTGTGTGTGTGTGTGTGTGTATGTATATATGTATGTATGTATGTATTAGCCATAGAACTAAGAATGGTTTTTACAATTAATAGTTGTTTTCAAACACTTAAGGTAAAAACAAAAATAAAAACAAAAAAACATGCAACAGGGACCATATGGGGCCCACCAAGCCTAAAATTTTTACTGGCCCGTGGTTTAGAATGTGCTTGCTATGTAACACTTGATACTCAATATATAATCAAATAAAAGTTCCTTTCTTAGATTTTGTTAGTTCACCCAACAAATATTTCTTGAGTATTTGTTCTGTTCCTAGCACTGTCCTAGATACTGGGGAAATAAAGTTAAAAAAAAGAGAGACATTTCCACCTTCAAAGAGCTCAGCTTCCTACGGAAAAAAAAAGACCAAACCTAACCAAATCGAATGGAAATAAGAAACTGGAAGGTTAAGTCCCAGGAAGACAAAGCAGCTGAGTGTGAGATAGAGAGCAACAGAGGGGGTTCTGTGCGTCTCACCCTCTTTTCTTCCTTCCTTGGTCTGTGCTGCGAAACGGTGACTAAGTTATTTCCCAGATTTCAAATTCACCCTCTCACCCGCCCACACACAAACACAGAACAGTGTTTGCTTTTCCCTGTGATTTCCTTATTTTTCTATTTTATTTCTTTTCCAAAGTCTCTTTTGGCCCCAACTGAAATTCATTCATTATTCAACTCAGGCTTATTGAGTCCTAAATTAGGTTGGTGTTCACAAGGAATATTTCTTTTCTTTCTTTTTTTTTAAATAACATTTTATTTTATTTATTTTTTTAAACATCTTTATTGGTATATAATTGCTTTACAATGGTGTGTTAGTTTCTGCTGTATAACAAAGTGAATCAGCTATATGTACACATATATCCCCATATCCCCTCCCTCTTGCGTCTCCCTCCCACCCTCCCTATCCCACCCGTCTAGGTGGTCACAAAGCACAGAGCTGATCTCCCTGTGGTATGCGGCTGCTTCCCACTAGCTATCTATTTTACATTTGGTAGTGTATATATGTCAATGCTGCTGGGACGAAGTGAGAGAGTGGTATTTTATTTTATTTATTTATTTTTGGCCACAGTGCATGGCTTCCGGGATCTTAGTTCCCCAACCAGAGATCAAACCCGTGCCCCCTGCAGTGGAAGCGCAGAGTCCTAACCACTGACTGCCAGGGAATTCCCAAGGAATGTTTATTTTCATTCTACTTTTTCAGTCAGTTTTTCTGTGTCCTTCTACTTAAGGTGAGTTGCTTATATGCACCGTATAGTTGGGTTTCGAACCTTAGTCTTTTATGCTTTTTTTCCTCTTTTCTGGAAATATGGATTATGATTATTTTATTTCTTTTAGCATCAAGGTCTTTCCCCAGATCTGATGTTTCTAAAAAGCCTGCATTTTGTGATCTGTACCAAAGTGACTTATTGACCAGTGTTTGCTTGTTTATTTTGGATCTTTCCTGTTGTTGGAATCCTTTATGACACTACCTGATCATTAATCCTGCTCTCCTAGCATATGAGTAGTTGAATATAATTTCTTTTCTGGTTCCAAAGATGCCCTCCAGCCTGCATTTTGGTTAGCAGAATGACCAGAGCTTGGACAAAAGACCATGAGTGACACACACAGGCCTGAAACTATCCTATTACAGAACAGTTACCACATTCCTGTGAATGGCTAAGCAAAGGCAAAATATGAGCAACATTATTTATGGCTCAGTGAATGATTTTATATTCAAAGTCTGTCATCATTTGTCAGAAGACTGGTATTATCAAAGCTGTGCCAGACTAAGGACCATCTAAAAAGTGATTTGGGACAAACTCAGCATACAGTAAAAAGAAGACAGTTTAGACGTATCCCAGGAAACAAGAACCCTGCCCCTGACTTGGAAGTAGTTCTGTTATTCCTGCTGTTGTCAGACTTGCTTGCCTCTTGAAAAGTGAATTTTCCTCCCTCTAAGTCAGTTTTGTCAGTGCTTGTTTCCCGCAGTGCCTGTGGCACTGCCCGGGTGGGTGTTTCTGCAGTGCCTGGTTCCTGTAGTGCGTGGTGGCCAGAGCTGCATGTAGTAGCCAGCAGCTTCCTCTGGCATTCTTACCCGAGGACATTTGGAGCAGCGTGCCTCTGGTGGGCCACCTCTCTGTGAATAGCCTTCCCTGGCACCCTAGAGGATGGAGTCCAGTAAGTTCCACAGGTGCGGCACCGCAGTGAGTTTCCTGCCGTGCAGAGAGCTCAAAGGGCCTGGATGTCAGCCCTGGGGAGGAAGACTCTGAGCCCTAAGGGTAGTGACTGCTCCTTATATCTGCCATTCCTATATTCTTTAGAGTTTTGTTTACTTCTTATAAGCTAATTCCCTGCTATAGTTAATAATTCCTTATATTAAACTTTCTCCATTCAAATTACTGTGTGGTTTCTCTCTCCTGATTGGACCCTGACTAATACAGGGTCCCATCAGCAGCATTAGGTTTCTGTTCTTGCATTGCAAGAAGGTAAGAGAGTCTAATGGATTTGTACAAAGGAGCATGAAATCAGAATGTATTGCAACATAAGCTATTGTATATTTCTCTGCGTTTTTCTGATTGAATGACCAGATCTTAGGGAAAACTGGAAATATGCAATTATCTGTGGTAAAGGTGGAGGTTGGTGGTGCTGATGACCCTAGAGTAAAAAAATCCACAAAAGATTTTGTCTGACAACTTGACCATTCTGCTTTGTGTGGGACCTTCGGGGTATGTGAACAAGGCTGCTGTGAGACCCAGTGGTGAGTGATGTAATTCAGTTTCTGGGGATTGTCTGCAGAGCTGTACTATCTTACATTGATAATCAAAGGGTGATTAAATGTACATGTCAAGTTTGTTTCCTTCTACCCTTGTATCATGTGATGGAGTTGCAAGCAGTTGCTCTTTTGTTCCCCTTTTCTGTGTGAATGCTGCAGCAGTGTGATACGAGCAAGTGTAGGGCTCAGAAAAAAAGACTAGAATGAGGTGCCTTGAGGATTATTGGGTCTGATTCCTTCAATTTTTGGATGAGGACACTGACCACAGGTGAGGTTAAATGCCTTCCTCTCAAGCGTATGCACTTAGAGAACAGAAGGATACACCCAGACAGATTTTTTTGACTCCTAGTCAGTTGTTTTCCCCCAACTCCAGTCTATTTAAAAATCTCTAATGAGTTTTATTTTTTATAATTATTTTTTAATTTAAGTATAGTTAATTTACAATGTTGTGTGAGTTTCAAGTGTACAGCAAAGTGATTCAGTTATACGTATACATATATATATTCTTTTTCAGATTCTTTTCCATTACAGGTTAATAATATATTGAGTATAGTTCCCTGTGCTATACAGTAGGTCCTTGTTGTTTATCTGTTTTATATATAGTAGTGTGTATATATGTTAATCCCAAACTCCTAACTTACCCTCCCCTCTCCCCCCCCCCCGCTATCCCCTTTGGTAACCATAAATTTGTTTTCTATGTCTGTGAGTCTATTTCTTTTTTGTAAATAAGTTCATTTGTATCATTTTTTAAGACTCTACATATAAGTGATATCATGTGATATTTGTCTTTGTCTGACTTACTTCACTTAATATGGTAATCTCTAGCTTCATCCATTTTGCTACAAATGACATTATTCCATTCTTCTAATGATTTATTTTCTTACATTTGTACTTAAGATTTGTAAAGCTTGGGAAGATATAGTATGTGCAGAATATTTGAGTCTAAATACATTAAAAGGATAAAGTAGAAAATGCCTTAAGTAGGTGCATCTTCTTTTGATTAAAAAATATTTTGTTGAAGTGTAATCTATGTAGAGAAAAGTGTGCTTATTGTAAGTGTATAGCATGATGACTTTTTTATAAATTGGACTCCTATTATCCAGCTCTCAGATCAATTAATCAAATGACATCTGCACCCCAGATACTCCCTTCCTGTGGCCCTTAGTCATTACCCCTCCGAACGGTAGCCACCATCCTGACTCCTAACAGCATAGATTAATTTTGCCTGTTTTGGGCTTTATAGAAATGGATTCAGTCATACAGTCACACATGGGTACTTACCTGTGCCTGGCATTTATTCATCACAATTATGTTTGAGGAATTCATCTGTGTTGCTGTGGGTAGTTGTAGCTGATTCATTTTCATGATTATATGGTATTTCATTGCATATGTTTTTTGAGATTTATTTGTCCATTCTCCTGTTGACGGGTATTTAGGGCGTTTTCTAGTTTGGGGCATTTACAAATAGTGCAGCTATGAACATGTGTCATCGTTACTATTATTTTTTAATGTTTGGACATTGGAAGACAGTGAGATGTGAGGTTAAGGGCACAAGCTTGGAATTAGACAAACACATTAATCTAATGTGTTTGAGTTTAATCTCAGTCAAGTTATTTACATCCTTGAGCCTGTCTCCTTATTTGTAGTGGGCATACTAATTCCAGTCTTGCAGGGTTTTGGAAAAAATTGCATGAAATGATGGATGCTCTGCACAGTGCTTGATACATAGTAAGTTCTCAAAGAATGGAAGTTGCTATTATTTTTCAAGTTAAGCTTTTCTAAATTGTAACAAAGCATCAGCATAATTCACTGTCTGCATTCTGTTGTTGTACACAGTGTTTTTATGTTTTTCAGAGCTTGCACTTGCTTTGTTTGAATCTTCTTTATCTTCTCCCTTCCTCCAATACTACACTTATTACCTGCCTATTATAATCCAGGTATAGGTGCAGGTATTGAAGAAGAGTTTTTTTTTACCAGACTTCATTCTTGAGTTAGCTTCTCAGGTTTTGCTGTATAGGCGCACCATTATAATACCATTTGCTTACTGTTTTTTCTTATTTTGCCTTAATCAGCTCACTGTGTTTTACTTTGCTTTGCCCAAAGATGCAAAATCCTTGCAATAAGGGGTTTGTATATCTGAGCCTCAGTGACCTGTAAGAAATGAGGAATCAACAGTCTCCTGCTGTAATTCAATAATTATTTACTCCTTCTGCCAGATGATGTGATAGAAGCTCTGTGGGGCTTGAAGGCAACAGTCTTGAATTGTACCTCTAGAAAATTCATGTTATAAGTACCACCAGGAACATCCTTGCCTTTATTTACAGTTGGCCCAAAGCTAGGATTACTTGCCTGGGTGCCAGCTAAGAAGTGAATTAGTGAGTATTGACTCTGTGTTCAGCCTCAAGCAGGCTTTCCTGTGGAATGCACATTTAGTTGGACTGTGAGGAAAATCATTAACTCATTCCGACCTAAGGAAGCTTTGTGAATGGCTAGAAATTTCAGGATTATGGTTATATAGTTTCAGAGGTTGTATTTTGGGATAAAGGATAATTTAAAGAAAAAAGAAAAGGAGAATCTGTTTACTTCTTAGAAGAGTCATATGTTGGTTTTGTTTATGAATTATGTTTAATCCAATTTTATTTAGGTTATATATTATATAGGATAATTTTCAAGTAGGTAATGTTAACAAACTTAGAATAGGTAAAGGAAAATACTTGTGGCCCAAGCGTATATCGTTTTAGTAGCATTTTAAAAACCTCTTTATACTAGTTTGCACAATAAATATATTTCTGAAAAGCTGCAGATATATAGATATAGGAGGTAAATATATAAAGACTACATTTTATAAATGGATTAATATAAAATCACCATCATATTTAGATACTTAAAATATATCTCATTATAATTATTCTACTAAATGTAGGATCTGTTATAAAATGAACAATCTGTTCCTAATTTGTATGTTTAAATCTTGGGATAATTTGAAATGAGGTGTAGTCAATATTTTAACATATTCTTGGAGTTTGATTTAATGAGCATCATGGAGATGATAACTTTATTCCTAGATAGTTGAAATAACTATCTGACAGAAATGTAATAGAAGCAGAACGTTATTTTTCTCATTATCAGCTGGAAAGCAAAAGCATTAGCATCTGAAGTGAATGCTGGAATCTCCAATATACGTGTGTGTATATGTGTGTGTGTGTGTGTGTGTGTGTGTGCGTGTGTGATCTGAGTCATGCTACTCCAAGTATGATTCATGGACTAGACTGTTTCATGAACTAGGTGTCGGTCAGCAGTGAGGTATGAACAGATATTGAGTGTTCAGAAACCTTTATAGCAATTGGACAGAGTGATTTTTAGGTCTCTTGAATCTAGTACAAATTTGGGCTTGCATATTTGTGTGTCTGTTTTGTTTTTCATTTCATTTGTCTTAGAATTCATTTTTATTATGTTTACAAAAGTATTGATCTGTGTCGGATTTGAAATTAAAAAAAAACAACAGACAAACTGATGCAAACCACAAATTACAAATGGTTTGAGAAGCATTGGTGAGAAACTTGCATGACTGAGGCAGAAAGCTGGTATAATTTCTAATCTTCCCTAGGCATGTTTTATGACATGGAATACTGTGCTCATGTTGCATCGAGCTTTTCTAATCCCTAGTTAACCATATCCTTGAACCTTTCCAGCGTAACTATTCTGTCTATTCAATTGTGACATTTTGATCCACTGATTTCCTAGAGTGATTTGCAAAGAAGTAATTCTTTGGATTTATTCATTCATTCAACCATTATTTATTTAATGAGCATCTAACTGTGGGCCAGATACTGTTCTAAGCACTGGGAATTCAGCAGTAACAAAACGAAGCAAAACAAAAAACAATCTCTGTTCTCTTCTAGCTTGTATGAAGAGAATTAAAATATATAAATATATGTGTCTGTACATACGTGCGCGCACACACACACACACGCATGAACTGCAAGGCGGTAGATTGGGTCCACATGCATCCAGTTCCCCTTGGGCTATGACTGCATGCATTCTTCTACTCTTTGGATGTTAAGGTCACTAGTGATGTAGTTTTGTGTCTGAACCCTGTGACTAGCAAAGAGTCCCCAGGTGACGCATGTAGTTGGCTTCCCTCAGGGCTGTTGGTGTTTGAGCATGACCTCCCTGAGTTGGTGAGGACGTTGGAACAAGCAAAGCCTCAGAGACTGGAGGAATCTTGGTGTCCACTGTCCTGAACTGCTGTCTCCCTTTGGGATGTCATTAAATACAAAGTTAGATCCAGGGTGTTTCTTTGGTTCAGTTGGAGGAACTATGGTCTCCTCTAGGATGTTGTTGAGATCCTGGGAGTTTAGCAGGGAGATGTCAACCCTCTGAAATTAGGATGGCATTTTGGGTGTGTGCACTTTTTGGGGTGAAGGCTCCTAGCTTTCATCAGCTTCTACGAGTAATTCATGACCCTCAAAGCTGAAGAATCATGGGTATCCGGTGAGCAAAGAGCCTTTTGCAGTTTGGCTTCTGTTGTTTAATCTGGTTGTATCTCCTGTTTTCTCCCTTGGGCTTCCCTGTGGCAGCTAGACCTGCCTCCTCACTCTTGCTCCGGCATGCCAGGCATGGCCCCATCTGGGATGCTCGACCTCCAACCATCCACAGAGCTCCTCTCCTCACCTCCTTTAAGCCTTTGCTCCATTGTCACCCTCTGGGCTTACCCTGACTACTGTATTTAAAATAGCATTCCCTTCCTGCCTCTATCTTGGTCCTTGGTGCTTTATTTTTACCCTAGCACTTGCTGCCTTTAACACCTTAGATGGCTTAATTATTTACTAAGTTTATTGTCAATATTCCCTTTCTCATCCTAATGTTCCATAGAAGTAGAGATTTTTGTCTCTTTGTTCACTGCTGTATCCCCAGCACTTCAAACAGTGTCTGACACATAGTAGGTGTTCAATAGATATTTGATGAATAAATAAATGAATAAATGAATGAATATGGGCTCTGATTCTCCCTTTCAAAGTGTACAACATGGAGCTTAAATTCTGCCAGTTTAGCTGAGATTCCTCGTGTTGTTCTGTGTGTATCTCATCCCATCGGTTGTGGTTTCATGAATCTCAGTTCTTATGTTGCCATAAATTGACTTCCAATATTTTCAGTATTTTATTTTTCTTTCCATGTTTCAAGTATTCCCATGAGGCATTTTAATCTTTTTCTTATTGATTTTCACCGTTTATTGACTCTTAGTTTATCCTAGACCCTCAAAGTGTTCGTGGATAAAACCTAAGGCAAGTTAGCTGGCCTCTCCATCCCTCAGTTTCCTCATCTGTAAAATGGGAATAATAATAATATCTAATCTTGCAAGATTGCTGTGAGGGTGAAATAAGATGATGCTTGTAAAGCAGATAGCACAGTGCCTGGCATAAATATTGGTTGCATTAATGCTGATGACAATGTAAGCATCTTACGGCTCACCATAGCGTCTGCACGTGGCAGTCACAGAGTAAATGGCAGTAGTTACAATTATTGTGGTTTTCCCTCCCATTACCACCACTAATGATATGGTCCCAGACAATCATCAGAGCGTAGGGCATTAATAGAAAATTCTAGAGAAGGTTAAGGGTTGTCCTCCCTTCCCTTCCCTTCCTTTTTCTCTTTTTCTTCCTCTTCGTTTTCTATACACTGTTACTCTTCCCTTTCCATGCAACGGAAGACTTTTCAGGTTTGAAATTTATTCTTCACTCTGCAAATCTGTTCTTGATTGTCACCATCATAACAGTACTCAATTTTTTTGGGGTGACATTCCATTTGAATGGATAGCAGTAGGTCCTTGAGGTGTATTTCCACATATGTATTTCACAACAATCAGGATTTCTGGCAATGGTTTAATTTTTTTGGAGGGCATTTCAAGGAGCTGTCTTGTAAATCTCTGAATGCCTGGGTTATTTGCTTTCTGTCTTTTCCTCCTCAGTGCCAAATTAGTAAAACTCTCTAGATTTGAATCTTACAAGTAATCAATCAGCAAATGTTTATTAAGTTTATATATGAAAGACTTTTGGAGCAGCCAAATGGCAGGGTGAAAGGTGAGCTTTAGGAAGATCAGTCTGGGGGCTGTGTGTGTAATTGGTATTGGAGGTGTTGCAAATCCAGCAGAGAAGGGAGGAAGGGGCTGTGTTGTGGGAAATGGCAAGAACCAGAAGTGCAGCAGTGCCAGTGGGAATGGAAGCTGGGCTGGTGCTCAGGATGTATGTATGTCTGGCTTTCCTAGGTACCACCAACAGTCTCCCAAAGCAGCTGCCTCAATATACATTTCCACCATCAGTGTCTGAGAGTTCTGGGTGGTCCCCATTCTTGCCAACACTTGGTTATTATTTTTGAATAACAAATCATACTAAAACATAGTGATTGAAAATAATAGCTATCATTTCATTATCTATTGATATCATGGTTTCTGTGGGTCAGGCATTTCAGAGGCCTGTGCTGGGAAGTTCTCACTCAGGATCTCTCATGAGGTTGTAGACAGATGGTGGCTGCCAGGCTTTCTGAAGGAGGAAGCCGTTGGTGGTCCAGGTATACTATACCCCTTCTTATTATCTTTCCCCATCCCAAGGCACAGGGCCAGACTAGGGTGAGCCAAGAGATGAAGTCCCGGCCCTGCCAAGGAATGAAATGAACATTTATTGAGCATATACTATGGGCTAGGTCTTGTGCAAGCTGCTCTACTATTACGAGGTTTTTATTCCCTTCAGCATGCTCTTTCCCTCAGAGTTAGCTTCCTAGACAAGCCTTTCCTTAAGAACTCTGTATTTAAATAATATTCTTCTTTATTTCCATCTTAATTGCTCAGTTTTATCACCTTCATAGCTCTTTTTTCTATTTACACTGTGTATGTAGTTGTTTGCCTATTTATTACTTGTCCACCTACCTTCCTCCACTCCCTAGTGCTAGACTGAGGGTTCATGACAACAAGGACTCTGCCTCTTTCATGCAATGAAATATAGGATACCCAGTGAAATTTGAATTTCAGATCAAAACAACTAATATTTTAATGTGTGTCCCAAATGTGGGACATTTAAAAAGCATAAGTATATCTCAAATACTTAAAAACTATATCCGTAAAAATGTACGTCTCAAATGTGGGACATACTATACTGAAATATTTCTGATTTATTTGAAACTCAGATTTAATCTGATGTCTGGTAGTTTTATATGCTACATCCAGGCCACCCAAATACCTGGTATTTAGCATATTGTGTGGCATATAATAGAAGCTCAATGAATGTTTGAATCAATGAATGAGTAAATGAAAGAGTTCATATCTTTTTCGGGAACAGTTTTGCAAGGTGGATATTATTATTTTAAAACAGGTATAACTTTCTACCTTGTTTGAAAATAGGATTTGGAAAAGGGAACCCTCCTACACTGTTGGTGGGAATGTAAATTGGTACAACCACTATGGAGAACAGTATGGAGGTTCCTTAAAAAACTAAAAATGGAACTACCATATGACCCAGCAATCCCACTCCTAGGCATATACCCTGAGAAAACCATAATTCAAAAAGATACATGCACCCCAGTGTTCATTGCAGCACTGTTTACAATAGCCAGGTCATGGAAGCAACCTAAATGCCCATCAACAGAGGAATGGATAAAGAAGGTGTGATACATATATACAATGGAATATTACTCAGCCATAAAAAAAAGAACAAAATAATACCATTTGCAGCAACGTGGATGGACCTAGAGATTGTCATACTGAATGAAGTAAGTCAGACACAGAAAGACAAATATCACATAATATTGCTTATATGTGGAGTCTAAGAAATAAAGGGTACAAATGAACTTATTTACAAAACAGAAATAGAGGCACGAATGTAGAAAACAAACTTATGGTTACCAAGGGATGTGGGGAGGGACAAATTGAGAGATTGGGACTGAAATATCCACACTACTATACATAAACTAGATAACTAATAAGAACCTGCTGCAGAGCACAGGGTACTCCACTCAATACTCTGTAATGGCCTATATGGGAAAAGAATCTAAAAAAAAAAAAAAGAGTGGATATATGTATATGTATAACTGATTCACTTTGCTCTACACCTGAAACTCACACAACATTGTAAATCAACTATACTCCAATAAAAAAAAAAAGAAAATAGAATTTATGTTTGCTTTAATTTTTTAGTGTGCCCACGGAGTATTGAGTCTGTACTCCCAGGAGGCACTCAACACATGAGTGAATAAAAGCTCGATTCTCTGTGTGGTGGGATTTTACAGGTGACTTTAATTTTATTCATATGTATTTTAAAATTTTCTTATCATGAACCTTTTTAATAAAAAAAAGTTTTCAAAACTTGGTAAGTAACTGGGAGAAAAACGATAGGGCTAAAATCCCTTATCCACAATTCCAAAATTCAAAAGTTTCTAAATGTTGAATGATTTTTTAAAAAAAATCTCATTTGGCACAATTACCTGCCCTGAAGTGACACGAGGCTATTTATAGTCTTTATTATCCCACTTAATTGAATATTCATGTTTTCTGGAAGAAATATTAATATGGTTGATTATGAGCTGTTGCCCTGATCTCACTAGGGATATTACACTCTGTGTATACTTCATTATTGTTACAAAATCTAGAAAATTCTGATGTCTGAGACTCCTCAGTCCCCAAGAGTTTTTCTGAAGAATGTCTGGTGTGTGTGTATACATACATGCATACTATGTACATAGAAATTTCGGGAATGATACATTGAAAATTGTCAACAATGAATACCTCTAAGAGAAGGGATTGGATAGGGAGACAGTGAGAGATGAATTTATGCTTGAGTATTTCTTATTTTTCTTATTCTTTGTATTTCTAATTATTATAATAAAATGATTGCCTTTTTCAATGAAAGAAAGAGTAGAATTGGCTGGAGGGTTTATTTAGGAAAATAGTGGTGTAATTAATGTTAAAAGACAGTTAATGAAGCAGGCTATGCCTTTACATATTAGTTCAACATTTCTGACTGCTGACAAGGACCCAGAAAAAGTTATACACACACCAGGCAGCCTATTGCCTTTTGGATAATGTGTGCATGGTCTAGTGGCAGGGAATTTGCATCAGCAAAAACACTCATTTCTCTTAAAAAAATAAAATCAAGGCACCCAAAAATGTGATGAGTAAATGAAACTACTGTTATTAGTGATGGGTTTGGCATGTTTTACGAAGTCTGAACGATTACTCATCCTCTGTACGTTTGCAGAAGTGCTTTAACAAAAGCCAGATGCATACGTACTAGCAGGGGTTAGTAAGTGGATGAGAGGATTAAACCCACTGAGTTTTTGGAGCCCTGGTTTGTAGCTGTTTTTGGCTTGTCGACAGGCTACGTTTCTGAGTCAGCTTATAGGATGGCTTCCAAGGGTAAGTCTGATTTTGCTTTTCTGGGTTTAAAATATAAGTGGTCAAGGAGATGTGACTAGTTGCCTTTTGCATTGGATTCTCTTCATTAATAGTGCATGCATTTCTTCTGTGAGAAAGACGTTTATCTTATTCCAGCATATTCTCGTGTGCCTGCTACTGATTTTTATGGCTTTACCTCACCTCCCCCTAATTTTTAAAGTGAAATGTCTGAGTGCTGAAGGGATTTGCAAGGGGAATTGCAAAGGTCATATGTAAGTTCTACGGCTGGCGTGTGGAGAGCAGTGTGACTGAGCCAGAGCCCTCTGTGACCCTTTTAAAGAGGATGTTTCTAATAAATTAGTGTAGCGCACCATACGTGCTTGTTTATGACCTTAAAAATGGTTTAGTTCTTGCTGAGTGGCTATTACTGATGCTTTACGACATGTTATCATGGTTTCAACTTGCACATTTTTTTTTGGATTAAAACAATGTCATGCATCAGTCAATGTGAAGTTCATTTTTCTTTTTTTTCTTTTAAAGGGACTCAGGAGAACATTCAACATTAGAATAAGTCCTTGGATTCTGACTTCAGAGAATGTTGGTTCTTGAGGTCAGAAAAAGTGAGGATTCGCCAAGCTCTTACAGATGAGCTTTGTAGTAATTGCTGATGAAATTATAAAACACTGCTTTTCCCACTGGATACTAAATGCCCCTTTTCATTAGCTACAGTATGGGGAGCAAAATCATGTGATTTTTTTTTTTTAATGTTTAACCATAACTACTTTTAAAAGGCAGTTTTCATTTTGTGGCTGCTTTTTTTTCTTCCGGTGTCTAGCACAGTTGAGGACTTTATCTTTTTTGTATCTTTTTAGGACACTCTGGTGAATGATGGGGTCTGAGTAGCTCTCTAAATGGAAGAGGGTGCCAAGGGGCTTGGGCTGGAGGGGCAGGAGGAGCCTAATTGCATCTCTGCCAGGCGTGCTTGTGGATATATTGCCCTTCTCCCTTCCTCTGCAGCTCTCGGGCTGAAGGAGGTCACTGTGATGTGAGGACTGGGGCATGTCGGTGGCCGGTAGCTTTTCCGAGTGGCAGTGACATCTCTGTGGGCTCAGAAGGGAACTTGCCTCAAGATTTCCGTTCATTCATGTTCAGTACCCATGAGGGAGAAAATTGATCTGCTCTAAATGTAGTCCTTCCTCAAGAAAGACTGATAGATAAAAAGGAGTAAGGGAATTGCTGTTGATTTTTTTAAAAAAGAAAATACATACATCAGGGCTTTGAAAAATCAAAACACTTATGTTCTTAGTGGAAGTCTGAAGCCCTGTGCCAAAGGCTGCATGAAGCTGGAGGTTAATGTGGCTCATGTGTGTTTTAGAGCATCAATAGTTCTTGACTATTTGGGGTAGGGGTGCAAAAGTCTCAATAATTCAACTGGTCGGTAATTTAGGAACTGTTCCCTGCTGATAAAAGCAAGGGTAGGGCTCCCCTGGTGGCGCAGTGGTTGAGAATCTGCCTGCCAGTGCAGGGGACACGGGTTCGAGCCCTGGTCTGGGAAGATCCCACATGCCGCGGAGCAACTGGGCCCGTGAGCCACAACTACTGAGCCTGCGCGTCTGGAGCCTCTGCTCCGCAACAAGAGAGGCCGCAATAGTGAGAGGCCCGCGCACCGCGATGAAGAGTGGCCCCCGCTTGCCACAACTAGAGAAAGCCCTCGCACAGAAACGAAGACCCAACACAGCCAAAAATAAATAAATAAATTAATTAAATAATTAAAAAAAAAGATCCATAAAAGCAAGGGTATATTAGAGAGTAGAATGTGAGATGAAATGTGAGGCTGCCAGGAGACCTCTGCCTTGCTGACGGTGAATTCAGACCACGCTCCTAGGCCTTGCTTCCAGGGCTCCTTGCAAGGATGTGGCTCCTCTGCTGAGGTGTGCTTTGGCGGAAAAGTTACGGGGTTCACTTCCACCCCTTCTCAAACGCAGCCTTTCCAGAACTGCTTCTATGGGTACCCAAGGTGAATTGCTGTGAGGTTTGAGAAAAGCTATTGCCCAGGACGAGCTGGAACACTTAATCCACCATGTCACACACACACAGGTACTTTGAAAGGGACAGGAATCTTGACTGAAGGCTTAGCTTCCACCTGGAAATTGTTATCATAATAAGACAGTGGTCTTTTTCAATGAGAGAGAGAGAAGCATAAAATGTGGTGGAGGCTGGCACCTGAATGGCATCTGAAGATGTAACCCTGTGACCTTTGCCAGTGTTCCCTCCCTCCCCTGGTTTGGAACCTGAATAATGACTTAGCTAAGTAGCTTATTTAAAAAATTTTTTTAAATTTATTTTATTTAAAATAATTTTAAAGAGTAAAATCATTTATCAGTGATTTTAGAGCACACTATTATGTGTGTAGATTATCTCACCTCTTTTGATTTTGTCCTTATTTGTCCTCATTTCTTAGTGTTTCTCAGCATCTCATCAACTGGCAAGAGAAGATACAACCCCAAACAGCTTTCTACACCTAGTTGCTTGTTAGCCAATTTAACTTAAATATATAGAATGACATATATATTTCACATTTTGTAGAAAAGAAAATTCAAGAATATATATATATGAGCCCAGTCTTTGATACACACACAGACACACACACACACACACCTATATATATTTATCTGTATCTGTATCACACACCTATATATATTTATGTGTATCTGTATCTTCCACGTAATTTACTAAACTCTTAAATCCATAGTCACACACAAGCAAAATAAAATCTTAAAATAACCTTGCTGGAACAAATAAAGAGGGAAAATTGGTAGGCAGACTTCATGACACTTTTTTTTTTTAACATCTTTATTGGAGTATAATTGCTTTACAATGGTCTGTTAGTTTCTGCTTTATAACAAAGTGAATCAGCTATACATATATCCCCCAAAATATGGAACGCTTCACGAATTTGCGTGTCATCCTTGCGCAGGGGCCGTGGTAATCTTCTCTGTATCGTTCCAATTTTGGTACATGTGCTGTCAAAGCGAGCACCATGACACTTTAATGTGTGTATTTATTACTTAGAAATATTCAAATACAGCTTTGTTTTGTGTCATTAATTTTGGTGGTTCAGTATTTGGAAAGGTGACAGATAAAAGGGCAGAATGCAATTCTTGAAGCTGTAATTTGCAGGCGGCTGATAATACAAGTCCATTTTCTTTTCCAAATGTGCTATTTATGTAATTTATATTTTTAACCAATCTTAGAACTCGAATGAAAATAGTAATTAATCTTAAGGGCAAGAAATGTTGCAACTAGGCCAAATTTGGAAACTTTAAGAAATTCTCTAGGTGGTTAAGCCCGGTCTGTTGAATATTCTAATTCGCACGTCACAGAGCATAGTGCTCAACAGGTAGTACGTGCTCAGTTAACGTTAAATGACTGGGTCAATTTGACAACAGTTTTTTCTTTTTTTTTTTAAAGAAATGTAAGCATATTTGATTTAGAAGTGGCAGGCCAATTTAAAGCCAAGATAAGATAAATAGACCAGACAAAATAGTGCACATGGCAGGGATAGTGGTGTTATATGTACAAAGAGAAAAAACTGAAAGGAAGAACATCAAAATGCTTGCATATTAAGATGATGAATGATTTTTATTTTTTTATGTATTTTTTTGTTTTCCTTTCCTTTTGCAAAGTGAACACATGCATCCTTTGAAGTGTAGTCCTTTCATGACATATATTAGGCTTCGCATAACAATTTGTTAGATGCCGAGTTAGTTAATTTATAATGAAAATGATACACATCTTATATGACATGAATGGTGTCCCCTGGAGTTGGGGGAGCAGCATGGTAGCTTCGAGGAGAACTTACATTCTAGTGAAATCATTTTCTTTCAAATAACATTTTACTTAGTATCCCAGTATTGTCCGTTCTTCCCTAACACAACATACACATTTCTAAAAAAATCACTAGATGATGGAAAATCATGCAATAGATGGCACAGAGTCTACAGGAAAAGTGGGGCTGAGGCACAATACTCAAAAAGTTCATCAAGAACATAAAAAAAGGAAAGCTAGGAGCCTTAGAAAAGCAGTAGAGTTTTACACTTGCTAAATGGTTAAGCAGTATGCAAGTACCACATAAACTTGGCGCTTTGCCTTGAAAAGACCTAGTGTTTGCTTGTAGAGGTGGCTGAGGGGAGGGTGGCAGCTTGTAAACTATGGTGAGGTGGTGGAAGGAAGCTGGTCTGAAACTGGGTGGAAAGTTGTAGCAAAGCTGTGGGTGGTTGCGGTGTGCAGCACGCGTGGTAAACTGAGGGTAGCGGGCAGATGTTTGCGGTGTCTAAGTTTTGTGTATTTCTCTACTGCTTGACTCAGGTGGGTGTGGTTTTCTGTGTTCACCTAGTGTTTCTTGTGGACCAAATCATACATAAGGAAACTCAAGTTCATGTGGGTTATGCTCATATTGTCCCCTGATGTGTCAATCATGTTTAAACAGATTTGCATGTTCAAAACAAGCGTTAGAACTAACTCTATATGAGACAGATGAAATGAAGTTGCATTAGTTCTAGGTATATCAAGAGCCCAGTTTGGAACCCAGCCACCCTTTCAGCACCCCAGGGATTCCAGGGATCATCACTGTGTGTCACTGTGTAGACTAGAGCTTGCTTGTCCTTTTGTCCGTGACCTGGAACAGATACAGAACTTTTTTTTTTTTTTTTTTTTTTTTGTGGAGACATTTGGTCCTACCTTTGTATCCTTCCTTGGCTGGTGACTGGCAGGTTCTTCAACATCCACAAAGTTCAATCCTACTGCTAGATGGACTGTCCAGTAAAGCAAATGGCTTTGAACTTAATGGTCCCATAGAATACCTCACTCCAGATCCTCGTCAGGGGATCTAACCTTGCATCTGGTTCTCCTCAGTACTTCTCAAATGCTGCTGAGAAAAACCAATATTTATGGATTACAGTCCGAAGGATAAAGGTTCATCTGTTATTCCGAATACTCTAATAAAACAATGAGGAAAGAAGCCAATGTCATTTGAAAAACCATTTCCAAGGTAGCTTTTACTCTGATTTGTCAAATAACATTAAAGAAAGGCGTGAGGATTTTACATTTATCAAAAATGCTCACTGGTTAAAAAATAGTTAAGGGAAATCTACGGTAAAATCTATACCTGAAATAATCCAGACCAGCAGAAATCTCTAAACCTGAGAATTTGCCCCTACCCCCCACCCTATTTCCCCCCAACCCCAGCAGTTAGTTTTATTACTACACTTAGTATTATGCTCTCAGTCTCCTTGGAAGGTCATCAGGAGATAGAGCCCCATGAATCCTGATTGTATGGGGTGCCTGTCTTGTGGATATTCCAGTGTCTCCTTTATGAAGATCCTTGGGAGAAGTGTCTCTCTGGTTTTGATACCACAAATGACTGTACTTCTACTCAACTTTGGGTTTTTATTTTATGGATATAGTTAGTCATGTAACTGATCATGTCTTCTTCCTCTTTATGGCCACAGGCATGTTTTCTTTAACCCATACTTTTTTTTTTTTAAACCAAAAGAAAACTAGTTTGCCAACGTTGGAAAATGAGAAGATTTCGCACAAGTGTGTTTGAATTTCCAGCATCTATTGAAAAATCAGATCTGGCAATGCTGGGATCACGTCTCCATGGCAACCGTGGGATCCAATAAAGTAATGCCGTTTTCCTTAAAACAAAGCATGCACTCTTCCCTTTGTTTTACCTCCTTACTTTAACTGCTTGGCCCTAATAGACCTTGGACTCTGTGCCCCATGGCTTAGAAAGCAGTTTGTGACTCACCTTTAGAAAACGGGCAGACTCTTATTTGCCTTTTGTGAACTAATATTATCCCTAGGGTCATTTAATTCTTTTTTTTCTTGAATTGTCTTTCATCCTGTTTTCTTCACCTGCGCATGTTAGTTTTCTGTTGTTGTTTCATCTTGGGGTGTTGTGTACTTTTACATAAGCTGCTTTAAGTTTTTTGGGGGGAACAAACAAGGTATACATAAAGAAAAATAGGAGAGTGATTTTTTTCCCCCTCAGATCATGTTATTTTTATTTTTTGCCTGGTAAGAATTTAAAACAATTACAGCTCTTTCTCTGACCTATTTTAGAGTCTGCTTGATTCTAGTACCATCCAGAGCTCTGCAACTTTTTGCTGGGGTTTTGTTTTGTTTTGTTTTGGTAATTCTTCATAGAGACTCTGAGAAAACATTGTCTTGTACCTAAGATTGGTTGGCATCCCATGATCTCTCATTAAGAACTGAAAAGTTTCTGTTTTGTAAATAAGTTCATTTGTATCATTTTTTTTAGATTCCAAAACAGAAACACACTCACAAACTTAGAGAACGAATTTATGGTTACCGGGGGAGAAGGGTCGCGGGGGGAGGGATAGATTGGAAGTCTGGGGTTGACATGTACACACTGCTATATTTAAAATAGATAACCAACAAGGACCCACTGTACAGCACAGGGAATTCTGCTCAATATCCTGTAATAACCTAAATGGGAAAAGAATTTGAAAAAGAATAGGTGCAGGTATATGTACAACTGAATCACTTTGCTGTACACCTGAAACTAACACAGCATTGTTAATCAACTGTACTCCAATATAAAATTAAAAAGAGAAAGAACTGAAAAGTTAAGTCGGAATATTTGTTCATTCAGTTCTAGGAGGGAAGATTAGGAAACCATGAACCTTCTTAGAGTTTATATGCCAATTGCAAAGACCCCCAAGAAGACATCGTTCAGTGCCCTGCATGTGGCACTGCTGTGACTCCTGGGGACAGGGTCAGAGAAGACAATAGCTGCTGCTGGTCTGGGACCTTCTGTTCTGAATGGTGCTGTTAGATGTTACTATAGCCTGAGTACTGTTGAAAACAACTCTGAATTGATCAAAATGTGGCATCATTAGTTTTTATATTCTCTTCAGGATTTACGTATTCTTTTTAAAAATCTGAAGACTCAACAAATATGGGCCAACATGCGCCCTTGGATGGGTTTGTATCTAGTTCACCACACCCTCCCACTACCTGTGTCTGCATGACATTGAGGCTGAATGTCATGTGCCCTGTGTCCCTCCATTTCTCGATATGTGACTCTTGTTACTTAATGCCACACTGGTACACCACCCTAACTCATCTGCTGTTTCGCATAAACCACACTTTGGCATATTTTCCTACTGCCGCAGTCACCTTCCGCATGCTTCCCAGCCACTCAGCTCTTTCCATAGCATTCACGTTTTGTGAATTGGATTTTTGTCATTGCCCCTCTTCTCTGCAGTCTCAGGGTTGTAAGCTTCCTCAGCAGGAGTGACATGGGTGTGCCTAAGGGTAGGTCAAAAGAACACTGTGCTTATTCACCCAACACATGTTTATTGAGCACCTACTCTGTGCCAAGTGCTGTCCCTGTGCTGGGGATAGAGCAGTGAATAAAATGGGCAAAGCTATGTGCCCTATTGGAGTTAACGTCCTGGTAGGAGTGGAAAGTTCTATGAAGAGGAATAAAGCCAGGAGGAGTTCCTATTTCATTTGAGGCTCAGAGGTTAGACCTCGCTTCTGAGGTTCCTTTTAAATGGAGATGTGAATTAGCTGACTGAAGAGTAAGTCATGCAACTGTCTGGGGAAGAGCGTTATAGGCCAAGGGGACAGCAGGAAGAGTAAAATCCCTGAGGAGGGGACATACTTGCATTTGGCATTAGGCATGGTTTTTAATTCAGTGCTGCCCTTCCTAATGGTATGAATTAGGGTCAGTTGCGTTTGCCCTCTGGACCACGTCTGTGCACTCATCTCTAAAATGCAAGATTCTATATGGGATTCGCAGACACAAACTACTATACATAAAATAGATAAGCAACAAGGATTTACTGTATAGCACAGGAATTATACCCAATATCTTATAATAGCCTATAATGGAATATAATCTTCAAAAAAAATGAATTGCTATGCTGTACACCTGAAACTAACACCAGTATTGTAAATCAACTACCCTTCAATTAAAAAAAAAATCTCATTAAAATGCAAGATTCTACATTGGAGAAGGACCATGCCTTTCTCACTAGTCTCTACCCAGGGTCAAGTCTGGCCTTTGGCTCTCGGTAAGTGTTGAATAAATAGATATGCGATTAACAGATGGACACATAAGATGTTGTAGAAGCATATGAAGGATCTCAAAAGCAGGGTCTTAGCTAGGTGTATGTCACTAGTTCACAGATTAAAGACAATAAACATGGCCAGCTCTGAAGCCCATGTACTAGGAATTTTTCCTTAATGGTGACTCCACATTCTTTATGCTCAGCAAGCTGCATCTCCAAAGCACCACTGAGGAATGTATGATGGAGGAAAGGGGCCTGGACTGTGTCTTGGTTGCTGTATCTGTTGTTGGTCGTTGGTATGTCCCAACTTCTAGCAGGGTACCGGTGGGCTCATAGTAGAAACTTAATGAATATTTGTTAAAGAGTGAATAAAATCAAAGCAGGCATACATTTTCATTTCTTTCATAAAGCAATGTTGGAATCACTCTGCAAAGATATCCATTCTGCCTGTTTTCTGCCCGAGAAAGATACACTAGGACTAGAGAAAATGAGAAAGATTAAAATGGTGTCAAGGCCAGGCAGAACATGAACGTCTTACTTGCCTTATCCTCATTTACAGATGGAGAAATTAGAGTTAGCGGCAGATGCAGGAAGCTTGAGTCCAGGGGCTGTGTTCTTAACTCCTGGAGTGTGTTGCTTGTAGAGAAGGATAACTAGCTGGTATAGAAACAGAGGTATGAAAAGAATTAAATTCCACCAAATGGCCTGTGCTTGTGGCATTAGTAATTGATGATCCTTAATGTTGATAGAAGTTTCTTTCACATACGACACGTTTCGGATGGAGAGAAAGGTCTGATTTGTAACTTATACTTCTCTAGTTTATGTATGCCTCAAAGACTGCTTTGGTTCAGTTTCTTGAGAATTGATCAGGTTTTCTGAAAGCCATGTGGGACTATTTCCTAACATAAATCTTTGTTTTGTTCTGGTAAGACATGGGTAAATTCTAAGTGCTCCGATTACATTCCATATCCCTCACATTCGAGTTTAATGACGCGCTAGCAACATTATCCTCTTGTCAGCCTCGATTCCTCCCTTCTGTCCCCAACTCATGAACAAATTCTTCTACTTTATTATTCTAGGACAGTTGGGTTTTCTGCTACTTTTTTGCATTTTCGATGGCATGAACTCATTTACTAACTGTGCTTTTGCAGGAGAACAAATTTAAAGGTGAAAGGAAGCCTGGTGAATTTCTAACAGTCTGTTGGGTTCGTGGAAGATCATTGGAACACCTTTGTTTTCCTTTCCTGTGCGTATGTGCTTTCAAGTGAGGGGAACGTTGTGATTTTCGTAGCTGGTGTCAGCCTCTGTGGCACAGGGAAGCAGATATCCTGGCCATCTTTCTGGGAAAGATGACAATGGTTGTGTTTTCTCATGACTTTATTTTTCCAGTGCTGACTATATGGCAGTGTCATTCTGGCAAATATTGGCTGGCCATGGAACATTTTTAAGTGCAAGGGTTTCATGAATATTCTGTCTATTACCATGGCTGAGGAATCAAAACAAAATACTCTGCACACATTTCCTCGAGCATTCATGGATGGGTTCCAGTGTATTACTTTTATGTTAGCTCCTAGACTGCGTGAAGAATCTAAAATAAAATATTACTGAAAACACAGTGATTAAGAAGAATTGGGTATAATATTTTGTACCATTTTCCTTTTCTACGTAGTAATGCCGTGAATGGTGACATAGATGAACTGGGTGCAGAAAGGCTTTGCAAGAATTTATGTCTTTAGACTCTTGTTATGGACATGATAGTATTGACAATAGCATGTACTGTCTGTCTAGCTCTTGATAATCTCTATTCTCACATTAGAGAAGAGCAGACACTGATGATATTAAAAAATACCCGCCGCCCCGATATCCCAACGATTGTCATAATTTGTTTTCCCCCTACTCTAGTGTGTGCTTCTAACATATTTATGTGATTAACGAGAATAAGTAATTGCGTGTGAGTGTACAAGGAGTTTACAAGGAGAGTATTTTACTGGTGGCTTTTTGCACTGGGGCTTTATTTGGACAAGGATCCTTCTACAGTGCCTCATGGGTCTAAGAATGTAGCAGGTTGGCCCAAACATGAATCTGGGAGTTCTTTTCTGGTGCAGTTTTGGAGGAGTTCTTTTGGGGAAGCCATGTTAGCATCAGGCCAGGGTGAAAATGATGGCGGTGATGATGAAGTTGTTAATAATAATGGCTACACTGTATTCAATGCTCACACATATTCAGTGTGTCAAGTGGGTATCATGCATTATTCCATGGATTGTCTTACAACAGCCTGTGAAGTTGGGGCTCTTCTTGTCCCCATTTTACAGACAAGGAAACAGGCTTAGAGAGGTTTAATTTTCCCCTGGCTGTATAGCTAATGAGGGGGGGAAGAACTTGGATTTGAACTCAGTTCTTTCCTTCCTTCCTTCCTGTCTCTCTCTTCCTCCTTCCCTCCCTCCTTCTTTCTTTCTTTCTTTCTCATTGCAGGGGACTTAATAGGCACATCTTGTTTTATTGTGCTTCGATTTATTGCATTTTGCAGATATTGCCTTTTTTACAAATTGAAGGTTTGTGGCAAACCTGCATCGAGCAAGTCTATCAGCACCATTTTTCCAATAGCTTGCTCACTTTGTGTCTATATGTCACATTTGGTATTTCTTGTAATATTTGAACTTTTTCATTATTTGTATATTTGTTATGGTGATCTGTGATCAGTGATCTTTGATGTTACTATTGCAAAAAGATTACAATTTCCTGAAATTCAGATGATGGCTAGCATTTTTTAGCAATAAAAAATTTTATAATTAAGGTGTATTTTTTTTTAGACATAGTACTATTGTGCACTTAATAGACTACAGTATAGTGTAAACATAACTTTGATATGCAGTGGGAAACCAAAAAATTCATGTGATGGTCTGGAACCAAACCCACAATATCTCTGAGGTCTGCCGGTGTTTATATGTTTTTTTATTGGTTTATAACATGTAAGTTTCATATGTACAATATTATATTTCGGTTCCTGTATACACTGCAGTGTGCTCACCACCAAAAGTTTAGTTTTCATCTGTCACCATACTGTTGACCCCCTTTACCCATTTTGCCTTCCCCCACGCCCTTCCCCTCTGGTAAACACTGCTCTGGTCTCTGTATCTATATGTTTGTTTTTGTTTGATTTGGTTTGTTCATGTTAAAAAAATTTCACATATGAGTGAAATCATATGGTATTTGTCTTTCTCTGTTTGACTTATTTTACTTAGCATAATATCCATAATATCCATCCATGTGGTTGAAAATGGCGAGATTTCATATCTTTTTATGGATAAGTAGTATTCCATTGCACGTATATGTAGTACAAGATGTGAACCCAGTTCTTTCTGACCCCAGAGCCTGGACTCATACCTCATTCTCACCACATCCTTCCTAGAAATAGGAGACTCTTGTCTGGAATATTTTAGTGATCTGCTACCTAATTCCCTGCTTCCCGCCTCTTTCCTCTTTAGACCTTTGTCCTCCCACCAGCTTTCTGAAACATGCACCTCTTCACTGAAGTCCCCCTTCCTTCCTTCTTTGCCTCATGCATTCTCTGTCTTCAGGACTTCCGTACCCTGAGCTTTCTCCTTTAAGTTCTCACAATACTTTGCTCCTCTCTTAATCAAAACCCTTTGCAGCTAATAGTCAGCTAGTTAAGTATTCCAGGGTTTCCTAGGCTGTGGCTGCAAGCATTCAGCTTTGTGTGTCTGTGCCTGTGTGAATTTTTTCTGGACGCAGTCCGTAGTTTTCATATGAGTCTCAGAAAAGTATTTGACCAAAAAGGTTAAGGTATGATTATTTATAGGATTCTCTGCCCTTCTCCAAGTAATGAGCACCTAGAGGGGAGGAGCATATCTCATTCCAATTTATTTCCTTAGATGGCTATAATAATATAATATTTTCTGAGTAAATAATGAATAAATAAATGTCTCTATAAGTAGAGCCATGGGGATAGCCTGTGGGTTAAGAACACAGGCTCTAGAACCAGACTGTGCCTTGGATTGAATTCCTTCTCTGCAAACTCTTCAGCAAGTGACGCAGTCTCTCAGAGCCTCACTCTTCTCGTTGGTAAAAGGGACATCATAATAGTGTTTAAGTTAGAGGGTTGTTATTGAGGAATAAATCAAGGTATGGTATGTAAAATGCTTAGCACAGGAGTGCGTAGCATACCTCCTATAATTAGCTGCTATTATTATTAGTAAGAACTTTTGAAAGAGGCTGGAGGATGAGCGTCTCATGATTTTTCTAGTTACTATCATGGAGATATTACAAAAAGATTTATCATGCCACTTTGAGTTTTCAAAGCTTAAAACCAACGTGTTTTCTCTAGCCAAGGTGGCAGGTGCAGCTCGGAGACGTCCCTGAAAAGTTGTTCTTGGACATTTCCTTTCCCTGTGGCCTCGACCCTGGCCGTGTAGTGGCTCAGTCTTCATAGATGGATACCCTGAAATGCCAGCTAATGGAAATTTTGTGATATGATCATTCTGCCCCCGAGGATTTGGACATATGCTTTTTGTGTTTAAATCAACAGAAAAAAAGTGCAGCTGTAGCCACCCTTCTGCATAATCGTTGAAGTAGCCCTTTTCCTTGCATGTTGTTGGAGCCCCTGAGTGCCAGGCCTGTCACTTACTGTCCCCTCTGTGCATCGCAGGTGAGTCCAGTAGGTCAGATGAAAGGCAGAGGCCAGCAGGGCATAATCACTTGTTTACGTAGCACTGATGAATAGCTGTACACAGATCAAGGCATACATGTTATTTATAGTAGTGCGGCCATAGGGTCACATTGGCAAGAAGCAGCCTCTAGAAAAGTGCTTTAGTTGGATAGTTATGAACTCTGGCTCATTACTGTGCACTAAATATAGAAAGGGGAGTTTGAAATCTCTTTACAGAAAATATATTGTGAGCTGGGTTCATTGACATAAGGGGAAAAATTGTTGACTCCTATTTTCCCAGAGTTTTTTACGAGCGTATACTGTTTCTTTTCATCACTGGTAAGTGTTATGACCTTTAGTAAGTCGTTTGCAAGTACTCTTTAAAAAAAAAAGGTCTTTAAAAAGTATAGCAGCTTTAATCACCATCATCAAAAACTGCAGACAGCCCAAATGTCCTTCCACTGGTGAAAGGATAAATAAGCCATGGTTCGTCTATACAATGGAATATTAATTTGCAAATAGGTACCGATACCTGCTGCAACATGGATTGATCTCAAATATACTTGCTAAGGGAAAGGAGCCAGACTCAAAAGTCTCTGTATTAAATGATCCCATTTATATGACATTCTGGAAAAGACAAAACTATAGGAATAGAAAAATAGGTGGTTTCTGGGGGATGGGGTTGGGTGATGTTTTGACTCCCCAGGGGCAGCCTAAGGAGTGTTTGAAACGATGGAACTGTTCTGTATCTTGCTTGTGGTGGTGGTTACATGAATTTATGCATTTCAAAACCTCTAGAACTGTACAGCAAAAAGGTGAATTTTAACGTTATATAAATTAAGAAAAATTTTTTTAAAAAAGAATGACAGCATGTACCCAACACACTGAGAGAGAAATGTGGACTTGCTTTGAAAGGGGCAATGCATGTCATTAAAATCCCATAAGTATCTTTTGATTAGCTACTAGAAGTCAGTGCTTTATAGGAAATCAGAAAAGAAAGTACTGGTCTATATGCTCAGTGGGGTAACAATCAACTTTGGTAAACATGCACAAAAAAATAAAAGGGAACGTTACATTTGTATTATGGAAATTTAGACAGAGGAGAAAAAGGCATCTAGCTGGGATCATGGATGATTTTGGTTAAAGTGAGGAAGGTTTGTCAAGGTATTAATATAATCTTGAAGAATGAGTCGATTCTTAAAATGTTTTTTTAATAAACTTTTAATCAAAATATAACATTCCTACAGAAGAGTATACACATCTTAAGTGTACTGCCTGATGAATTTTCATGAAGTAATCCAGTCTATGAGACAGACCATTACTAGCATCCTTGCATCTTCTGCTAGTCAACCCTTCCCCAGGTATAATCACCATCCTGACTTCTAACATAGATTAATGCTGTCTGGGTGTTATTTAACTTTATACAAATGGAACAATACAGCCTGTACTCCCATGTCTGGATTCCTTTGCCCAACATTATGTATGTGAGATTCATCCCTGTTGTCATATGTGGCAATAGTTTATTCCCGTGGAATATTCTGTTGTATGACTATATCACTATCTCTTCTGCTGTTGATGGGCATTTGGTTTGCCTACAGTTTTGCACTGTTATGAGCGGTGCTGTTATGAACGTTATTGCTATATGCTTTTTGGTGAACATGCGTGTACATTTCTGTTTGCTATGTGCCAAGGAGTGGATTTATTGGGTTATAAAGTATGCATATGTCCAGCTTTGGTGAATACTACCAACCGTTTCCAAAGTCTTTATACCAATTTACACCCACAGCAGCAGCATCTGAGTGTTCCAGTGGCACCATTCCTCGCCAACATTTAGTAATGCACCTCTATTTCATTTTACTGAAGAATGTGTAGGATCTTGATAGAAAGGGATGGTGAGTGCATGACGGGTATTCCAGGCAAGAGGAACAATTTAATCAAGAGCATACAGCTGGGGTTAGAGAATGAGTGCAGTAGTTCCCTGTTATCCACAGATTTACTTATCCATAGTCCACCACCATCCAAAAATATTAAGTGGAAAATTCCAGAAATAAACAAGTCAGAAGTTTTCAGTTGCACACCATTCTGCGTAGTGTGATGAAATCTCGTGCTGTCCTGTGCCGTCCTGCCCCAGACGTGAATCATCCCTTTGTCCAGGATATCCAGTCTGTTAGTAACTTAGTAGCCATCTAGGTTATCAGATTGACTGTCGTGTTCAAGTAGCCCTTATTTTACTTACTGATGGCCCCAGAGTGCAAGAATAGTGATGCGGGTGATTCAGATATTCTCTTACTGTGCGTAATTTATAAATTGAACTTTATCCTAGATATGTATGCATAGGAAAAAGCATAATATATATAGAGTTCAGTACTACTCATCCATTAGGGGTCTTGGAAAGTATCTTCCGTGGATAAGAGGTGGGAGACTACTGTATGTTGTTTGTAATGGTTGCACTAGTTATAATCGTTAAGACTAGAAAGATAAGTTGGCCTTGATGGTCAGTCTAAATAAGACATTTGAAATTCATTCATTCTGTGTTGATAAACCATTAATTTTATTAAAGTAGTAGCATGAAAAATGAAATACTGCCATTTGCAGCAACATGGATGAACCTAGAGATAATCATACTAAGTGAAGTAAGTCAAAGGCAAATATATGATATCGCTTATATGTGGAATCTAAAAAAAGGTACAAATGAACTTATTTACAAACCAGAAATAGAGTTACAGATGTAGAAAACAAACTTATGGTTACCAGGGGGAAACGTGGGGGAAGGGATAAATTGGGAGATTGGGATTGACATATACACACTACTATATATAAAATAGATAACTAATACGGACCTACTGTATAGCACAGGGAACTCTTCTCAATACTCTGTAATGACCTATAGGGGAAAAGAATCTAAAAAAGTGGATATATGTGTATGTATAACTGATTCACGTTGCTGTATAGCAGAAACTAACACAGCATTGTAAATCAACTATACTCCAATAAAAATAGAAAAAAGAAATAAAGTAGTAGCATGAAAGCAGCAAAGCCATGCTTTAGGAAGAGTTATCTAGTAGTAGGTGTAGGATGTATTGCAGGGAGTGGGGAGGGCAACTTAGCAGTCCAGGCCAGAGCTGGATCATGGCAGAATAACTGTGAGGGCAGAGGAGATGCAGTGTGGTGTTGACAGGTAACATATGATAAGTGACCAGACAGTGGAGGGTTAAGGGCAAAGGAGAGTGAGAGATACCTCTGACCTGATGGTATCTTAGCCAGATAGGTCAAAATTATCCTTAACGAGTGGACTATACTTGTTATCTCTATATCTTCACTTTCCTTACACTCCTTTATAATCCTTAATAAAAAATGTGAAATATACACATAGAAGAGCACCTAAAACCTATCAGTTAAGTGAAGAACAATAAGATGAATAACCATGTCCCCCCTATTCATCCTGAGATATAAAACACTCTAGAAGCCTCACCTTTGATTACATCCTCCACTCTACCCTACCCCCAACTGAGTTCACCACCACCCTGAATTTTATGCTAATCACTCCCTTGCTTTTCATTATGGTTCAGTGTTGCTATCTGTGACTGCATGTCTCAACTAGACTTTGAACTATAAACAGTGGAGCCATATGGCAGTATTCTATGTGACTTGCCTTTTTCAACATTGTTTTTGATTCAAAAAATGTAGAGGCATATAGCTGTAGTTTATTCATTTTCACTGTTGTGTACTTAATCCATTGTGTCCATAATCTTCAATTTATTGATCTATTCCTCCTTAATCCTTACCCTCTGTGATGTGGCTTTAATCACTCAACATAATTTTTGCACGTTGACAAAATACTGTGGCCTATGTAACTCAAGTATGTCAGTGTACTGTGTCCCACTGACTTTAAAAGCTGTCTGATAGACACACTGAAGTTTTTGCTTATTTATTTAACGCTTACAATGAGTTAGAACTACTCTGTCTCCTGTATGGGAGAGCTGCTTACTTTAAAATAGAGTTTCTCACACGCAGCACTATTAAACATTTGGGGCTGGATAGTCTTTATTGTGAGGGGCGTGCTAGGCCTTGTAAGGTGTTTAACAGCACCCTGGTCTCTGCCTCTAGATGCCGGTAGCACCTGTCTCCCCGTCTGTAACAACCAAAAGTGGCTCCAGGGATTGTCACATGTCCCCTGAGGACAAAACTGTGCCGTTTGAGAACCACGATTTTAAAGGATTAGGATTCAATGAAAAGGTATTGAGTTACCATGACTGACAGGAGAGAATCATCAGTGTAACGTTCCTCTTACTTCCCTGCTGCCCCATCCTGGCTCGAGGTTAGAGGTATATTCTTGTCTTTGGGCAGTGGACCTTCCCTGGTCCTGGAGATCAGCCATTTCCTCTTGCAAGTGCCTTGGCAGTTTCACCCATGCTGGTGACTGTTTTCTATATTCTCTCTATATCTGCCACTGTCTTTGCTCTGATCCCACCTACCCTAGAGGTAGTCTTTACTTTATGGGTCTGATGAGAGAATCATGCTTATTGCATTTATAGATTGCTTCCATTCCTCCCAAAGCAAAGGAAAAGAAATATTTTTTGAAATTGTCAGTTTAAAAAGCTATAATAAATACATGTTAAACCAAAGTTAAAAGTGCCAGTGAACTAAAAGATGATCATATTTCCAACGTTTTTACAGCATTATTGATAGTTTGATATTAATCTGGGCTTAGGAGTTATGGAACATATGCAGAGTGGTAAAATGATGGGACCTTTTGATCTTTCAAATTAAAACTTTGATCTTCAAAATTTAAATTAAAATATATTTAGGTGGTAGATGGCTCTCCCATAACTTTTTGTGTGGGTTTTTTTCATGTCCAGCACAAATCTGTATGTGAATCCCAAAGCATTATAAAGTTGGCTCCATCTAGTGTATAAAAATATTATACAGCTAGGGAAAAAAAAAAGAAACCCAACAACTCTGCTGGGAATCTCTTCTGGTACTTTATTATGAAATTAGAAAAAAGGCAAACCAAAACAAAACTGGGCTATAAGCTATATTTGTGCCCCAGGAGATAACACAGGCAGAAGTGACCTTCACAGTGTGAGAGGAGAGGTCATTATATATTGAAATACAGCATGCCTAACATTTTGTTCTAACAGCCTTGCCTTTTTTTTTTTTTCTGGACGGAGGTCTTGTTTACAGGCACTATCAACAATCGTGGCGTCACTTCCATTGTGATATTCTCCGTCCTACTGGCCTGGCCCCTAGTTTTCCTGTATGGAATCATATCTGTCAGTCATGTTCACTTTCCACAGTTAGGAAGTGATTAGGGCTAGGCCCACGTACTATGATTTCAGAGCCCTAGATGATTTTCTTTATCAGACTGGAATTCTTTGTAGCTGTTCGCTTCTCACTGCAATAGAGTAGCCACTATTTCTGGGCTGTGTTTAATCTTGTTTCCACTGAAGGATTCTGGTACATTCTTCATTTCTCTCAATCAGGGTTCCCAAATTTGAGCCATGCTCATACTAACTTCATGACCTTTGCCCCCATATTCCATATGGAGGCTTAAATAAATTAAAAAAATATATTTAAAGGAAACGCTATAATAAATGGCAACGACAGATGGATGTATGTGTAAAATAAATATAATGAAATTGGAAGAAAACTGTTAGATCCTGACTAGGTGTGTGGTCTAGAAGGGCCTGAGTATGAGATCTGAGCAGTTTTTGTCACAAAAGGCAAGTGTTGCGAGATTGAAGACACATTAGCATCAAAAAGACACTTTTCCTGGGATGAAAGAAATTGGAAAGGACCTTTCTCACTGTGTAATTCCATGGTCATTGAATGTGGAGTCTGTGTGTCTCCATCTGAGACCATCCTGTATCCCACACTTTGAGAAACTTCGCTCACGATTTACCATCTTTGCCAAAGGAAGTTTGTCATGCTACCCCAATCTCCAAAGGCCTTGTTTCCCCTCGAAAGCCTTTTTGAGTAATTCTTTCTTTTCTGAGTACTTCCTTACTTCTCCCATTAAAAAGTAGAAATTGTGCTGATATTTCACATTTTCTCCCTTTTTTTTTCAACTAGATTAAGTTATCTGAGAACAAACATTGTGCGTTTCTTTACGTTTCTAGTGAATGCCATTAATTTAACTCATGCTTGGTATAAATATTCAGGGAAGCCTGCTTCATTCCTGTTTTTGTTTTTTTGTAAAGGTAGATTACAGTCAGAAGTGACCAGAAAAAGCACCATGGTCAATTCATTAATCATTTAACCCATTGACAAATAGTTACTGGGTTCTTTCTCTGGGTCTGGAATTGTGCCTGGTTAAAGAATGAAGAGGTGAACTAAACAGACATGGTTTATGCCTCCATGGAATTCAGACTCTAGTGTGGGGTGTGGGGAACAGACCACTAAAGAGTCGGCTCCAGTGCAAGGTTCTAATTTTAGAATTAGTTTGCTTCTGTGATTGTTGAGTGGCTCACAGAAACTTGGCACAGAGAACCCTAGCGAGAGGCGTGTGGGCTCTGGAGTTTCAAACCCCAGATCTGCAGCTCATCAACATCTTGACTCTAGGCAAGTTACCTCACTCCTTGTCCCTGTTTCTTTATTTAAATAAAAAGAGATTAAATAAAGGTACAGTTATCAGTGTGATGATATGATGAATTCTCTGTCTTCTCTCTTCCCCCCTCTTTTTTTTTTTTTTTTTTAAAGAGGCAGACACACAATCTCATTTTTTCAGATTTTCAAATTCCCTGCCTGGCACACTAGGAAATGAAAACACACTGATCCTTAATCCAGTATTAGAAAGCAGATGTCTGTATTAATGGGAATATCATTGTGGATGGCGCTTAAAGATGGCAAATTCATGCAACTTCCAAATTGACTGTTTAAATTAATAAATGATTTGAGCATTCAGAGTTACTCCAAAACATTTCTGTCTTCAGAGTCTAAGGGCTATGATATATCATTGATGGTACCTCAAGCATGTTGAGTAGTGCCTGGGAAGTAGTAGGTGCTCAATAAATATTTGTTGAATGAATGAGTTTTAATAAAAATCTTTCTATTTTTCTATCTTTTACTCATGATTTTGTCCATATCTTTTTAAAATGAGCCAGCATTGTTTGATATGAGGAGCTTAATAAGCTTGAATGGGAGTGGTGGTGATTCTCTGCAGCTCCATCACCAGCCTCATCTGTAATAGCTGGCAGGTAATAAATACTTGGTAAATGTCAAAGCGAGAATTAGGTAGTTTTGTTAGGCACTATTTTTTTTTTTAAGGACATATAGCTTAAGTTTTTCAAGCAAAGATTTCATTTTTATGTCACTGCATAGCAGTATTACTTGAAATTACAGAGGCTATTAATTTAAAATATTGGTTATTTTAACATTTTACTATCAACATAAATATACGCTTTGATTATAGGATTCCCTAGCGTGTAAATTAGATTCAGAATGCTAATGTGTATCAAGTTTATGAAGATTGATTAGATTTAATCAACAGACAGGAAGGATTTCTGTGCAAATATTATTTTTCTCATTTCAAATCCTATTTGCTCAGCATAACTGAAACAGGATGTCATTAATGTAAGAGTGAGTATTGGGATGCTTTAGAAGTTTGGGAGACTTGATTATTGACATAAAGTTAACCTATGGTGATCTTTTGAACACAGAGAGGTTTGATTTGTTATACTTTTGCTTATTTAAATACATTATTTCCTGCTTGACTTCTGAGTATGTTTATATAGTAAAAATGCAAATTAAAAACATAACTGACACATCGAGTCAGAGCTGAAGGTTCCCTGGGCTAGCAATTTTGTCTGTAGCTAAGACAGTCATTGAAAAAGCATTGATAGTTGTCCACTATCAGAAGTTTCAGATCGCCATCAACATCTTAGTTTTTAGTTCTTCACTATGAATGAATATGTTATTCACAAGTATCTCTAGACCTTTCCTGAGCTTACATTTATTTTCACACTGCATAACCTCTTCAAATACCATGTTTCAAAAGCATTTTCATTTTTGTCTCCTAATAATAACTTTTATTTGTCCTACAACTTGAAGTTCTTTGAGACCCTTAAGGGCTGACTTTCCATGCCCTACAGGGTTCTGAAAGTGTCCTTTTTCCTTGCATAACATTGATTGAGTGCTGTTTTTTTGCAGGTACTGTGCTAGGTACTTTTCATACCTAACCTCATTTAATCACATAACCTGTTAAATAGGTAATATAAATATCTCCATTTTACAGATGCAGATCTTGAGACTCAGAAATGAAATGAGTTGCTCAAGGTAAAGCTACGAGGTGAACACAGTGCATGGGGTATGTGTGTGTCTACAGTACACCACCACACTATGCTGTCTCCAGTTGAAAAACGGTGCTAAGTTTACGTCTGTAAGAGAGACTTACCAGTTGTTTACTTATGTATGAAATAGTGGACCTCTCAGAGGTTTTCTGCTCACAGGCCAAAGCCACTGCCCTGGATTCTTACCACATGTTGTACAAATGAGAGCTTTCACACCTGACACACTTTCGTACCACCTTCCACCATAGCATTGTGATTTTCCATGAGAAACAGTCTGTCTCTACCTTCAGCTCAGTTTTTGGAATACAAATATGGGATTTACATGAATGGAATAGAAAGTCTAACTGACAAAGTACCCTTCTTCTTTATTTTCATCCCTTTTCCAGTTCCCCCTTGGACCATAAAGGATTAGGTGGTTCTTGGAGCTGCTGATGCCTTGGTGTCTCAGAGAGGGAAGCTGGGGAAGGATGGATTCACCTGTCTTGTAGCCAGGACCTCAGCTAAGGTGGTCTGTGGAGGCCACTTCTAATAGCTGAATATTGTGTTGCTTTAAAATACTTTAATATCTTGACTCTTGCTTGGAAGAAGAACGAAACTGATGTCTTTGTTGATGACGATGGGGTTGCACTCTCCTGCTTATGTCCTCAACACTGTTAGGAGGATGGCAGACACACCCTATGTGCTTATTTGCTCTTCAGGCTTTAATTACTTTAAAAAAAGAGTTACTACAGTAAGAGACAAGTCCACATTTTTCTTTTTAAATAAGTTAAAAGTCCTGAAGGCGAAGATTTCACTTCTTATAATAAAGTCCTAGTGTGAATAACTTTGTGCCCCCCCCCATGGCAACAGCCTTATCTTTTCCTATTTATTAACCTAGATAAGGAAGGTAATTGCATTTTTACTGAATTTCTCATTTGAGGAAATGCCATCAAAGTGGCATAATCTCAAATCAGTGTTTCCCTCCTCAAGTTTGTGTTGTCTCACAAACTTGGCTTATTTTGTAGATTGTGGTCTGCTTATTGCAAATACCCCGCTGCCATTTATAGAGAACAAAAAGATAGCTCCTGAATCGCCTTTAATGCAGAGCAAGTATTTCTTTTGAAGTGAACTCTAACAGATAATATCAGAGAGCTCAAGGTAAGGAACTCATCTCTCGTATTGATTATTTATGAAAGACCAAGCTATTCTTTCATCTATTTCTCCCTTCATTAATTGCTTAAAAATTTACTTTGACAGCATTGGAGATGTCTCTTTGTAGATTATATCTGTATTCTCAGGACAGAGTTTTCTAAACAGTTTTTAAAAAAACATTATTTTTTTCTTCTGGATATTTGTATAAGCATCTAACATTTCTTTCATAATGTTGACATGAGCCTAGATTAAGTTTACCTGGGGTCATCTTGGTCTTGCCTGCATTTTCCTTTTCAACCTTAAAGGGCTTCTTTGTGAGCCAGGTACAATGAACAGTCTTTCAGAAGATGCTGTACCATCGTTGTTACAGGGAGGTCTGTTCCTGGTAGTAGAAAAAAAAAAAAAGAAACAGGATGAAAGAGATAAACGTTATTGAGTGGTACTGAATACTTATTTCTGCAGGTAAGTAGTCATTAAAAATTTCCCTCAGTCATGCTGTGAGGGGTTCAAATTAGAACTGCTGGGCTGCCAGTTCCTTGTAACTTTGTATCCTAATACTTTATCCATGAAAGTGCGTTGTGTTCAGCAGCTAAAAGCTTCCAAACAAAAAGTATACAATTGTGAGTCCCACTTATACCTACTGACTTCCTAATTAATTAAATGCCATCATCAAATTATATTTCATAGCTCCTTCATTACCTGATCTTTTTCATTTTGTCACTCATCCATCCATTGTTCCATCCATTTATCCATCCATCCATCATCTAGCAAAAATTTATTGAGCACTTACTTTATCCCAGGCACTGAGAATGAAATAAAAACGAAGAAAGAACCCTGCCCTCAAGGATGAAAGACAAACAAATAAAATGATTAGAAGTTGGAGTAAGTGCTATAAAAGAAAGAAAAAACATTTACTGGGAGAGTAAATAGCAGAAGTGGGTGTTCCTGCTTTAGGTAGGATAGGGGGCAGGGGAAGCCCTCCCTAGGGAAGAAACAGAAAACCTGTGAGACCTCATCTGAAAGGTGAGAAGGAGCCACCCTGGGAAGGAGCCCCTGGAGCAGCCATTCTGTCCTTCCTCCTCACTCTTACCATGGGCCTGTGTACGTGAGTTTGGGGTTTCTCTGGGGTGAGCCCCAGAGAAGCAGAGCCTCTTGCATCTTCCCGTTTATCCTCCCCACAGCACTTGAGAGATGTCTCTCAAATGCTGGGTGCGTCAATAACAAATGCTTGAGTAGAAGGGCCTTTCGGTGGCATCTTTTTCCAGAGCGTGAACGCGATGGCATGTGGGGAAAAGAGGGGATGTGTTTGTTACTCTGGAGAGTAGTTTGTGAGTTTTGTAATCACTTTCATGATACTCGTTAATCAAGGCTTTCACTCAACATTCAAAGCATATCCATTGAAACTCCAAGTGAACACTTTAATATATCGAACTATTCAAGTAAAGACTTCTTTATTCAACAAATAAAGGGAACTTACATTCTTGGGTGTTTTTCTGTCACTCTTGGAGAGATAATTTACATAGAATATATTATATATAATTATGTATATTATAATATGTTATATAATAGTGGTTCCCAGGCCTTACTTCACATTAGTCTTTTATGAGAATCTTTTTAAAAATATGGAATTCAAAACCATGCCTTTGGAGAGTCTCAATCATTTGTTTGGGGAAAGATTCTTGACATTTGTATTTTTAAATGCTCCTGAGTTGATTTTAAGGGAGATGGAGTGGGGAGAAATGTCCCCAGGTGCTTCTGATAGGAATACGGGTTTGGGAACCATTGGCTGGGATCACAATAGAACATGATGGGTAGGTGCTTCCTAAATTGTATGTAGGGGGTAGTTCATGCGTCAGTACAGTGCTTGGCATGTATTAAGTCCTCAAATGTTAACTATTGTGAGGGTGGTGAGAAGAAGTAGTTTATTGAAAAGAGCAATACCTATCAGAAGGAAAGATATAAGAAAATGATGTGCTTTGGGGGCAATAAAACATTTGATACCCAAATAAAACAAGAAGAATTCTGACTGTGATAAAAGAGTGGTTCTACTTTTCTTCAGCTGAGTTTTGGACAGGATAACAAGTAAAACCTCTTATCTCTTCTCTAACATGTTCAACATAGTGATTGAATTTTTCCTTCAAAAAAGATTGAGGCCCAAATTTAGCCAAAAAAAAAAAAGAAAAAAGAAAAAGAAAAAGTTGGCTGTCACTTGGATGTTTGATAGTTTTAAGTTCCGTTTTAGTTACGGTTGTCTTTGAAAAAGGTCAGTAAGAATTCTGATGACTCTAGTTGATTTGCTGGAATTTGGGGCAAGGAGTAGTAATTAAGATTTGAATTGTATTGGAGTACAGGTAATATTTTTATTCTGCATTCAGCGTTTCGTGTTAAAAAATAGTATCTTTCTTTTTCCTCTGCTACCAAATCTTAGTTTGTGTTTAAATTTAGGGTTTATGTGTATATATGCATTTATGTATATATGTGTGTGTTTATACATGTGCATTTATATATGTATATGCACTTAGGATACATATCTGAATAGTACAAATGTGAACAAGAGAGTTGCTTACACATTATAGATTAATCCATTTTAAACATATGAACATCAGCCATGGACTATTTTTTTTTTAAGCATCTTTATTGGAGTATAATTGCTTTACAATGGTGTGTTAGTTTCTGCTGTATAACAAAGATAATCAGCTATACACATACATATATCCCCATATCTCCTCCCTCTTGCGTCTCCCTCCCACCCTCCTTATCCCACCCCTCTAGGTGGTCACAAAGCACCCAGCTGATCTCCCTGTGCTAGCGGCTGCTTCCCACTAGCTATCTCTTTTACATTTGGTAGTGTTTATATGTCCATGCCACTCTCTCACTTCGTCCCAGCTTACCCTTCTCCCTCCCTGTGTCCTCAAGTCCATTCTCTACGTCTGCGTCTTTATTCCTGAACCATGGACTATTTATTCTACTACGTTCTAGGGATACAATAGTAAACCAAACAGACATGGTTCCTGCCCCTCAGAAGACATTTGTTGAATAATTGCATGACTACTTGAGGGGCAGTATCGTGGAAATGTATGTAATGTTTCATGAATTTTGTAGATGGTGTCAGATGTGTAGGTCAAGCTTTATTCCATTTGCCAGTGGGTATTTCATTGCTGTGTTCGGGGAGATCCCCCAAGAACATTAGCATAATATAGATATTTCTGAAGTACCATGAATAAGTTGAACACGTGCCCCTTAAAGGTAATTTTACTTGGACACTTATGTAAATGGTCAATGGTTAGCCTCCTTGGGGTGGTAACTTGTCCAGGACAAAATGTCAGGCGATGTCATTGGCGGGACACGCCAGGGGAGCATTTGGCACCACATTCTGTCCCTGCTGGAATGGCTGGAATTGATTCCATTGGTTTCGTGATCAATGTTTGAGAGCCCACGGAGGGTACAGATTTTCCCTGTGTGTAAGCATGTAATAAATCAGGGTTTCAGTTGTAAAACTTCCCCGGGGTGCGTTGTAATTTAATGCAGCTTCAAACAGTGTCCAAGGTGGGAGAGAGTCCAGCTTGGTCTTTTAAAAAAATCATCCCTTTGAGGTCCTGATATGGTAATTTCCTACCCTCTCTGTTTTCTTTGATCTTCCAGTTTCTTTATGTTTTTTTCTCACTCTGTTGCATTTCCATTGGTTCTGTAGATTGGTCAGTGTGCATCCAGAATAGACAGTTCCAACTACAATCATAATTGTAAGAGGTATTTTTTAATTGAGAGCTTACTATGTGTCAGACTGTGCCATACACGTTACATATATTGTTTCCTTCAGTTTTAACAATAACCTACAGGATAGCCATTTATCATTTCCCCTTTCTCAAGTGAAGAAACTGGGGCATGGAAAGTTTAGTAAATTTGCACAAGGTCACAGAATGAGTAAGTGGTGGGATTTGAACCTGGGTAAGTTGACACCAGAACCTGTGTTCTTTTTTTTTTTTTTTTTACTGAATTAATTAATTAATTAATTTATGGCTGCGTTGGGTCTTCGTTGCTGCGTGGAGGCTTTCTGTAGTTGTGGTGAGCAGGGGCTACTCTCCGTTCCCGTGCACGGGCTTCTCATTGCAATTGGCTTCTCTTGTAGTGGAGCATGGGCTCTAGGCGCGTGGGCTTCGGTAGTTGTGGCTCGCAGGTTCTAGAGCACAGGCTCAGTAGTTGTGGCACCCTGGCTTAGTTGCTCTGAGACATGTGGGATCTTCCCGGACCAGGGCTCGAACCCGTGTCCCCTGCATTGGCAGGCAGATTCTTAACCACTGCGCCACCAGGGAAGTCCAGAACCTGTGTTCTTGATTTTTATGCCAAACTGTGCTAGAGGCAGGAGAAGTGAGGTGTGGAGTAGGTTAGTAAGGGGAATAGTGTAGCATCTTAGTCATCTGTTAACCCTAGTACCCAGCACAATGCCAAGTGTGTAGAAACTCCTCAATAACTATTGTTAATGAATGCAATCATTTGCATCACGGACGTGGATTCCCCACCCCACCCCCATTCCTTCTGTTTATTGGTCTTTAGCTTTACCAGTAATCTACCCACTTTAATAATCCACTTCTCTCCACTCTTGTCCCTTCTCCCCTCCCCCTCCCCCATAAAGTATCATCACCTCCTACTAGGACTATTGCAGTAGCCAGTCTTGCTCCTTCTCTAGGTGGTTCTCGATATAGCAGCCAGAGGGACCTTTCTAAAAACTCAGATCTGAGCCCATCACTTCCCTGCTTACAACCTCTCAATGGTTTCCTGTTCATCTTGGAACAAAATCAATGACTCTTCTCTGGTCTCCCAGATCCTGATGGTCTGGTCCTAGCCACCGCTTTAGTCTCACAGATGCCATGATTTCCCTTACTCTCTGTCCTCCAGCCACAAAGAATCTTCCTTCGAACTCCCCACTTCAGGATTCTTGCACATGTTGTTACCACTGCCCAGAAGACTCTTCTCCCGTGCCCCCCTCCACACCCGTAACCCATGACTGCTACCCCCACTCACTTCTATGCCCAGGGGTCCCTGCCTAAGGGAAGCCTTTTCTGACCCTTACATTTTAAGCTTTCCCAGCTCCTTGTAGCATTTACCACATTTCATTATATATTTGGGTGATTATTTAATATGTGTCCCACTAGACTGTAAACTCCAAGAGTTTGCACAGTGCCTGGGACGTAGTAGGTGTTCCATAAATATTTATTCAACAAAAGAAAAAATGAAAAATGAACAAAGAATAAAAAGAGCCAGAAATAGCTTGTCGGAGACTCCTGGCTGGATATTTGCTATTATTAAAGGGAAATTAAAGAAAGATAATTTCATTACATTATGAAATTCAAGTTGGATTATGGCTTATAGAGACTGCGTTGTTTTCCAGCTGTGTACTTCGGAGACAAACTCTTAGGCACAGAGAGGTGAAGTAAGTTGCCCAGGGTACACAGCTAGTCCATGTCAGATGTCTTTTTTCTGACCTCTGAGTTGTGTGTAGGGAGAAACAGACATTTTCGTAACTGTGCAGAACATCTTTGGTGTGCTGAGTCTGTAGGCGCTGCATCAGTATTTGATAACATTGACGTCATGTCAGAATTTTAAAGCATCTTTTGAGAGCATGTATTATTATTTCGGCACGTTCAGAATTTAATTAGATGACAGTCTAAGAATACACAGATGTATGGCCTAAAGATGTCCTAAAAGATAGTGCCCACAGTTGAAGCAGCTTGTGTTTGACTTCCACCAGGACTGGGCAAGGGTAGCCCTCCATATATTCTTGGGGTCTGAGGGTAAGGAATGTTGTCCAGATCTCTAGCTTGTCAGCAGTAGAGCATGTTCAGTGATCAAGCTCCAGTTCCAAAAATGCCTGTGCATGGATGCAAGGCAGCTAGAGGTGTGTGATGAGCTGATGCCAGAGGTCTCCCCAGTTGAGAAGGGGCACAAGCTGTCCCACAACCCTCCTGGATTCTGTGGCTCTTTTAAGTGTTAGAAATTCACCGGTATGTGAAATTACCTCAGGTTTCACGTTCTCTGTAACGCACAGCCACTGCAAGCCTCCACCGGTACCTGTGCTCGGGAGGGCTAAGTAAGCATCCCAAGGTGTCGTCACCTGGCTGCTGGGTTGGATTTCTGGTGGAGCCTGTGTCCTTGCGAAGCCCCCGTTGCAGGGTGAGGCAGCATTTTTGTCCTGCAGGTACAGTAGGCACTGGATTAAACAGGTCTGCTGTTTCAGACAGACACCAGGCACCGTTGTAGCACGAGCTGTGTTTGGATTGGAGTTTCCAGGGCCTTATCAGGAGCCACCCCTAGTGACACAGCCAGTGCCAGAACTAACTTTGACTTTCACTCTTCACCAAGGGCTTGCAGAGCACCTTAAAGGAAAAAAGATGGAGGCGCTTAGAGTTCAGATGTTCATGCCTTGTTCCTTTGAAAGCTTGTATCTGTAAGTGAAGTTTTATTCTGGAAATAATCCTGGGACCACTTGACAGGAGTTTTGTTTTTGTTTTCTGTTTTTGTTTTTTAAGGGGAGGACAGAGAAAGGGGAGGTTCTATTCGGAGTTAAAAATACTGGAACTGTTACTCTGTGACTGTGGCTTTAATCGGCTTCAGCTGTAACCTCTAGTAGGTGGCTATGACAAGGATAACGACTAATTTGTGGGGGGAGGCGGGATTGAAATGCTAGCCCATTAGCTCTGCCTTCTCTTTTGAAATGGAATGTTGGTCTTAAATTAATCATGCCAAAAATGACTGCTTGAAAAATCTGAGTGCGAACAGAGCTTGATTTATGATTACTAGGTAGACTGCAGCCCAGCTTTGTGATGAATAAAAAAGGGTTTTCTTCAGGAAAACGAGCGTGCTTAGTGACATTGGTCAAAATTGCCCCATTGCAAACAATTTGGATTTTTTGCTTTCTCCCCCCCGCCCCCCCCCCCCCCGCAACTGTGGAGTAAGTAACAGTTGCATTAATAAACATCTCATTTGCATTTCTGCATATTGATTTTTTATTTTCTCTTTGAGAGGAAAACAAAACATCCAAAATCAGAATCATCTGTCTGGCATAGACATGTAGAACAAGCTTGAAATTGGCACTTTCAAAGAAATACTAAAATGGAGAAATGCTAAATGGATCATAGCTCTCCCCTCCCACTCCCCCATTTCCTTCAACATTTACTTTCAATGTTAGGTGATAAGATTTGAAAACAATACTAAAAGCTGTGTCCCTAAGTGAATAAGCATTCAAGCAAATCAACTTAAGCAAAAGCCACCTCTGGAGCTTAATAATTATTTACTGAACGTTCCTGGGTCATGAGAGAGGTTCTGATTAAGTCAGAAAAGCATTATGTTCAGCAGCTTGTGAAGGTGTGTTTAAAGATGGCAAGAATAATGGAAAAATACTAAGTGTAGCAGAACTATTTTGGGAATTTGATTCTGAAAAAAATAAAATTCCCATAAATGTAATTGTGGTAAAAGTTCCTAATGTTCAGTAGGTAAATCTTTAAAAGGTTTTACAGTAGCTTTTAAAATTATTTTTAATTTGCTATTTTTGCTGTATTGTTTGCTTTTATAGATGTTTTTTCATTGTATGTCATTAAAACAGTTTAATTACTCATTTCTCTAAAATGAAAGAACATTTTATGAACAGAGTATACATAATTGTGTATTTAAAATGTCATCCTGTTAGAAATGTTATAATTTTCTGCTTTGTAAATCAGATACTAGTTAGGGAGATGATGGCTATTCTTTGTGATTCATACCCCACAAAAATGTCCTCTATAACTTACTAATTTTTGAAATATTACTTTTAAGCAAATTAATGGATATCATGATTGGATAAAACATGCCATTCAGCTTAAGGACAGTAGTGGTGTCATCCTTGAATTTACACCCAAATTAATTCTTAATTTCAACTACTTTTGCTTAATTGATTTTGAATTTTTTTTTTTTTTTCTGGTTAACTAAACTTCTGGCCACAGGAACATGCTTCCTTTATGAACTGGCAGAATGAAATTCTTAGCACACATCTTTGACAAAACTTGTTCACTGAGCTGTTGCCCATTAACTTCTTTGTGCCTGCTCTTTTGGGGAGGGCACACACTGTGAATTAATTGTTTCTTTTGTATTTTCCTCTAGGAAAGCAAAGAAACACCATAGCAGAAGGCAACATTGTAAGAGATTTGGCTTCCTAGAAAATAACTTGTCAGTTTTCACTAGTTTCAAGTTACTAGGAGCCTCCGAGGGTACCAATCCAGGAATTGAAGTACAGCACAGAAGAATCCATTGCCTATTACTTACTGTCTGCAGGGTGTGCTGGCCACTACTCTAAGAATCTTACTTGCATTAATACATTCAGTTCTCATACTTGCTCTATGACAAAGGTACTTTTTCCTACCTCCATTTTGTAGAGGACAAAATTAAGGTTTGGGCAGGTGAAAGATCCTGCCCATGTCATATAGCTGAGAAACGATAGAGCTGGGATTTCAACAGAGGTATTCTGGGCCCATGTCTTGTGCCTTTCTCTGTTCCGTTCTATGGATTCTCATTTCAGATACTGAATGAATTGATGATTCTTCCTCTGCCTTTTAATTGAGTGTGTATCTCCGATGCTCAGATTTCTGAATTATCCAAACTATAACTCCTTTGAGCTTTTGAGTGGCTATGATTAGTCCAATGCCACAGTACAATGCCATTTGTCTGTCAAATGGATTTCCTTATATCCAATTCAATGTTGATTATAAGGTGACTGTTCGGGGGAGATGAAAACTCTACTAAATATATACAATGATTATATGACCTATTCTGACTTGAGAACTCTTAAAATGTGGAGGGAAAGTTTGTCTTAGAATTAAGGTAATACAGTAGGTCTCTAGAACTGAGCTTTTTGGAAAAAATGTGTTCTCTGCCACTGCATGACTCAAGCAAATGGTTTGGCTAAAGGTCTTCCAACACTAAGGTTTTAGTGTTATCTGATTTTAGGAGGTGGGGTATTTGTTAGAATAGAGACACCAAATTTACTCTTTGGATAGATATTTATTTCATCCTACTATATGCTAAGTATTCTTTTAGGTGCTGGGGAATTTATATGTGAATAAACCAAAAATCTCTGCCCTCATCGTGCTGGCTCTGTCTGGTCATGAAGGGCCAGGAACATTCCAGCTCTGTCCTTAAGTCTGCTTCTCATCCTCATGGTCCAAACTGGCTGCTAGTCCTGCAGCCATTGCAGCTAAATTCAAGGAGACATGATGGCAAAGATGGGTATCTCTTTAGGGAGAATTTTTGGACGTACCACATGACCTTTCTGCTTAAGTCTCATTGGCAAAACTTAGGCGTGAAGCCAACCTAGCTCCTGGAAAGCTGGGAAATGTTGTGAGTGGCAGTGTACCAGCCTGAACAGGGAGAAAATAGAAAGGATACTAGATTGTTTGAGTTGTAGCTCTTAGGCTGAAACATTGATTTTTTTTTCTTTTTTGGAATAACTGTTATTTTCTAAAATGCCACAAAACTGAGCTATGGTATAACAGAGCACATCCAACTGGCTTAAACAGAAATGGAGATTGAGAGTCCCTTGTAAATCAATATCCTATGTCCAGGGTTATCAAGGCTTCAGGGATGGTTTGATCCAGATGCTCTGTGTCATCTAAACACTGGCTCCTTCTTCATTCTTCCTTCTTCTCAGGCTTCTGTTCCCTCTTTCAGCTCACATCGCTGTTTCATTTAGTTTGGCTTTCTTTTCACATGGGTCCAGGAAGTTCCACATTTATATCCTAGCATCTTTCCAAACATTAGTATACATAGAGGTCTTTTACCCTAATATTTCTAGTCAATATTTCTATTTCTACTCAGCATAGGGCTGACTGTTATTGGACCATTTTAGAGCACAAGCACATTCGATGGGTATGCTGATTGGTCCAACTTACGTTGTGTTTCTATGTCTGGAGTTGGCAGCACCGCCATAACCTACCTCGTGAACGGAAAGTGAGGAGGCTGAGTTTCCAAGGTGAGATCAGGGTACTTTGCCAAAGAAGTGGGACAGGATGCTGGGCAGGCATAAGTAACATGTGACCACCACAAATCATTACCACTATTTGTAAGGCTGGCTTTTAAACCGTGACAGGTGCGCACATTCACTGCTCCTGAGATCACAATTGGTACTTTTGTCTTGATTTCCACACAGTATTGCAGACTTTGCATCTTGGTTGATATGTTCTAGACATGCAGTAATTGTTAAGCGATTAAGGCTTTTGAATCTTCTCTGACCTGTTGTGACGTTGTCTAGACAAGTGGACAGAGCATGCCCTGTGACTGGGGCAATTATTTGAGTAGAGATAGAAGGCTTTTCTGTCTTTAAAAAGATCCTTCCAATTACTTTCACACTCACGTCTGAATTCTGTCATTAGATTGTCATAGTTTTGGATAAAAAGTTCTTTCTTTTAAAATACTCTAAGTGGGATATCTTGTCATGCCATATCAATTACTTGCACCTTATAGGTGAATTTTTCAGAGCCTTTTAAAGCATGGCGTCTAGATATGAATGAGATTCCATAGTCGGACAGTGTAAACAAGAATTCTAGAACATGGTCTAGTGAAAGGCAGCTTGATAGGAGAGACAAGAAGCATGAGTGTGGGACCCTCAACTTTATCTGCTTTATAGCTTTTTTTATTTGTTTGTTTGTTTTTAATTTATTTATTTATTCATTTTATTTTTGGCTGTGTTGGGTCTTCGTTTCTGTGTGAGGGCTTTCTCTAGTTGCGGCAAGTGGGGGCCACTCTTCATCGCGGCGCGCGGGCCTCTCACTATCGCGGCCTCTCTTGTTGCGGAGCACAGGCTCCAGACGCGCAGGCTCAGCAGTTGTGGCTCACGGGCCTAGTCGCTCCGCGGCATGTGGGATCTTCCCAGACCAGGGCTCGAACCCGCGTCCCCCCATCGGCAGGCAGACTCTCAACCACTGCGCCACCAGGGAAGCCCCCTTTATAGCTTTTTGATAGTAGGCTGACGGAAATAATTTCTTTGAGGGGAATTGAGAGTTAGGAGCATGGAAACCCATGGTGGCATCTGTGGGAAATGGAGGACAGTCATGGCCTTAAAATGAGGAAATGGTACCCTCATATCCTTGTTTGAAAATATCTTTTAGTAAGAGATTCTCTTTGGTTGGAGTGTATAGAAGTGAGAAACTCTCTTTGGGAGGGGTGAAAATAATCAACTTAAAAAAAATCTGATGAGGAACGTTGCCTAGAAGAACATTGGTCTAATATTACAGAGGTCTCAAACATTTTTGGTCATCCCTCCTAGTTAAAGTAAGGTTTTTTTCAAGCAGACTCTCTCAACGTGTTTTTATTTTACTTATAAATTTTATACATGTGCCACTATCCTAATACTATATTATAATATACAACATATACAAAAATAGAAAATAGAAATGATGGATAAATTTTATATAGATTTTAATCTTCCTGCACTCCAGGGTATCATTTTTTTGTACCCTCTTTTGAAGAATATTGATATATTGGGAATCTCATTATGTTTCTCTTTGATTTTGATATAATCAATTATTGAAATTACTCTTACTGGCATCTGTCAAAGGTCCAGCTTAAAGAATACTAATCCTGAGTGGATACGGAGAGACTACGATGTTTTCAAACTAATTGGGGTCCAGGTGTTGAAAAGTAACAATTTTAGCTTTTAACTCGCGTATGATTGGTGGTTCTTGCTTTTTAGAATGCTTTCCTCCTTTTGTACCATGGAGAGTAAAGAGCTCCAGAGGACAGGTGTTCTGTCCACTCTGGACACCATGCTACCCTCACGTCTGGCAGAACCCGGCCCTTGGAAATGCTTTGCCAAAGCATTCAAATATTTGTTGAAGGAAAGAAGAGGAGGAAGACAAGGTGCACTTTGCAAGTCTTTTTATTTCCTCCATGCCAGAAACCTGTAGTATTTGTTGTCTGAGCTGGTAATGTTACCAGAAAAAGCTGGATGTTTGGCATGTTTTCATGTTTTTTTTCTTGACCACTAAAACCAAGGTTGGTGATGCCTGAAGTCCACAAGATCTCAATTTTTGAAACCAAACTGTGAAATCTGGTACTTTCATGTTTACATGAGTTATACGCTCAGTTATTTTAAGTGAGATATATATTTATCATATATATCATATATACCACATATCAGACATACCATATATTTCACATATATATCATGTAGACAAGTAACAGTGTATTTTCTTATTGGTACTTGCTTCCACCATTCACGATGAAGAAGTCATCTTTACGCTTACAAAGCGATGACTTTGGAAGGAATGGAAAGGTTAAGATAATGGAAGTACTGATCATTCTAAAATGTTAGATACCCAGACTGCCATTTAAAAAGATATGTCCGTTTACTGACTCTTATTTCGGTGATTTATGCACTTGGACTTACTTTCTAAAGACTCTTAAAAATTTCTTTTTGCTGACAGAACAACATTTTTGTAGATTCAACCTGTGGATTTTTTCCTTATGATAGAGTAGTTGTGTTGTAACCATGACGATCCATTGGCAGTATCTGCACAAATGTTTTTGTCTGTCTGATTTTATAGCCTGTTTGGCAGGAGTAAGTAGTCCTTCCCATTTCATTCCGTTCAACATGTTGGGTTCAGTATCAGAAGGACTCTTCAGAGCTCTTGTGAGGGTTACTGGAGGTGGGGAATGGAATGTGCATTTCCTCAGACATGGAAGAAAGTGTTCTGGTCTAAGAATCAAAGATGTGGGTTCATGTCCCAGCTCTCCTACTAAACAAATGGGTAATCTTAGGTGTTCTAGTTTCTAAACATGGCATCCGAATCAGGAGCAGAGTTTTTGTAGACACGTTGATCCCTAGGCCTTACCTAACCTGAAGTCAGAATTTCTAGGGATAGAGCCTGGGCATTTTGACTTTAGACAGCAGATATTGTGGCAGCCAACCTTTTGCATTTGGAAACCCTGGTAGCTTAACCTGTTCTCGGTGTAGCTTTCTTACCTGTGCATGAGGTTAATTATCATGCCTTCCTGCATCTCCACTGTGTATGTGAACATTAGCCATTGTGCTTTCCTGGACATAATTACATTATATCCAGTACAGGCAAACGCTAGGCTTTGAGCTCTATCACCTGAATGATTGTAAAGAAGATTAGTTTTTCCTGGAGAAAAATGCTAGGATTTTTACTTTATATCTGGTGAGAGAACTGCAGGATAAATTATCTTCCCTCCACTCCTGCAAAACTTTGTCAGACTCTCTGAATTAAATAGGGATTGCGTAAACCTTAAAAGGCAGATCTGCTATGGTCCAAACTTGCATATAGGCTTATGAAAATTCACTTCCTTGCATCAAAAAAGAAGTAGCATGTTCATGGTTTCATATTTTTTTACTACTAATTTTTGAGCTCTGTTCCAGTTTATCTGACCTATGTTCTGGTTATTGTGCTAAGCTTTTTACATCTATTACAAATTTTAATCCTCCTAACAATGCTGAGAGGCAGATATATTAAACAGTCTATAAATAAGGAAAACCGAAGCTCAAAGAGATTGACTGACTTGGCCATGGCCACAGGTTAGTAAGTGTCAGGGCTGTACTCTGCCTGAGGAATTGAAGAGAGGAAATGCAGGGGAAAGTGTTATCAGCTCCTTCCTCCTGAAAGGTAAGTTTCAACTGACAACCAGATTCATGTCTTGGATGACGATGATATGGAGACCAAAGACTGATTCCTAAAGTCTGGTGAGGGGGTACTGGCATCACTGTTAAAGGTGAGGGGTGGTCAGGCAGGTGGTGTTTGGATGGCAAGGTATTGGATTTCATGGAATTTCTGATACATTTGAGTGGTTGATCAAGGCAGTGGAATTAACTCTGAATTTAGGAATATACCAGATAATTCAGAGCACATGTCCACATACCTCTATCATCACAGAGAAGAGGCAGACTTTGAAGGTTAAAAAAGTAAATTCAGCCATCGAGGTAGGAACTTGAGTCACATTTATGGCTATTTATGTAAGTGTCCATATTCTAGCTGCTGTGTTGAGCACTTTAACTTAGCTTCACTCAATCACTGCTGTACATTTAGGGGGTGGGGTTTGGAGAGGCTCAGAGAGGTTGAGTGGCTCGTTAAAGATCAGATTGCTCAGCAGTGACTGAGCTAGAACTTGTGTCCAGTTGAGGGCCGTCCTCCTTGAGTCACCATTAAGCAATTCCCACTTGTCAGGGAGGTTGCATGTCTGGCTTCAGTGATTCGGGTAAGTGCCAGTAAAGGCATTTGTCTCCCCTTCAGTTGGCTTTCAAAGGGTGATTTCTTGTGGTGAGATGTACACCTTCCCACGTGGAACTAGGTAAGAGCCAGATAGTCTACGTAATTGACTTAATTTTAAGGCATCGTAGAAAAATTATGTGACCCTGGCTTTAAACTCTATGAGATTAGAAACCAGGTGTTCCCAGCACCTGGCACAGAGGAAACACTCAATAACTATTTGTTGAATAAATGACCTTTACATAATCTGATTAAAAGGAATCAGACTGATGGAATTAGGATTATCTAATGCAGATTGGGCCCTGGATGAGTTCAGTTAGCTTTTAAAATTAAATACATTGGGACAACTCTTCTTGCTTATTATTAGTAGTTTAAGCATCAGGTCCTCATTTTAAAAATAAGCTTTTGGCCACCTGTAATATTGTCACATAAACCTCGACTTTGAATTTAAAATATTATGCTCATTTGACCTGCTAACATTTTGAAGTGTAGGTATCTTCATTTTTTCAGCAAGGTGATAATTGCCCATTCAATTATTTCTAAGAGAAAGCGATGTTTAAAAGATCGAGAGTAAAGCTGAGAATCTGAGAGTCATCTTTAACATGGAAATATCCCGCAGGGAGTGTGTGTAGTGAAGTGACTACTTTTTCCTTTTTTTGAGAAGATTTATTAAAATGTCAATTAGCTGAGCCCTGCTAGATTTTCTTTTGTGGGGTTTTAATTTATTTATAGGGGTCTACCATATAAATATGTATTTTTTTTCCTGATAGGCTATTTCAGTACATGCTTTAAATGATATTGTTGTTGACTTTAAAGTCTGCAGCCTTAGTGTGGTTGATAACTAGTAATTTTAACTTAAGATGTCGCAAGAATGCTTTACTGTTAATTGAAAGGATTTTCCCCCCTGTATCACGGCCAATGGCTTGTCTTGAGCAGCTAATTAGTGCGATTTTTCCACAGCTGCATTTGCTACGGCACAAAGGTTTGCTCCTGATTTTATCAAAAGGATCAGTCTCTCTGGGAATGTTTTAACCTGACAAGCTTTGAATAGTAAGACCATCTATTTATTTATTTATTTTTAAATAGCCTTCTTTTCTGGGTTTAGGAAAGTACATTTGAGCTCTGAACACATACTCAAAAGTGGGAAAATGCATTTTCTTTTGATGTCCTTTTAGCAGAAACTTACCAGGTGAATGGATTATTTTTGAGGAATGGCTAGGTATTTTTATGGTGTGGATGAATGTATGCTATAAAAATAATAAACAGAGTATTTGCATTGTTCAGTCTTTGTACCTCTGTAGGAAACTATAAAGGAAAGAGGGATTAAGTCTTCTGGGATTCTGAAGACTTCCAAGAGAACCAGTGTGCTGGATATAAGTCAGTACTTTCCCATCCTATTGTCAAAATACTGTCTGTGATGGATCCAGTGTCTTCTAGCCAAACGGTGACTTTGATCACTCAAGTTATTTCTTCATGCTTGTGAATTAGTTCATGTTCCTCATGTTCTTAAGTTAGTGGCATATATTCTGCCATTGAAAAAATATTATGGCTTTATTATGGTTTGCAGGGGAAAAAGTAAAGAGAAAGAAATTTACCTATAATTCCACTCCCACAGTGGCAACTATGATCATCTTGCTAGTCATGTGTGTATTTGTGTACATACACACTCTGTCCTTATTTTAAATTAGAATGTAAATCCACTTTAGATCCTACTTTTTAATTTACTCTTAGGACATGCATTTCTCACTTTGTAGTTGTGCGATTAAAAAAAGGTATATTATCAAATCTATGTATCATAATTTACTTTTTTTTAAACCTATTTTATTTTAAAATCTTTTGAATGGTTTTATTTGTTTCCTCAACTTTACCGAGGTATAACTAACAAAATTATTTAAGGTGTATAATGCGATGATTTTTTACATGTATGCTTTGTGAAACACATTTATCACCTCACATGGTTACTATTTATTTTCTTCTTTGTGGTGAGAACACTTAAGATCTGCTCTTTTAGTAAATTTCAAGCGTACAATACAGTATTATTAATTACAGTCACCGTGCTGTGCAGTAGATCCCCAGAACTTACTCGTCTTATAACTAGAAGTTTGTATTCTTTGACCCACATCTCCCCTCATAATTTACGTAATCATGTTCATATTAAGGGACAAATTTAGGTGGTTCACAATATTGTGCAATTTGTCAACAGCTTTGTAATGTCAAGTTTTCCACATTTTGAATTTTTTTCTTAGGAAAATTATCCATCAATGAAATTTCTGAATCAAATTGATAATACTGTTATTTTCTTTTTTTTTAAATTAATTAATTTACTTTTGGCTGCCTTGGGTCTTTGTTGCTGCACGCGGGCTTTCTTTAGCTGTGGTGAGCGGGGGCTACTCTTCGTTGTGGTGCGCGGGCTTCTCATTGCGGTGGCTTCTCTTGCTGTGGAGCACGGGCTCTAGGCATGTGGGCTTCAGTAGTTGTGGCTCGCGGGCTCTAGAGCACAGGCTCAGTAGTTGTGGCTCACTGACTTAGTTGCTCCTTGGCATGTGGGATCTTCCCCGGGCCAGGGCTTGAACCCGTGTCCCCTGCATTGGCAGGCAGTTTCTTAACCACTGCGCCACCAGAGAAGCACAATACTGTTGTTTTCTTAAAGGTCTGTGATAATGTATACTGGCAATGGCTCAGGGTAGCATTATCTTTGCACTTATTCTTGTAGTGAACATTTTTTTAAGTTGAATCCTACCTTGAATACTTTCTTGCAGCTGGGTTTTCTAAGTTTATTATATTGTGTAGTTTTTATTCACAACCATAAATATATCTCTACACCATTTTTAGTGGCTATATATAGTGTTATAATATATTAACTTATCACAGTTTATTGAACCAGTTTTCTGTGCTGAGTAATGAGTTAACCGCTAGTATAATTTTTATTATGTAACTTTCTGGAACTATGTGAGGGTGAAATGCAAACATTTCTTCATCCTTCAGCATGTTTTTTTACCTGTAGAGTTTGAAGGTTCCTATCTTTAAGGAGTTTATAAGGCTGGTCTGTGATTTAACGGCTTTATTTTGCCTTTGTTAGAAGATAAGGACAATATTGGGATTTATACTCAAGGAAGGAAGCTTCAAGGTGCAAATACTTCTTTTGAAGAGTAATTTTGGAGTGAATATTTTGTCAAATGTTACTCTTTTTCTGTTTCCAGTGCTAGTTAAGATTTTATATTCTTTGCCCTAAATAGGGATTTTTTTAAAAAAGAAAATGATATTACTGGAAACAATTAAAATTTCTAGATAATAATAATTGCAACAGCAAACATTTATTAAGGCAGTACTACATAGCACTCATTAAGGGATTTGTGTGCCTTATTTCATTCATTATTTTATTTAATCCTCACAAAATCCCTAAGAGGTAGGGCTTTAGCGTATAAATGATGCAAAAGACATTTAAAAAACATCTCCCATTTTAATAAATGGGTAAGTAAGAAAAATTATTGTTATTCCTCTTTTTTGGATATGGTAACTAAGGCAGAGAGGTTTAATTATTTGTTGATGTCATAGAGCTGGCAAGATAAGCAATAGAAAACCATATTTAGGAAAATCAGGAAGTCCTTTCTTTTTGACTTATGACAAGGGTTTAAGCTTTTTAAATAATTTTGGGTAGTATAAGTACCAATACCATTAGAGGCAGGCCTCATGGGGAACTCACAAAGTGTGTGTAGGATAGGGCTTGCCAAGGTGAATCAGAAGAAAAGACAGTATAAAGAAAAGCAGGGAAAGAAGAATTGGGTTGTCAAACTAGCTTGTCTTCTGCCCTTTTTCCTGAAGACTGAGGTCGAGTTCAGTGTTAACATTCTGGTCCAAATGCTTCTTTCATTCATAATTTTTACTTCCTGTATCATAGAAAAATTTCCCCACGACAAAGTTCACCTTTTCTTTAAACTATTCTGTGTTAGTAAACATTTTAGATATCTTCAAGGAATTTAGATAGCACGTAGGAGTAGTTATTTGGTTAGATCTGGCTATAAAAAAGGAAATCAAACAATTTATTTTTAAATGTGGAAATCTGGGTGCCATTAAGACGCCTCTCTTCTTGGCACTTCATATGGTGGCACTATATTTGGTGGTGATGAGTAGTATGCAGTATAAAATGTCAAAAAATAAGCGTATGATAAAAATACCTAGATGCAATCAAGCTGACTTATTTTAATTCAACTACTAATGACTTAAATCCTGTCAGCTCTTGATTTTCAATTAGGTGGAATACTACTCTGCGATCTGATTATATTTGCCCAGGCTCATTTCATAGTTTGGTGCAATTTAGGATACCCCAAAATGCAAATGAAGGGTTTCATTAGGGAACTGAATCTGTGTCTTTTGGTTTTCCCACAGCAGTTCCGAGGAGCATCCTGGGGCCTCCAAGCCTCCAATAAGCTCCTCCAGTATGACATCACGCATCTTGCTACGCCAGCAACTCATGCGTGAGCAGATGCAGGAACAGGAACGCAGAGAGCAACAGCAAAAGCTGCAGGCGGCCCAGTTCATGCAACAGAGAGTGCCCGTGAGTCAGACACCAGCCATAAACGTCAGTGTGCCCACCACCCTCCCCTCTGCCACCCAGGTGCCAATGGAAGTCCTTAAGGTACGTGAGTGTCACTCTTGTCGGTTGGGCCAAGCCTTCTTCTTCTTCACCAGTTTCCATTTTCTAGGTGTTGTATTTATCTCATCGTGTATTTGGTTATATTGACCCATGTGAATCATATTCTTAAATGTCAACTCCATTGATTTCTACATGGCTTTGTATTTCCAAAGAAGGATGCCAACTAACTGGAAATTTAATAGTAACCCTCACTAAATGGGGGAAGAGTGTTGATGTTTCATGAGAAATTACAAGCAGGAATAGATGTTTGTTATAAGGATATCTTCCCATCTTTCTTTGGGAAAGTTTCAAAATGTACAAGTTATCTGAAATGAGCTTCTTCTAATAGCTTGCATATATTTTTTCCCTAAATACGTTCCATGGCCATTCTTTAGTTTTCTTCTTTCTTGAGTAAATAATCTTGGCTGTAGAATCTGATTCTTTTAGAAAGTCTCTTCAGATATTTATAAAACAGTAGAAGCGCTTTCTACGCTTTAATAACCAGACTGCATAATCCTTTAACTGAAGTGAGTTGTCTGTTTTGGGTCCCTTTGATTTCTTGCTAGAGTAGAAACTGCAGGAGCTTGTTAGCATCATTCTATTGGGGACATATAGCTTCCTAATTACCACTGAAAATTGTAACAAGTCTAAGAATAGAATTCCATCTCACACATGCGTCCTCCACATCTCATTGGGAGTTACTCCTTGTTTAAAGATAAACATTCCAAGATGTTAAAAAAAAAAAGAAATTAGGTTAGATTGAATTTTTCATTATCATTTCAACAAAGTGCTATTTAAAAAATTAAAATTTGAGAAAAAAAACAAATTGAGCAATCTTACTAATGAAGAAAAATGTGTCTTAAGTCAAATTGGCAGTACATATTTTTTATTATTTAAATTTAGAAAGATATAGCACATTATTTAGATGTTTATGTTAACGTCAAATGTTTGTTTTAAAGAGTATTGAAAAATAAAATAATAAAAACAGAAAAAAAAAAGATAAACATTCCAACTCTTAAATGTGACTGATGCAAGTAAAGTTAAAAGAAAAGTAAGGGGACTTCCTTATTTTTTAATATTTTTAATCCCATCACCTAATTATTTCATTCGGAAGTGTCCCAAGTATTACTGTTCATTAAACAATGTGAACTTCACCTGCCGGTGATTGATTGTTGGGCTTTGTATTCATTTCTGTGCTCAGAAAAAGGCCATCTCCCACTATTTAAAGTTTACTATGAAAGCAAATAGAGAGGATGCTGTGTTATAATTGGGAAGCAATCTATGATTCTTACCAGGAAGTAGGAAAGGGATTCTTTAAAAACAAATTTTAAGTCAGTTGTTTTCTTATTTGCAGAGACTCTTAAAATGTAGTGATGAAGTACTGAAACTCTTTCATAGAGAAACCAATTAAAATTCTGTTAGGGTGGAAAAGATCCAAATGGCTTAGCATAAAATTTTACTCTAATGTGATTGAAGTTCTGGATATTGCCACAATTAATGGGTATTTTATGCATACCCTCTTCCCCCTCTCTCCCAAGTAAAGGCAAGGTTTTCTCTTGGAAATAGATTTTACATTAAATCTTTCTGTTCTGCTTGGGTGAAAATTGACAGTCACTAGGTTTTTACAGATCTAAGATTTATTTAAGATTTAAGTTGTCTGGTGTTCACAGGAATCATAATTGTTTTGCCTATACCTTAGATTATTTAAAGTTGTATGAATTAAGTAATAATAAGATAAAATGTGGAGAAATATGTCTGTTTTACTTACTATAATAGTCTATTTTTTTAACCTGAAGGACAAATTTTGGAAGAGATGACACGGACTTGTGTTAGTAGTGGTTTATGTCTAATTCAAAGGTAATTCTTGATATTATATTAAAGTATATTAGCTGAAATCTATATTCCCATTAAGGCAGTTATATCCAGTGGAAGATAAATTACCCAAATATATTGAAAAATCATTTCCATATCATTTTAAAAAGGGACATCGTTTTAAAAAGTTTTTATTACTTAGAATATGTAATCGTGAAATGATTAAAATTTAAATCTATACTAATTGGTTTGAATAATATACCCGTTTTTCCTTATATGTTACTATGTCCTGGTAACACTGGCCTTAGCTGCAACCCTCAGTTTAGTTATGCCAGAAATATGTCCTAAGTTAAAGCACGAATAAATTGTTAGAACTGGGAGACCTAATCTAAATAAAAATGAACAAGTGGTAAATTTATATTTCATACTGAATTAGTTTAATCTCTGTTTAACTTGTGCATTTTTATACTTCATTTATATAAAGTAGTGAAGTGTGTCATATAAATGAAAAGAAAGAAGTGTAGACATAGCAATGCGGATAGGTTTGGTAGCTATTTAGACAGATTTTAGTATCCTTAGGTAGGTGAAAGATAAAATATGGTTTCATATAAGATGGCATTCTAAGAGATTCAAATTACATTTTAAAGGAGAGTATCATAAATGATTACTTCAAATACTTAAAATAGTTAGTACTTTATGAAAATAGTTTGCATATTTTCAAAAGTTTTATGTATGAAAATATTATGAATTATTTATTACGGAAAGGTAAGTGAGAGAAATGTTTTTTTCTTTTCTCTTTTATAGTTTTTAAATCATAAGCATATTATTATGAAGTAAATGGTTAATAGAAAAACAGTTAATTTGCTTAATCTTGGCCCATTTTTCTATGAATATACATTTTCAAGGCGTAACACCGAGTGTACTAATTTACACATAATGATACAGATTATTTTGAATAAATATCCTTTCTAATAGTATAGTCTGAGTAAATTCATCATTTAGTTTTTAAAGATTTAAATAGCTAAAATAGAACATACCTGCTTCTCAGTGGAGGTAGATGTGTACAGTCAGACATGCTGGCATGTGCTGGAGAATCCTGGGCAAATCTCTCCTTCTCCCACTGGTTTGCAAGAACTTGATAGAAAATCACACACACAAACTCATGTTACCAACATTTTGCTGCCAGTGGGTTGAATGACTGATTTTGAAAAGCTAAATTAGTGCTTTCTGGTTAATCCCTTTTCTTTTGTAGAGTTATGCTTAAAATATGAAGCTTTATAAAACATGTTTTAAATTGTTGACAGCTTCTAGTAAATTTAGGACTAATCTTTGGAATTCATAGGGATGGGAAATTCGCATTACTTATTCCTCACATGGTCGTCATTCAGCCTATAAATTCATGAAGCTTTGCAGGATTAGCCTCTGGTTTCTACGTTGATTTAATTAATTTATGCCTTTATTCATACTATTGATTTTTATGTTAGGCGACATGGAATGATTAATCGTATTGCTATGTATTTACATATTGGAGATATCCTTTAGGTTTCTTAATAACAGCCCTATTCAATTGGGTATTGTAATTTAAGGATGCTTCTTTGTCGTAAATGAACCAGTTCCTGGAGTGCATAATGCATTTTCCACAGTAGTGAACAGACTCTGTATGTCAAACTGCAAATGAACAAAGTATGTCATTAAGAACCATTAATGGAAGCGGTTTCTTCCACAGGTGGGTTTTTGACTGGCAAGCCTGAGGTTTGAAATTTGATCTATAGCTTCTTTCAGACAAAAGCAGAGGAACCAGGGACAGGCCTTGTGGACACATGTGAGGTCTCGTGGCTGCAGAAGCACCGCATACTAACCACTGCATTTTTGTCCGCACAGCCATCAAGCATGCATTTTCACTGTCTCATCTCTCTAGCTCTGATTGATTATAGAAACACCTGGTTGCTCTCATCTTGGACCGGCAGGTTCGTCAGAATTCCTCCCCCTGCATGGACTCTGACAGTGTATACCTTGAAAACATTAGTTTATAGTTGGAAAACATTTCTCTGTTTAGAAATATATAGGAAATTGCAAAGGATTGCCCTCTCTACTTCCCTTCCTTCCTTTCTTCGCCTTGGAATTTAAAAATTTAAAGGCAGGGTGTTTTCTCTGGAGTAAATTGTATATTGAATTTTTCTTTCTCCTGAGGAGAAAGGTTATATGAATTTAAAAGAAAAAATTATGTATTTTTGGTAATTTTAGGATATCTTAAGTAGTTTGAAGGAATTTATTTTTAAATTTTTCCTTTTTTCCAAATCATCTCAGGTAATCCAAGGAATTAGGCAGATTACTGCAGAGTGAGAAAGGATGCTTGCTGTTCATCAGATACCGAAACACATCTTGCCAGGGCCCTCTACATTGTAAACTAAATTTACGTTGGCATTTATTTGGTGGTTGTCTCATGGTGTGGCATCCCATTTAGATAGTGATTCTAACAAGTCAGGATGGTTGGCTGTCCTGTTTTCTTGTCACCATGTCCGACAACCAACATTCCATGAGATTTCACCGATGAGGGAAAGGGTGGGTGATTGAATTGCTGGCCTTTCTCTGTAATTTATGAAATCTACCTGCTGTTGAATTGTCAAGGTGTGGGTTATGCTTTAGGTATAATACAGAAATAGGAAGAAGGTGTGTGGAGTTACAGGTGAGTTGGTGGGTTACAAATTAGAAGAAGGGATGGCTCCCACACCCCATTATGCATTTGATTTTCTTCCTGGTTTAGGCGGGAATACAGAACCTTAATAGCATCACATTGGCCAAAAGAAGCAAGAACAGATGCAGCATGTCTCAGATCGGCTTGCCTTGGTCCCCTTAGTTAGGGGACCTTGCTGGAGGTGCTGACCCCATAAGAAAGGACATCTGAGTATTCTTCTAATCCCATAGTCCATGGGCCATCATATATTTTTGTTACCAGTCAGTGTGACTTACACAAACATTCAGTGAGCTTTGATTTCAGAATTGTTTATAAACTTCGGTGTCCTTTTGTTTTTGAATCAAACACGGTGTTTACAAGGCCACATCTTCTCTCGGACACAAAGGGATTCAGTTTCCATGTTCCACAAACATCTTTTCATCTTCCTAGAGACCTTGTTTCCCTATAGGGTCTTTGCATCTCTCGGTCGTTTTACTTTGGTGTGTTCAGTGTCACATATAAGGTAATTTTCTTTCCCTTTAAAACTTATTATTATTGGAACTCCACTCAATACTCTGTAATGACCTATACGGGAAAAGAATCTAAAAAAGAGTGGATATATGTATAACTGATTCACTTTGCTGTACACCTGAAACTAACACATTGTAAATCATCTATACTCCAATTAAAAAAATTATAGACAATACTTGTTAACTTGGGACCGATTTAAGCAGTGTGGAAGGAGAATCCAGCAGGACACTCTTCCTCCCTTCCTCCACCTCTTCCCTTTCTCCAGCTCCTAGGGGGGAAGCTGTTGTTAACAGTTTAGGGTGCAGCCTTCCTGACTTCTGCTGCTTTCCAACTTACAGTTCCCTTTTGTGGGAGCGAGGTCTGAAGAAATGTATTAGGCAGTTTAGATCAGGTAGATGAAAACCCTATCTTTCTTTGTTCACCTTTTCAAATGCCATGAAAGAAATAGTTTCTTCTCTTTCTGGGTTGTCTGTACTTCTGAGAATATTGCTTTAAACTCCCTGTTCCTTAGGCGGAATGGGAACTTCTTACCCTGTGTATTGGAAACACTTAGATCATTCTGGTGCTACAAGTGTGCGCCAGTTTGCCTGGGCAGCAACCGGTGGCCCATTTGCTTCCCATGCAAATGGGAATGCATACCTCCATGGGTAAGGGGTTAGTCATCTCAGGGCTGTCACAAGAAAGTGCTCCGTAGAGTTGTCTTACATTGGTGAAATCTAACTCTAACTTAACCCAGGCTAAGTAGAGCACGCATCTCAGTAAATGTGCATTGATGAATTTCAGACGTCTTTTTCTTCCTGCACTGCTTTTAGTAACTAGGAACTAGTAATGAAATGCTGGCTGAAGAAGATCATCTTTGCTTAGATTTTTAGGCCTGGTCCACTTGAGAGAGCAGCCCTGCTCCCCTGTGGGGAGCAACTATCTAAAATAAAATAGTCAACCTTGACATAGCTAAGCCTATGAATTAATTCCACTTTTCTGGAAACGTTGAAGCATCAGCTGTAATTCCACGTTCACTTGTTAATATTGGCACACAAACTGGAAATGATTTCTCCCACTACGAGCACATGGCCATTTTTATGTGGCCAAGGAGTACCATAGAATCGAGGTGGTATGATCTCCTCAGGTAGTGGATCGGGTCCGCTGTGCTCAGTGGACACCTGAGCCATGCAGGTTTAGGAGGGTCACCTTCTCTTTAGGAACGTGGATCTTTATCTTCTTCTCAAAGAGCGACTTTGCCATCACTGAAGTCACCTTGTGGGTTTACATGAGGACCGGCTGCTCAGCTCCTCTTTTTCTGTTGTTAAAAGAAGCCATACTGATAGGTGCAGTCTCTTCTCATTTACACAGTTCTCATAATCCTATAACTGGAGGTCAGGGTAGCATCTTAAGGAGAGTACTAAGGTCTGGGGCCTAGGAGTGAGGACTGAAGATTGGAGTGAGCCTCTGTTTTTATCTGGCTTTGAATGGTAATTTCTTTTCAGTGTGATGAAAAGAACGTCACATTGAAGAATGCATGTGACCTATAGCACCTGCATTCTTAACAGGGGTTGCTGTCCCCCAGGGGTGCAAAAATTGGCTCTTGAAGGCCAAAAAAATCTAAGATGTTATAATGGTTTGTGATCCTCTAAAGGGCCACAGTACATAAGCAGATATACAGTATATGTACCTGTTAAAATTTCCTGTGGTTGGGGATGAGGGAAGAGGTAGTTAGGGGGGAAAAAAAGGTCTAAAGAGGCTGCTTAGGGGAGGTGATGATGGAAAAAAAAAGACTTGAGAAACATTCCTGTTTCTATGCTGAATCTTTCTTAACTCCTCTCTTTGTGTTGTGTTTAGAGAATACTTAGGCTCTTATAGATGTGCCACCTGCCTTCCAGCTAGTCTGTACCTCCTGGAGAACTGTTAGAATAGTAGTCATGGTTGACGTGTCCAGCACTGGGCAGTTATTATTAATGTCCCCATTTCACAGATGTGGGAACTGAGGCGAAGGGGTCAAGTAGCTCATTGGAAGTCGATGAAGCAAGTGGTACAGTCAGGATTTGAACTCACTCCATTGGACTCCGTGGCCCCAATTTCTTAACCATTGGTGGTAGTTCCTCTCCTAGAGTGAATGACCTGAGAAACTTTAGGAGGCAGAAGTAGCAGTGTTTAGTTTCTCAACTGACATGGTAACCTGGGACCTGTAGCAAATGTTTATTACAGATCTTCAGGCCATAGCTTAAAATTTGTATAGGAATTACTGGTATAACTGTGGTACTGCCTAAAGCAACTTCGAGGAGGACAGGTGATGACTGCACAGACATTAATTACTGGCTGTGTTAGGTTGTAAGCTGAAGCCTTCATATCTTTTGTCTATGTGTCCCTCTAGAAGCCCTGTGAGATAAGTACGATAAGCCTGATCTTCCGCAGGAGGAAACTGATGCATAGAGAGAGATAAGTCACTGAAGTCACACAGTTAGTCTCCTCAGCCTACTTTATTTACTTATAACCACATACCCTGCTTCCTCTATGTTTTCTACATAGCTCAAGGATAGCCTCTAAACATTTCTAAAAAAATCACCAGTAACAGACTATGGTAGAGCAAAGTGGGAGGTCGAAGAGAAACTACAGAGGAGTCTCACAGGCTTAATGGAAGGATACTTGATCTTAAGCATTTGAAATTAGTAAGGGGCCATCCATATTGAATAATTAAAGTGTGTCCCTGAGTCTCCATGATATGCCAGATGGAAGACCTGGATGCGTTCTTGCTGTATAAAAACACCGCCTAGACACATTGACCACTATGGTAATTTATGGTTTAGTTATAGTCATCATTATTGGTCAGAAAGCACTACAGTGAAAGTTTCTGTAACAACATCCAAAAATCATAACTCAAGATGACTTATGTTCTAGAAATCCTATTGGCCCAGGCTATTGCAATTCATATGCTTTATAGTTCTATACATTTCAGTAATACATTTGTATTGTTGTAAATGATTTTTGAAATACTCAATTTGGTAGACTTAACACATGTTTTTTAATATGAATTTTCTCCTGAGATTATGGTTGCATTAGAATTTTTCTTCCCCTGCCCCACTGCAGCATGTATTATAACTTTTGCTGTATTTTAGCACTGAAAGCTGGAACTTTAGTTCTGGTTCTTTTTCTGTTTGCTTTTAAGTTAATAATGTCATCTGTCATAAATCTTATATTACTGTATGAAAAGGTCATGAATCTTCTTCACAATGTTACCTACATAATCCCAACAATTAAAAGAAGGACTTAGATTTGAAAGACCACCTTCTGTAGGTATGCTCTTGAACAATAGAGATTGTGGACATGTGTAAGCAAAATCTAATTTTAACATTGCCCTACTAAAATAAGTGGGTGGGATCTGTGTTTAAAAATATGTAAAGTAGTACAGTGGCTTTGCACAAGGTTAGAGCTGCAATCAGTACTAGTATATTGGCTCTTGCCCTGAATATGTCTCTTGTTATTGACTTCTTTGAGCATCAGTCTAAACTTTAAGGAAAATTTAGCTCCCAACAATACCCTAGTCTTTCAGACCTCGTTTGTAAAGTTAGATGTTTTTGCCTATTAATTTATAGCTTTGCAAAAATGAGATGAATCAAAATTGGAGCAGATAAAATAGGAGGTTATTAAAGTAGAGAATGGTCCTAGAAAAAGAACTGTTGTAATCACTGTTTTAAAAACTAGAGAATATTCTAGAAAAGGACCTAGATGAATCTCTACCAAACTGTTCTCACTCATTACCTCTGGAATGGGTTTGGGCATTGGAGATGGTGGTGGTCAAAGGCTTTATTTTATTTTTTTAACCAGGAGAGCATATGCATACATTTTTCATGTAATTAAATGGGCATCTCTTAATGCATTTTATTAGGAGTCTTAGCAAAGTTTTTTTCACCTGTAACTCTTTTGAGCAGCCGAACTCTTCCATCGGGCGAGTTTACTAGATGTGTGCACATTATGTAAGTCTAATGGTCTTCCTTAAAGGAAAGATAGCAAGGTGTAAGCGTCCTGAAAATTAAAAATGAATAAAAGGATTTGAATCACCAGGTTATGAATAACTTATTTTTTTGAATTTTTGAATTTTATTTATTTTTTTATACAGCAGGTTCTTATGTGAATAACTTTTAAAAGTTGTTAAGAGGCCCAACGTGAAAAGCAAAATTCAGATTTCTACTACCTTACCACCAGGCATAGCTTTGTCGTAATCTCCCCTGTTGGCCCTGAGTTTCGTATAATTAAAATTTAGGAGCTAGAAATTTTGTTGAGACTTAATTAGAAGTGACAAACCAGAGACATTCCTGCTGGTTAGGAAAGGCTTAAGAAATTCTTATTGGCTAAATTACAAATATGTAACATTTTTTCAGAACACTGCATGGTAGTTCAGACTGCCTAAAGGTGACAAGATTAGCTCTGTTTTTCTAGTGAAGTAGTAAAAATTAGATTAATAAGTACCAGGCAAAGAACCTTTTCTTTTTCTCAAAAGGAATCTTACCTTGAGTACTTCTGGCTGTGGAAATCGGTGCCTTAATTAGCCACATGTTCTTTTTACCTCCTGGGAAATAAGTATGGGATAAAATTGGGGATCAAGACGTAGACGCACATTGACTTAGCACACGCCGCTAAGTAATTCATCAAGGAATGTTGGTAATTAGTCCTGCCTCTTTCAACTCTTGGCTTATTTCATAAAACCAGTTGATTTAAAATAATGCCTGCTGATTTATTACCAACACGTTTCAAGACTGAGACTTGGCTCTTAAACAAAAGCAATATTGTGCAGTGATGGAAATGCGCCCTCTTGTTTTAGTGTTTTTACAAATTCTGAAGGGCATCTATAGTCCTTTATTAACTTTGTTGCATTTTCTTTTACCCCATTCAGCATTTTCTTGGGCTTTCTTTTGTCTCTTGGTGAAGAAAAAGGGGGAGCAAATTAGAAAAAAAAAATTCCAAGCTCTTGGAGGTTTTGGATGTGAGGTGCTTGTCAAAGTGTATTGACTCAGTGTGATTTGATGGAATTTAATTTGAATCCTTCGTCTGGTAAGACAGGCTGTCGTGATGGCCTTTGGTCCTCCTGCATTAAGTGTTTGGTGATATTAATGACAGCCAGGTTAATCTTAAAAGATTGAATTTATGAGAAGTACAGAACCTTATGACTTCAGCCTTGTAGCCTTGGTATCCAAACACTGCACTAAATTATTCTTTGGATGCCAAATTCCCCTTAATGCCAACTGATGTGCTTCATTATGCTTTGAGATGCGACCATAATCAGCATCCTTGTTGAAAAACCTGGGATTAGATTAGATGACTCAGAATTGGAGCGTATGAAGCAGATAAAGTAGTCTCCAGTACTTAACTGGGTGACCTTAGGCACATTTCCTCTTCTTTCTGGTTCTCAGTGTCCTCATCTGTGAAATGGAGGTAATAGTGTCTGGCCTGGAGAATTTTTGTGAGGGTTCAATGAGATAATTCATGTAAAGCAGCACTATCCAATAGAAATAGAATGTGAACCACATATCTAGATTTAAATTTTCTAGCTAGTCACATTAAAAACAGTAAAAAGAAAGAGGCGAAATCAATTTTAACAATGTATTTTATTTAATTCAGTATATCCAAAATGTTATTTCACTATATAATCAATGCAAGAATTACCAAGTTTTTGCATTCTCTATTTTTTCCGTATTAAGTCTTCAAACTCAGGTATGTATTTTACACCTATAGGAACATCTCCATTTAGATGCTAAATTTTCGTTGAATTACTCAATCTGTGTTTAGATATTATGAGATTTACAGTTGAAAAGGTCGATTCATATCTACCTATCAGATTGTTTCAAACACATTTAAAAGATTTCCAATAACTAAGTTGAGTATAAGTCTTTAAATTCAAGTTTAAATGAAGTAAGAAGTTCATTTCCTCAGTCACACTGGCCACATTTCCAGGGCTCAGTAACACATGTAGCCTGTGGCCTCTATATTAACAAAGATCAAAAGCATTTAGCACAATGCTGGGTTGATGGAAAGTGCTCAGTAAAGGATTCTGCTTTGTTGTTAATAATGAAAAATATAAATGTAGTAATTATTATTGTCAAATCCAAATTCCCATCTTCATTTGCTGCCATTATACCTACCCAACACGACTGCTTTCCTACTGCCTTCCTCCCCACCAAAGAAGACCCCAAATTTTTTAGTCATTATTTTCTTTGTCACAACCCTTTGGAGCCCAGTTTAGTTGACATATCTTATGTATGGTTAATATTTCCTGTCAAAACACCCTTTCCCAGGAGAGCACAGCAGAGTCACCCTTGGGAATGTGGCATTTGGACCCACCTCTGCCAACAGCCTTCCATTCAGGCCTGAGCAGTGACAGCTCTTAACTCGTTAGTCACACGTCTTACTCATACTCTCAATCCAGTTTCTTCTCAAACCTACACATATCACACTTAAGTAGCACCTGTGCAGCGTGTTAAAGATGACTAAAGCCTCAGGAACATATAAGCATCTCATCAATGTTCGTGGTGCAAAAAAGACATTGAAGGAAAAGGAGATCAGTTAATCCTAGTTCTTCTTTAAATATGTATTCAATAGTAGCTGAACGAACATGTTGGACATTGAAACCTACTTTTTTAAAGGAGTTTTATATATAATTTTTATTTGTGCTAATGTTGCTAAGGCAATTTCTTCCCTCAGTTAACTTGCGGTATATTTTTAGGAATTTTCAGCACAGCTGATAATTCCATGAAACAGTTTTTCCTCCTTTTCTTATTTACCAGGCACCCAAGTTTTCTGTTTTATACTAGTTTTTGACCATTTATTAAATCAGAAATAGTACACCTAAAATGACATTTATATTTTATTAGATACCTTTTCATTCTTAATGCAAACAATGAGTTGATTATACTAGAATCAGTAAACTATGTTTGAAAGATTTAATGTGTTCTTCATATAAACACTAAGAGCCTGTAGAGTTGCATTTTTGTTCAATTACAACAAGCGAGAAAACCAAGGGAGTAAAAATATTAACCATGCCTTAAGTTCCAGAAAGAAAAATCTTTCTATTGTTAGATTTTATGATTTCCTGAGTTTGGAGTTACATATTTTCTCAATGTTTATTACTTATTTTCTTATCATATTAAAAATAATATAAGTTAACAAATATGCACACCATTGTAAACTTGATTTCAGTTTTCCCAGTAGCTTTCCAAATTTATATTAAAATCATATACCTAAAGAATTTTTTCAACTCATTAATCGGCATAACATTGATAGGATTCATAATACAATGTTAAGAGTATGAGACACTGTGCCCATTTATACTGACACCTAGGACCACTGATATAGACAGGGGAGGAAAAACAGAACATTCTGGAAGGACATTTAATTGTGATGTAAAATCCTCATTCAGCGTGACCTGAAGCTTAGGTGTGTAGAACTTAACTCCAAAAGGTGTTTCTGGGAAAGTTTTCTGTAGCTCAGTGGTTCTCAAAATGTGGTCTGGGGCCTGCAGCCCCTGCGTTACCTGGGAGCTCTTTACAAATGCAAATTCCCTGGGTTCACCTCAAACCTACTGAGCCAGAAACCCTGGGGGTGGAGCCCATTAATTTGTTTTAGCCAGCCCTCTGGAAGATTCTAATGCAGGCTCATGTTTGAGAATCACTGTTGTAGAAACCTGGAAGTTAATTTGTAAGAAACATAAGTAAAATTGGGAAATGCTAGTGCAAATAAGGTCAACCTCTTAGACCTAAAGTAAACATATAAAGAGTTATGGAAATCTCCAACAGTGGTACAATTGGTAGGCACTTTGTTTGAGGAGAGAGGGGAAGAGGAAGACAAGCAAAGGAAATGTTGCTTTCGGGTAAAATTGATCAGTAGAAGTTGCAAAATATCCAATAGCTCTTTAGAGCCTTTTGGTACATCCCGTTACATGCAGATAATTATGCAAAGTTGATAAAAATAGATTAATCCTGCCAAATCTTGGGGAGATGAGTTGGGGATAAAACAATAATAAGAAACTAAAATTATACAGTGGTTCCCACTTTAAGTGACAGAAACCGCTGTGCCTTTGTAGGAACTCTGAGGGATCAATGAATCCATCTGTCCGCAAACATTTATAAATTAAATATCCACCTTACTTACATATACATCTCTTTTTCAAATAAATGTTGATGCTGTTGGAATGAACAAAGTACAAATTAATACCAAGGCCATATATTTCATTTTATTCCTTATCTTTACACATTTTCTTCATCAACAAAAACTAAAAGCACAAATCCTAATCAAACAGGGCCTGGAAATATTTGACTTATAAAAAAGGTTAAGAGCTACTTCTTTTTAGGAAACTTTTTCTTAAACTATCAAGTGTTATTTCAATTCTACTTCTAGAATCTACTTTCCTCTTTTTCAAATTGGATTTAGTTAATGGTAACACAGAATGCCCTTTTCAGAGTCCCAGGGACCCTAACATCTATCATTTTGCAAGCAGCAGACCCTTGATGGTCAGTCTCTGACATCAAAGGTCTTAACTGAAGTGGCCATAGTCTTGGCTTGGCCTTTTACACTGGAGCATTGACATCAACAGAAAGTGTTTTTCTTTCTTTTTCTTTTCAGTATTAGTTTTCTGCTGGAAGGCAGTATATCCAGTGCATGAGGCCAGCTTGCCCCCGGGATGGAATAAAACAAATGTTCATTTTTTGAAGCTCTACGGAAGGACCAACTCTTTTTGATGCTGGAGTCCTTAATTTGCACACCCAGCATGCGGACCCAAGTACAGCCTTAGAAGAGGCATGGCGCACATAGGAGCCATGAAGTGCCCTTTTCTTCCACCAGAAGACATGGATTATCTTCTTACCTCCCTCCTAGTAAGAGAAGAAAATCAGAAATAACTCAAAAGATGCCTCTTGTGAACTTCTGCACTGATCATGAACCTTGTTTCCTAGACCTACGTTGCTTTTCTGTTAGGGTTTCCACTTTTCAATTAAAATTCATTCAAAAAACTCTTGCCCCTAGGTGTCTGACTATGTGTCACACCTGCCCTGTGGTTGCAGCATACATGTTTAAGGACATAAGCTCTAGAGTAAGATGCGCAGTGCCCAAATCCTTTCTGAACCTCAGTGCCCTTGTCTGCATGACAAGGATAATAAAAGTCCCTAGCTCAAAGGGTTACTATGAGAAATAAGTGACATGATGCTTGCAAAGCACTTAGCACTGTGTCTAGCACAATACTTATTAATGTTGATCGCTGCCATCAGCATTTCAACCAGAGTCACACACCAAGTCCATGGTGATTGAACCACACAGTGGGTTCTTGAGAAATGATCAAAACGTTAATGTTTTGGCAAAAGGTGAGGGAATTTGATTCTACATACAATCCAGAATTAATTTCTCTAGATGTGTATGGAATATATAAAGATTCATTTAACCAATAACTATTGAGTTACATTTCAGCAGCAAGGAATTTTTATTCTTAAAAATCACCTGACTATGCAGGTTCCCTTAACAGTGACTTTTTTTTGGAGGGGGGGAGTGTGATGCTTGGCCACAGTTTTTAACTTCTCCCCAAATTATACCCATTACTTAAAATTCTTAGAATTTGTTTGGATGATGTACAACCAAATTAGGCAACAATTAAATCCCTACCTATAGAAAACTCTGAGGAAAATGGTAAAAATTGGGGCTAATTTTCAAGAAACATTAATAGGTGTCAGAGGCTGTCAGAATGCTCTGATTCTGAAATTAAACCTTACCTTATAGGTTGGGAAGTCAGCAGTTTTGGATCTGGATCTCTGGTTAAAAACAAGTGACCATATACAATTTTATTAGCTGTTCACTTTTGTAAGCATTATTATTTTTAGGCAATTAGAGATTCAAAGTACATTTAATCACAGCCTCTCATCTCCGAGCCCCAGGGCCCACTCTGTAGAGCCAGTCAAGTGATGGCGATCATTATCTATGTTCAGAAAGTTTTCATTGCTAACCAAATTGCATAATTATATAGTCTGCAAGTGCTTTGACTCATATGCTCTGGGATTACTTGACTTCTTCTTTACATGATCTGCCCATTTTTTTTTTTTTTCTAGTTTAAGATCCTGCTGCCCAACTCCTATTGCTTGTAATTTATATAAAATTTTGACCTTTTTTTAGTTTTTACATTTCAGAAACGTGTCACCTTGAGTATTCTGTACTCATTAGTAACTACTTGCTGACCTTATTTTTGCTATTAAACCATTTATCTTATTTCCATGATACGTACTATCTTGAGATAAGACGAAAGGCCATTCCCTTCAACCTATCACTACTTCAACGTCCCTTCAACGTTCACTACTTAACAGTTGATACTACAGCCCTGAAATCAAGCATCCATGCATAGTATCCATGCCCATGCATGGACCCGTAGTATGACCTTGGAGAAGTTGCCTTTCTGGGCCCCAGTTTCCCCATCTGACTAGCTGGTCTCAGAGTTCCCACCTAACTGACATTTAGTAAACCGTCTCTACTTTTTCCTTGAGAGGTGACCACCTACAGATTACTGAAATTTCATTCATGATAAGATGAAGAGGACAAATGACTTTAAAAGCCCTTGAAAGAAATGTTAGGATTGTTTTAAATATTAGATACACAGAACAGTTGTCATGATAAAGAGCATCCAGCGTATATATTGCTTAGAGTTCCACGGTAGTTTACGTTTCTCCTTGAGGGTGGCAGAAGGTGGTTTGGAAACCCTCTTTTTTGTTATTTAGTTGTTTTATTATTTTGTCTTTGTGTGTTTTGTTAATAATAATATTAATAATACTGGCTATCACTTACTGCATCTCTGAGACTTTACTGAATACCTTTTAAGCAGAGACTGAGCACAGACTTACTAGGAGTAGATGATGAGGAAGTTGACCAAACTGCCATGAGTTTTTTATACAAACATCTTAAAATCCATATTAAATATTTAATTCTCAGGTTTACTAAATCTCTAACATGAAAATTTATTTCTGACCTAATTTGTGGTCACAGAATGTTCTATAGCTTTTAGTTCTTTTCCTTATTAAGAAGAAAAGGGGTTGAGGCTAAGGGTGTTTATGATTGATGAGTGAGTGTGAAGGCAGGAGCACATGACTCACTTCTATATATTTTTTGTTAATTTTCCTTTAGTTTACATACTAATACTCGTTTTAATGAGAGAGAGAAAGAGAGAGAACTGACGTGTTTTCTCTCAAAGGCTTTCCTTTTTCTTCAATTTTTCCTTTTTTCCCGCCTTGGAGTACACCTTTGTAGATGTTAATCTCCCACCCTGTCTCCTTCCCTGCTTTGCTTTCTGCTTTCCTCCCTCCCTTCCCCCTTCCCTCCTCCCTTCTTTCCTTCCTTCTTCTTTCCTTCTCTCTTTCTTTAAATGCACAAATCTGGAATTACACAGCTTGCCTTTGAATCCCAGCTCTGTCATTAGGTAATATTGGGCAGGTAATTTAGTCTCTAGTCTAAACCTTAGTTTCCTCATCTATAAAATGGGTATAGTATCAGTACATCTTATTCTGGTGTAGTGTGTTTCTTTAATGTGAACACCTCCAATCTTTTTTTTTTTTTTTAAACAATTTGAGAAAATCCCAAATTTAGCAGTGTGTGTGTGTTTTTTTTTTAAATTAATTAATTAATTAATTTATGGCTGTGTTGGGTCTTCGTTTCTGTGCGAGGGCTTTCTCTAGTTGCGGCAAGCGGGGGCCACTCTTCATCGTGGTGCGCGGGCCTCTCACTATCGCGGCCTCTCCCGTTGCGGAGCACAGGCTCCAGACGCGCAGGCTCAGTAGTTGTGGCTCACGGGCCTAGTTGCTCCGCGGCATGTGGGATCTTCCCAGACCAGGGCTCGAACCCGTGTCCCCTGCATTGGCAGGCAGATTCTCAACCACTGCGCCACCAGGGAAGCCCCAACACCTCCAATCTTAATGGCAAATAAAGAACTCATGCTGTAACATGGAATTCCTTTTGTTCCTTTTCCACAGCATGTAAATGTTTGAGGCAGTCAAGGGCAATATTTATGATATTTAAAGAGAAATCCTTAGCCATAGATGAAGACTTTACAATAAGCCAAATATCTACAAAGCATCCACCCCTCCTGCAGGTTTAGTGGCATCTAGGCTTCAAGAACTGCTTGCCTTTCCATGGTGCTCTGCTCCTGCAGAAGATTTGAGTGCAGAGGAAGAGCTGTAGAGATGTTTCTCTCTGAATTAACA